>NC_140017.1:21477025-21718112 GCF_964263955.1 Coregonus lavaretus
AACACACACAGTGTATAACACTTACATCCAGCCAGGAGGTATTGGTAATACTGCACCAGGTCAGAGGCCAGCACCAGAGGGTGGTTGGAGAGGAAAGGAGGCTGCAGCTCATTCCACAGAGGAGTCCTGTAACAACCAAACACAACATAGGAGAGAAACACACAACTCAATTACAGAGAACATCTCAGGATCTGTCCCAAAAGGCACCCTATTCCCAATGTAGTGCACTAGTGTATAAATAACACACCTTACAGTATAAATCACACGCATTCCTGTATAAATCACATACATTACTATATAAATCACACGCATTCCTGTATAAATCACATACATTACTGTATAAATCACATACATTACTGTATAAATCACACGCATTCCTGTATAAATCACATACATTACTGTATAAATCACATACATTACTGTATAAATCACACGCATTCCTGTATAAATCACATACATTACTGTATAAATCAAACACATGACTGTATAAATCACACACAATACTGTATAACTGTACAATATATTACTGTATGTAAATCTTCATAACATGAACCACAGCTTAGCAGAGCGGGAAAAACTGAGTGTCTGTGGAAGGGTCAGTTACCTGGCCAGGCTCCAGCAGGCCCGTGGACATGTGTTGAGCTCCAGTGGTGTGTCATCGCTAATCTTCTGGGCTGTGCTGATTGGCCGAGGCTCCAGGACGTGCTCCACCAGGGTGCCATAGCAACTGAGGATGTAGAGGGACTCCACCACTGAACGGCTGGACTGGTCTGAGGAACAGGAGAGGTCAACAGGTCAACGTTACAAAGTAAGAGGAGCATGTTGTTGTGACTTAGCTAAGTGTTTTGTCTACATTGCCCATCGTCTCACTGAGTGGGTTTGTACATCCCTGACCTTAATGTTGCGTCTACACAGGGGTCTAAGAGGGGTCAACACCCAGAGCCAAGTTTCCAAGTATTCATGGTATTTACAATTCTCCCACAGATTTTGAACTTTTACATTTTGCCAAATTAAAATGAAATTAAACTGTTTTAGTGTGATGGTGGCTTTGGGGGTCACAGCTAGGATACTAATGCACTAGTGGGATCTAATGATGAACATAACGCTACAAAGCCTTTACGACCCCTCCTCACCTTTCTCTCTCTTCATGTTGGGGTTGGTCATGTACCAGGAGCGTGAGGCAGCAAAGACAGCAGCCACACAGAACTCTCCGCCACTGGACTTACTGGGAGAGATCTGAGGGGGAGGCTTGGCTTTGCTGCAGGAGACAGAGAGAAGGAGGGGGGGGGGGGGTGAGTTGGTAGGAGAACCCAGCCAAGGGGACACAGACACAGGGTGCTCCTCTTGGAGAAAATAAAGTCTGGCGGTTTGAGTTGTTAGATGAACTAAAGCTGAAGGAGAGAGAATTGTTGCCAAATGTTGTTGAGAGAATGATGCCCAATCTGGTTTGAGATAAAGTTCAAACACTGCCACATCTGTGAAGAAAGAACAAGCCAAGCTTTTAACACAATTACATTACATGCAATTTAGCTAAATAAAGAGATGAGCATGACTTAAAATGGTAGCAAAAAAATAGAAGTGAAAAATCATATTTGCTCTGAATTGTTTCACTGTGCCCGTGTCTGGACAAATGATTTATGTATTGGTCTCTATTATTCAGCAAATTAAAAACAGTCGTAAAATTGACTCCAACATCATTAGACATAATACAGGATATTTCCTCCCTCATTCAATACAGGGTTCCTGCAGTCTGAACGGGATAACGTGTCTGTGAGTCTGTATTCCCATGCCTGTAAATCAGGACTGCAGCTCTGTAGAGGATGTCTATGGTATTTTAAAGCCTGTGTTGCTAGTTGATTACATCCTTCCTTTTCTCATGAAGCACGCCATGTACACTCAAACCACTACAGACTGACCATGGACTGTACTGAGGACCATGTGTGTGTGTGTGTCCACACACGCTAATATGCACACGCCAGAACACACACACAAACACACTAATAGAAATTAGTTTCAGCAAATACCTGAGGATGCCATAATGGTTATCACTTGCTTGAACATGTGTCTCAAATGCTGCTAGTCTTAAAGCTGCTTCTCCTGGTCTCACTTTGAGTTAGCAGTTTGAGAGAATTTATTAAGAGTTATTGGACTATTCAGACATGTCAGGACCGTTTGGATGAAAGGGAACACAGGAAAGGAAAGGTTCAGTATTGTGATAGGGCTGCATATGCTAGTGATCAGAGAACAGTAGCGGAGCGGCCTGGTATTATTGTCCAGCCCTATAACCAAGGTGGACAGTAAAACCCCCGGCCTGGTATTAACAGCTGAACCCTGAGAGAGTGGATGGAGGCTGAAGGGCCTGACACAGTCTGACACAGTCTGACACACTAACACAGTCTGACACACTAACACAGGAGAGGTTAACCTCTGATCTAACCAGGAAGACCTCACTAATACATAAACACACTCACGCCAGCTCGTTTGAACACACACAACCAACCGTGCACACACACACACAGTCCAAGATTTTGTAACATGAAAATTATCTCTATAATGAAATGTAATATTCAACAATTCACTTCAAAATAACCAGAAAACATGATTCGATCAATTCTTCAAACATTTTCCATACTATCTACCCAGCTGTTCTGTTGAATCCAGTGTGACGGCATACTGTCCAGTACTTGAACTCTCCTTGGCCTCGCAGCCTCAGCCTGACACACTAACACAGTCTGACACACCAACCCAGCCTGACACACTAACACAGTCTGACACACCAACCCAGCCTGACACACTAACACAGCCTCAGTCTGACACACTAACACAGCCTCAGTCTGACACACTAACACAGCCTCAGTCTGACACACTAATACAGCCTGACACACTAACACAGCCTCAGTGTGACACACTAACAGCCTCAGTCTGACACACTAACACAGCCTGACACACTAACAGCCTCAGTCTGACACACTAACACAGCCTGACACACTAACAGCCTCAGTCTGACACACTAACACAGCCTCAGCCTGACACACTAACACAGCCTCAGTCAGACACACTAACACAGCCTCAGCCTGACACACTAACACAGCCTCAGTCTGACACACTAACACAGCCTCAGTCTGACACACTAACACAGCCTCAGTCTGACACACTAACACAGCCTCAGTCTGACACACTAACACAGCCTCAGCCTGACACACTAACACAGCCTGTCTGACACACTAACACAGCCTCAGTCTGACACACTAACACAGCCTGACACACTAACACAGCCTCAGTCTGACACACTAACACAGTCTCAGTCTGACACACTAACACAGCCTGACACACTAACACAGCCTGACACACTAACACAGCCTCAGTCTGACACACTAACACAGCCTGACACACTAACACAGCCTCAGCCTGACACACTAACACAGCCTCAGTCTGACAAACTAACACAGCCTAACACACTAACACAGCCTGACACACTAACACAGCCTCAGTCTGACACACTAACACAGCCTGACACACTAACACAGCCTCAGCCTGACACACTAACACAGCCTCAGTCTGACACACTAACACAGCCTCAGTCTGACAAACTAACACAGCCTGACACACTAACACAGCCTGACACACTAACACGCCTCAGTCTGACAAACTAACAAAGTCTGACACACTAACACAGCCTCAGCCTGACACACTAACACAGCCTCAGTCTGACACACTAACACAGCCTCAGTCTGACACACTAACACAGCCTGACACACTAACACAGCCTCAGCCTGACACACTAACACAGCCTCAGTCTGACACACTAACACAGCCTCAGTCTGACAAACTAACACAGCCTAACACACTAACACAGCCACAGCCTAACACACTAACACAGCCTGACACACTAACACGCCTCAGTCTGACAAACTAACACAGCCTAACACACTAACACAGCCTCAGCCTGACACACTAACACAGCCTCAGCCTGACACACTAACACGCCTCAGTCTGACAAACTAACACAGCCTAACACACTAACACAGCCTCAGCCTGACACACTAACACAGCCTCAGCCTGACACACTAACACGCCTCAGTCTGACAAACTAACAAAGTCTGACACACTAACACAGCCTCAGCCTGACAACTAACACAGCCTGTCTGACAACTAACACAGCCTCAGTCTGACAAACTAACATAGCCTGAAGCATCAACACAGCCTCACCCTGACACACAGCCTCAGTCTGACAAACTAACACAGCCTGACACATCAACACAGCCTCACCCTGACACACACAGCCTCAGTCTGACACACTAATAGGTGTTGAATGACCTGTTGCGGGCCTCAACTCTCTCTCCTCCTCTTCCTTTCAAACTGTCAGCAGCTCGTAAATTACTCCCTGGACAAGGGGAGATGTTGATGTCTTTGTTTAGCCTACACCGTGTGAAGGGTGTTTCTGGGTAGAACAGGGGGAGAACGGGGGGAAGACCTCTAGACAACGTTAGTGGCTGTGTATTTATTAGTGTTGGATAAAGGGGGAGGCTGAATAACCAAATATCTACAGTAAGTCATGCTAGCTGAGGAGAGATGGAGAGATAGATAGGACCATGTCAGGATATTGCCTTGGCTAACTCTACGGCCCTCGCTCTCTCCTCCTTGGATCTGTCCATCCATCCGATTGTCTGTCTGTCATCGTGTCCAGGAGATACAGAGCTATGAAAACACAGAGCCTCGGCCGGACGGCCAGGGGTCAGCCAACACAGCACACTGCTTCCTTCTCACTCCGCCTTCCCTCTCTCTCCTTTTCTCTTCCAGTCACTCACGCTCTCTCTCTCTTTTTCTTTTCCAGTCACTCCCGCTCTCTCTCTCCTTTTCTCTTCCAGTCACTCCCGCTCTCTCTCTCCTTTTCTCTTCCAGTCACTCTCTCCCTCTGTTTCTCAACCTCGCTAACACAACATCTGTATATCAAAGTATAACTGATATGTTGAAGATGGGAAACTCAACAAATCCTGTTCCATACTCTGGATCTCTCTTTAACAGACTCAGTTATATGGGAGCTGGTGAATAGTTTGGGGAGGGAGGCAAAGAGGGTTGGGGTATGTGTTAGTCATAACCTCACCCACCGTGATTTGTGTGTGTGTGTGTGTGTGTGTGTGTGCGCGGGCGTGCGATGTGTATTTGACAGCTAGTGGTGAGAGTGACGTGGAGTCTGTCGGGCTCTTCTTTAGTGAGGTTGACCACCATCTCTCCAACGTTCTGGTTCTTCTTCTCTTTCTTACTGGGAAAAAATTGAAATCCTCAAAGCTTGTGGTCAACCGGTTTCAATATCCTCAGGGAACACAAATCCTATTCCATAGTGGCTTGACTTTGGTTTTGGGGTGAAATCTCATGCTGACGCATTTGCCACACGGCGCTGTGTGTGGTGTGAAGAAAGGTATTTTATAGCCCCGCTATTCACCGTTGTCTTTGGGCGGAGGCAGACTTGAATAATACATCAAAGAATAACATTGTTTAAAAAGGACATGTTTTCATGAATCGAGGGGAAAGGCCCAATGACAAATGAAGAGTGTAAACGGCTCTTATGGCGCTGAGAAGAGAAGAAAAGACTGCTGCAAGGGGCTATGCTGCAGGGCTGGCCTGGGTACTAACACACACACGCGTATGTATGCCCAAACGCACGCACGTGCACACACACGTGCACACACACACACAAACACACCACCGACTGTGATAAGTTCTCCTTGTGGTGTCTCCATACTGATCAGCTAGAGCGGCTGCTCTCTCTTTGAAGAATCCTTGGTTACCACTGTCTGCCAATGGGAGTGGGATCACAGCTCGGTTCTCTGAGTAGAAATGACCACAAACGTTTATTCATCTGCGCTTCAAATCATTATTTTCCTCTTGGTCTCACATGAAGTGGCTTGAAAGTGTTGAGGTTTTTACCCTGCGACAGAGGCCAGACTAAAACAGACAGATAGACCGACCAGGCCCTACTCTGGACTCCATATGGTACAGAGGAACCGGTCAGGAAAGAGAAAAAAAAGAAAAATATAACCTAATATCAATAAATGATGAAAAATAAATACACCGAGAGGGATGGGGGAGAGAGGGGAGATGGATGTCACTAAACCGAAGCCAAATCCCTGATTTTTTCTCTCCTTCACTCTCTCCACGAGATGTTTTTTTGTGGTATTGGGAACAGACTTCATTTTCTCTGCAACTTTAATTCACTAAAAAGACTACTCGCATGTCATTTCCACTTTTAATTTAAGCTAATAGCTTTTCCTCAGGGGCATAATTCAATCTGCGACGTACACCATCAAAGTCCTTTCTTATTACAGGGCTGAGGCGAACATGAGGCGCCATCAAGGGGTTGGGAGAGGGCCGGGAGGGGGGCAGGGCGAGAGGGGGGCAAGAGCGGCGGCCGACAGCCTCCATTTATTTTCAGGGCCCTCGCCGTAAACAAATACGATAGAGCCTCACTTCTGTAAGTTCGTCCAGCGACAAAGAGCAGCGGGGGCCTGTAGGGTAGAGCAGACCAGAGGTTACATCCAAAATGGCACCATATTCCCAATACACTTTTATCAGGGCCCATAGGGTTCTGGTCAAAGGTAGGGCACTACATAGGGTGAATAGGGTGTCATTTGGGACACACTCAGTGTAACGCTAAACGGGGGTGAACATTAAGACTGAGAGGAGAGAGAGAGAGAGAAGAAAGAAGAGAGAAGAGAGAGAGAGAGAAAGAGAAGAGAGAGAGAGAGAGAGAGAGAGAGAGAGAGAGAGAGAGAGAGAGAGAGAGAGAGAGAGAGAGAGAGGGGGAGAGGAGAGGAGAGAGGGGAGAAGAGGAGAGGAGAAAGAGAAGCCATGTGGAGGACACATCCCTCAACGTCACATTTATTATTTTACAGCAGCCTTCCAAAACAGAGGTGGCCTTGGGGCAGGAGGCTGGAGCTACAGACAGACGGCTGTAATGATGAGGCCATTTGGAAGCCGAGCAGACTGAGTGGAGCAGACTGACTTGCACTGACTAAACAAATGCCGTTTTAGAATCTCAGGGAAGGAATTAGAGGTGGTGTCCCAAATGACACCCTATTCTCTACCTAGTGCACTACTTTTGACCAGGGCCCATGGAGGTCTGCTCAAAAGTAGTGCACTATATAGGGAATAGGGTATAATTTGGGACACCACCTCTAATTCCTTCCCTGAGATGACAAAACTGCATTTTTAACAAGTAGTGCACTATGTAGAGAATAGGGTGTCATTTGGGACGCACTCAGAGAATCAGAGACTTCAACCCCCTTTCCTCGCTCTATGTCTAATGTTCCTCCTCATCACACTACTACTGAGAGAGGGATTTATTTTGGGATGGTTGTATCCCCTGCCTGCCTGCCACACCCCAGAATAGCCCTAGATGGAGGTTCCATGTCGTGTTAGCACTGAGGCTATATTTAACAGCTAGTCTAGTGTGATTGGACAATGGTGGTCAGAGAGGTTACTCGCCACACTCTTCCATCCTGAGCTGTTAAAAAAAGGAGGGATACGGAGAAGGGGAATGAGGGAACATTAGGGTTCAGAGAAGAGGTTATTCAGGGAAGAGGAATACTTGCTACTGTATGTGTCATTGTGTGTGTCCCAAATGGCACCCCATTCCCTATATATACACTATTTTTGACAAGTATAATGCACTATATTATAGGGGATAGGGTGCCATTTGAGATGCTGCCATTATGGGAGAGGAAAAGAGACCTTGTTAAATGTCCAGGTCCTCATCTCAACATCCTCTCTAGCCCATCCAAACAACACACTTACTGTTCATAAAACACAATTGGAATTATGAAGTTTGACAAATTATCTGTTATGCCCTCAGTCCGGGGACATATGAAGTTACAGAAACAATACTGCTTTAACTAGCTAGCTTGAGTTGGAGCCAAAGGCAGAGCAAAAGGCAGGCAGTTACTGTTACTGTGGGGGGGGGGGGTTACATCATGCTAACAAATGCTAATGATGTACCTTTGAAAAGCATACCGCTCTCTGAAATCACTAAGAGCCTAACTGGGATGGGAGGAGGGAGGGGGTGAGCGAGGGGAGAAAAAAGCTTCAATTAAAAACTATGAGTGAGTAACTAGCCACAACTAAAGAGGAAACCCAAGACTTGGGGAAGGTACCACATGCTATTCATTTCCTAAAATGAATGGAGGGAGTCGGCAGTCAGGGAGGAACGAGAGGGGAGTGAGAGAGTGAGAGGAGGAGGAAAAGTTCACTGCACCGCCGTTGAGCCCAGCCAATCAATCATCTGTCCATAAGTGACTCTGTCATAATGGGGCTTCTTTTTAAAAGCTTGTAAGCATCTGATTTCACAAGACAGCGTTGACAGAAAGACTGGACTTTCTGCCCTCCTGAGTATTTAACAGAGGTGCACTGTTAGAAAACTCATTGCTAACTTAGAGAAATGTAATGTCCTCTATCGTTCGCAGTAGATTTAGGCCAAACTGAGGTGTGTGGACAAAAACGTCATATTAAACATATAGGCCTGCACGCGGCTGTGCCATTTACATTGAGGAAAATTGGCTATGACAAAATGCTGTTTCAAATTAGGTATCTTTCATCACAACTGAGGTAAATTAGATTAATTTGAAACAGAATGAAGCATGAATAGTAAAATGTCTGTAGGTACAAAATAATACTAACTGCTTTTTCATGACTATACAATCCACCTCTTATTGCAAAATGTTCAAGGATCAAGGAAATTATTATAAGTATATAACAAATCAACAGCCATATTTCCAAGTTGACAACAATGCTCTCCTCTAAGTTCACACATAAGCACTACGTTTTCCCAGAAAGGGAGGCAAATCACTCATTACATGACACTCATGACATTAACCAATTACATCATATAATTTATGTACAGAGAAAAGGCGCCAAATAGACGGATGGCTAAAGCCACATTAGGCCTGCTCACAATGGACAGGCTGTGTGCAATTTAGGACTTACACGCATGCACACGCACATCCGATTGTTCAATCATATTGCCAGAAATAACAAAGGGTTATAAAACCACAATGGGAACAACATGAGATCAACACAAAGGCGTTATTCTTAAATAAACAGTGTCTGTGGTTTAATGTGAACAGCAGAAAAAGAGAGAATGAGTGTGAGAGAAATAAATAAAAAGAAAGACGAGAGAGACAGAGAGACAAAGAGAGACAGAGAGAGAGGAGAGAGAGGAGAGAGACAAAGAGAGAGGAGAGAGAGAGGAGAGAGAGGAGAGAGACAGAGAGACAGAGAGAGAGGAGAGAGAGAGAGAGGAGAGACAGAGAGACAGAGAGAGAGGAGAGAGAGAGAGGAGAGAGAGAGAGGTGAGAGAGAGGAGAGAGACAAAGAGAGAGGAGAGAGAGAGGAGAGAGAGAGAGAGAGGAGGGAGAGACAGAGAGATGAGAGACAGAGAGGAGAGAGACAGAGAGAGGAGAGAGAGGAGAGAGAGAGAGGAGAGAGACGGAGAGAGAGAGGAGAGAGACGGAGAGACAGAGAGAGTGGAGGGAGAGAGAGACAGAGAGAGAGAGAGAGACAAAGAGAGAGGAGAGAGAGACAGAGAGAGGAGAGAGACAGAGACAGAGAGAGGAGAGAGAGAGGAGAGACAAGAGAGAGGAGAGAGATTGGAGAGAGACAGAGAGAGAGGAGAGAGACAGAGAGGAGAGAGAGAGGAGAGAGACAGAGAGGAGAGAGAGAGAGGAGAGAGACAGAGAGAGAGGAGGGAAAGAGAGAGAGACAGAGAGAGAGAGGAGAGAGAGACAGAGATAGAGAGGAGAGAGACAGAGAGAGAGAGAGAGAGAGAGAGAGAGAGAGAGAGAGAGAGAGAGAGAGAGAGAGAGAGAGAGAGAGAGAGAAAGAGAAAGAGAAAGAGACAGAGACAGAGACAGAGACAGAGAGGAGAGACATATAGAGGAGAGAGACAGAGAGAGAGGAGGGAGAGAGAGACAGAGAGAGGAGAGAGAGACAGAGAGAGAGGAGAGAGAGAGAGGAGAGAGAGACAGAGAGAGAGAGGAGAGAGACAGAGAGAGAGAGAGAGAGAGAGAGAGAGAGAGAGAGAGAGAGAGAGAGAGAGAGAGAGAGAGAGAGACAGAGACAAAGAGGAGAGACAGATAGAGGAGAGAGACAGAGAGAGAGGAGGGAGAGAGAGAGAGAGAGACCGAGAGAGGGAGGAGCGAGACAGAGACAGAGAGAAAGGAGAGAGAGGAGAGTGGAGAGAGACAGAGACAGAAAGGAGAGAGAGAGACAGTGAGAGACAGCGAGAGAGAGAGACAGAGAGAGAGACAGAGAGAGAGAGGAGCGAGAGAGAGGAGCGAGAGAGAGAGACAGAGCGAGCAAGAGAGACAGAGAGAGACAGAGACAGAGAGAGAGACAAAGAGCGAGACAGAGCGAGAGACCGAGCGAGAGACAGAGAGAGAGAGAGAGATGGAGAGAGCGAGACGGAGCGAGACAGAGAGAGAGCGAGACGGAGAGAGAGAGAGAGAGAGAGAGAGAGAGAGAGAGAGAGAGAGAGAGAGAGAGAGAGAGAGAGAGAGAGAGAGAGAGAGAGAGAGAGAGAGATCGGTCACCTTCATGAAGAAGTGGTGGGTTTAAATAGACCACAGGTAGCCAGAAAAGAAGGTTCCAGTGATGTTACAACATACCTCTAGGTTTGTGAGTTCACCCCTCCATAAAAATAAAAAATTCAGAAATCAACCATTTTCTTTTCTCAATACAAACCACTATCCCAATTCCCTATACAGTTTATGTGGAATTAAACTGTTGTTTGGTGTGAATCTTGACGTCAGATTTACGCACAGACACAAGACAAGCATCTTGTGAAATCACCCACCCAGTATAAACTCAATTCCACTTAAAGAGCGCATGAAAAGAGAATTAAACACTTCGCAGAAAAAAAACGGGGGAAAAGAGCAAGTGTCATAACAGAGAAGCACTTCCATGGTGTTTTCCTCAGGGATGATGACTGAACAAACTGACAGAATGTGTTGAAAATACACTCAATATACTCAGACACAAATGAAAAGATGTGATGGATTCAGTCGTTGACTGTGTCCCAAATGGCACCTCATTCCCTATTAAGTGCACTTCTTTTGATCAGGGCCCATAGGGCTCTGGTCAAAAGTAGCGCACTAAATAAATAATAGGATGCCATTTGGGACGAAGATGTTGTCTTGAGCCAGGATAGAGCAACAACCGAGCATGCTAGGTAGGTAGGAAGTGAGGAGGGAAAACTCACCATGGAGTTTTAATGGCAAAACATCCTGCCCCAAAGAGGTAAGGTCTTCATGGGGGGAGGGAGAGATACACAAAGAAGAGATAGATGGAAAAAACATTATTAGCCTGTCAACTCTAGGACAGAGACACTTTTAAGCTTACATTTTTGACCTGTCTGTTTAAGCGTACAAGACACATAAAGCAGGAAGCAAACTGTCCGTGTTAGAATTGATCTAAAACCTGGGACATGACTCAACAACTCATACCATTCTGTAAAGTGCAGTACCATACGTTTGGTAGAGGATGTATGTGTGTGTGTGTTTGTGTCGGAGTGTGTCAGTGTGTCTGTTTGTGTCAGTGTGTGTTGTACCATACTTTTGGCAGAGGAAGCGTACCAGCATACTTTTCCTTTTAGCTATCCATCAACTTTCTTTGAAGGAATAGTAATACAAAGTCTTGATGATAAATCATGGCATGCTTTTTTTCAGACATTGGAACAAGGCATTTAATTTTCTTATTTTTATATTATTTTATATCTTAACCCTTCACACTCGTGGGAATTGGCCTATATGGATAGGGCTAAATTGAAATGTTTCTTACAGAATAAATATGGAAAGCATATGCATAAGCATGGTAGCAATTGAAAGGGAACATTTTAGAGATTATGGGGAAATTATTAGACCAAAGTTGAGGACACAACAGTTCACCTGGCACAAGAATCCAAACATTACACTGTTGATTTTACGTGCATTTTACATTTACTGTACTTTTCCCCACATTTGTTGATAATGAAAATACTCTTGCTACATTGTGTAACTTGATAAGAATATTCCTGGAAAATGTGGGGTAGGTGCAACATAAGACAAAACAATGATAAGGATTTGAGTGAGAGGACGAACTGGTGTCTCCAAGTTGCCAACCACCTCTCCAAAGTGTGCACAGTTTCTAAATAATTTCATTGCACTTTTATGACTCAAAGAAGAGTCTTCAACTATAAGGTGCTTTTTTGAGCTCTCCTAGCTGTGTCGTTCAGGAACTAGACCAAGCACACTTGTAGTTGTTTGGAACACAACCCTGCATCCCCTCCATCACACAATTACTGTTGTTGTTTACGCAATCCCAAAACGGACCATTATAAATCACAATCTCGTCCAGGTGGGCATAATTTGAAAGCTTGTTCTATTGCCAACATGACTAGCTAAGTTATAAAATACGATCTTCCAGAGTTAGGCATTCACAGGGAAATTCAGATCGTAATTCTGGTGCACATAGAAAGGAGTCATGAGTGCATTCAGATGCGTGTTCCACGGCAAATGATCTTCACAAAAGACAAACATAGGCTCATTCTGTTCAGAACAACCCAGGGTGTTACGCCATGTCATCCTGTAACTGTACAGTACATCAAAAATAGTGATCATAAACGTTGACCCTGTATTTTACATGAGTTTTATAATATGGAAATGTAAAGTGCACATTTGGACTCACAGGCGTTTGGCTTGCTTGTATGACATCAAAGCAGTATTTATTATAATCCTCAACGTCTCATCTTTCAAAATACATAGAGTCTTCTTAAAATTACAGCATTTCCCTCACTCAGACAACAAAATATTAGCAAAAGTTGCCCAATTAGTGGGAGGGACAACTTCTTGTCGCACGCGGTGCTCAAGTTCAGAACGGCTGTCAGTCAAAACCCATACAGCGCTGTGAAGCGGAGACCCTGAGCTTTGACGTCATTTATAGCATGTTACTGTACAGCCACTGCGTTCCAATTTAGGCGCTTATCAGTGCCCAAATCTGCCATTTTCAACCAGTATATGGATACGAGTGTAAAGGGTTAAAGGGAAAAAAGGGGAATCTTAACTAACTTTGCTTAGGGTGTTACCAAGGAATCAGATATGCCCTACAGAATCACTGTCATATAAAATCAAGTTTGATCAAGTTTGATTATCCCACAGAGACGTTCCAATGCCAATTAAACATTGTGGGTTTATGGCTTAGGTATACTGCAGTACAATTACTTTGTTTGAGAAGAACATCATATGTCTGCATGTGACTTATTTTTTGGGTGAGTGTGTATTTGTTTGTGTATTGTCTTTGTGAGTATTTGTGTGTGTTTGCAAGCCTCTGAGTGTGGGCGAGTGTGTGTCCGGTTCTTTGTGACCGTGAGTGCGGTCTTTTTGTGTGTGTGTGTGTGTGTGTGTGTGTGTGTGTGTGTCCCTCTGTCAGTGTGTGTGTGTGTGTCTCTCTGTCAGTGTGTGTGTGTGTGTGTGTGTGTCTCTGTCAGTGTGTGTGTGTTCCCCGGGCCACTGTTTACGAGCCATTAGGAGTGGGAGTGTGTTCCTGTGTTTACCCTGCATGTTCAGAGATAGTGACAGACCTCTGTAAACAGTTTACAGTAAACAGCCTTTTCCCAACAGTAATAATGGCCAGATGAGGCTGAACTTTGTTCCTGAACACAGCAGACCACATCAGTACGGCAAGAACTCCCAAATGGGACCCTATTCCCTTTATAGTGCACTACGTTTGACCAGAGCCCTATGGAGCCTTGTCAAAAGTAGTGCACTATATAGGGTATAGGGTGCCATTTGGGAGGCAGTCAAGGCCCCTGGCCAATCATAGCACGGCACGCCACTTCTTTATATTATCTGCTGCGGAGGGACGGGGCATCTGTCTGAATCTCTCCAGACTAGCACGGCACTGTTTGTCTCTCTCTCTGTGTGTGTGTGTGTGTGTGTGTGTGTGTGTGTGTGTGTGTGTGCGTAGACTAGCAGGGCAGTCGACTATCTGTATTAGTCCACGGATATGAGGAGAGACGTTACTTAGACGGAGATAAACAAAGAAACAACATAACGCAAAGTGAACTTTTTACTTAGGTGGTCATTTGGAGACTGGAGACTACTGTTGAGTCTATATAAACTCCAATGCTCACTGGAGACCAGTGTTGTCCTCTTAAGGAAGAGACCTTGGTCTGAGTAGATGTACTTGGGGTGAGCATTGTAATGGAGGTCGGGGGTCCTGTTATGTTTGCTCAAACACATTTTAGCCGTAGCCAAACAGCATGGATAAAGGGTTAGCTGGTAGCTAGGCAAACAACATGTAGAAGGGGGTCACGCAGTTCTCCAGTAGCTAGCCTAACAGCAGGACAGGGGGTCAGTTTAACATTTTAACAGGACCAGCGGGTCTTGGCTCTGCTAACTCTACTCCTGTTATGTTTGTTCGAACACATTTAGCCAGTAGCCAGGTTACACAGATATACAATAGCTAGTGGCTAGCCTAACAGCATGGATAGGGTTTAGCCAGTAGCTAACATAACAACATGGTCATTGGTTCAATTACATCCAAAAGCTAGCCAACCAGCATCGGCGGCGGCGGCGGCGGCGGGGGGGGGGGGGGCTCAATTGGGCCTGCACTGGCACTGGGAGGCGGGCATCGCTGGTGTACTTTACCCCCCTGTGAGGCACTTAAACCCTGGCACCCTGCTAGCCTCCTGCTGGGTAAATGGATGGTGGCTGATAGGATACGGATAGGTAGTGTTACAGGTCTCAATGGGACAAGCCTGTACTGGACTTTGGGTTAAAATAATGCATGTTGTGCTGTTTCTTATTTCTTAAAGTTCAGTTTGGAGAATGACACTGCTGGTCGATAGAGGAAATAGAATTTAGTTAAAGCCATGCAGGCAGTCCGTTCTAGATGGTTATGGTGTGATGTCGATAGCAGGTCAGAAACATCACTTTTTTAACTGATTTAAAAATAAAATGTTGAAAGAAGGAAGTATATTTTGGTGGCCTCTGGTCCATTCTAATGCATTGATTCCATCTGAAATACAGTGGGGGAAAAAAGTATTTAGTCAGCCACCAATTGTGCAAGTTCTCCCACTTAAAAAGATGAGAGAGGCCTGTATTTTTCATCATAGGTACACGTCAACTATGACTGACAAAATGAGAAAAAATAATCCAGTAAATCACATTGTAGGATTTTTAATGAATTTATTTGCAAATTATGTTGGAAAAAAAGTATTTGGTCAATAACAAAAGTTTCTCAATACTTTGTTAAATACCCTTTGTTGGCAATGACACAGGTCAAATGTTTTCTGTAAGTCTTCACAAGGTTTTCACACACTGTTGCTGGTATTTTTGGCCCATTCCTCCATGCAGATCTCCTCTAGAGCAGTGAAGTTTTGGGGCTGTCGCTGGGCAACACGGACTTTCAACTCCCTCCAAAGATTTTCTATGGGGTTGAGATCTGGAGACTGGCTAGGCCACTCCAGGACCTTGAAATGCTTCTTACGAAGCCACTCCTTCGTTGCCCGGGCGGTGTGTTTGGGATCATTGTCATGCTGAAAGACCCAGCCACGTTTCATCTTCAATGCCCTTGCTGATGGAAGGAGGTTTTCACTCAAAATCTCACGATACATGGCCCCATTCATTCTTTCCTTTAAACGGATCAGTCGTCCTGGTCCCTTTGCAGAAAAACAGCCCCAAACCATGATGTTTCCACCCCCATGCTTCACAGTAGGTATGGTGTTCTTTAGATGCAACTCAGCATTCTTTGTCCTCCAAACACGACGAGTTGAGTTTTTACCAAAAAGTTCTATTTTGGTTTCATCTGACCATATGACATTCTCCCAATCCTCTTCTGGATCATCCAAATGCACTCTAGCAAACTTCAGACGGGCCTGGACATGTACTGGCTTAAGCAGGGGGACACGTCTGGCACTGCAGGATTTGAGTCCCTGGCGGCGTGTGTTACTGATGGTAGGCTTTGTTACTTTGGTCCCAGCTCTCTGCAGGTCATTCACTAGGTCCCCCTGTGTGGTTCTGGGATTTTTGCTCACCGTTCTTGTGATCATTTTGACCCCACAGGGTGAGATCTTGCGTGGAGCCCCAGATCGAGGGAGATTATCAGTGGTCTTGTATGTCTTCCATTTCCTAATAATTGCACCCAGAGTTGATTTCTTCAAACCAAGCTGCTTACCTATTGCAGATTCAGTCTTCCCAGCCTGGTGCAGGTCTACAATTTTGTTTCTGGTGTCCTTTGACAGCTCTTTGGTCTTGGCCATAGTGGAGTTTGGAGTGTGACTGTTTGAGGTCGTGGACAGGTGTCTTTTATACTGATAACAAGTTCAAACAGGTGCCATTAATACAGGTAACGAGTGGAGGACAGAGGAGCCTCTTAAAGAAGAAGTTACAGGTCTTGCTTGTTTGTAGGTGACCAAATACTTATTTTTAACCATAATTTGCAAATAAATTCATAGAAAATCCTACAATGTGATTTTCTGGATTTTTTTTTCTCAATTTGTCTGTCATAGTTGACGTGTTCCTATGATGAAAATTACAGGCCTCTCTCATCTTTTTAAGTGGGAGAACTTGCACAATTGGTGGCTGACTAAATACTTTTTTTCCCCACTGTACACAGAGAAATTATTGAATACTTCAGCTCCCAGATTGGAAAAATATGTTGTGGTATTGTGTAGAAAGACATGACAACGTATTCATTCAGTGTAGTTAGTTGTTATGGATATTGTCTAGGTCTATATGATCAGGACTATTTTATAATACACTTTTTATACTAAGATGTTTTCTCGCCAACTTTAGTATCCAACCAATTTTTTACGTCTTTTATTTATATCTGAAAGGTATTGCCGGTATCAAACCCTAAACTTGTATTTCTGCAAACCAACCTAGTCATGATTGCGGTAAAGTTCTGCCTACAGCTTAGTATGAAACACAGCCTTAATGCTGAGGCAGCATTGGCATGCACTATGTTCTTAAGCTCTTGATGGTCCCATCTCTTCGCATAGCCCTTCGCACTGTTTTCTTGGAATAAAGTAGGCTAATGCAATTGAAGGCATCAAATTGTTGCTTAATGCTTATTGAAACTCCCAAAGTCATCCAATTGTTATAATACATTTGAAGCAATAGCCTATCAGCGTGTGGTCAACTTTTTCAGCACCATTTCGCGCTGCTTTGAGACAAGCTTGGGGACTCCAATTGGATATTGGTTAGGCTACAATTAGGCTGTGGAAATGTTAGCTAAGTTGAGCTGAGTGCTGCTCATGGTCATCTTGTTGGCTCATTTATTAGCACTGATTCTAACATTTTTCCAGCATGTTATGTAGCTTAACAAGTGGATTATTTTGCTCTTCACTCACAGTCGCTTAGTAGCCTAGGCTTACTCTCGAACAAAAGCCTGTGACTTGACTTAATCAATGTGATTTTGTTTCACTGAATCTCTGTCTGTACAGTGAGGGAAAAAAGTATTTGATCATCTGCTGATTTTGTACGTTTGCCCACTGACAAAGACATGATCAGTCTATAATTTTACTGGTAGGTTTATTTGAACAGTGAGAGACAGAATAACAACAAAACAATCCAGAAAAACGCTTGTCAAAAATGTTATAAATTGATTTGCATTTTAATGAGGGAAATAAGTTTTTGACCCCTCTGCAAAACATGACTTAGTACTAGGTGGCAAAACCCTTGTTGGCAATCACAGAGGTCAGACTTTTCTTGTAGTTGGCCACCAGGTTTGCACACATCTCAGGAGGGATTTTGTCCCACTCCTCTTTGCAGATCTTCTCCAAGTCATTAAGGTTTCGAGCCTGACGTTTGGCAACTCGAACCTTCAGCTCCCTCCACAGATTTTCTATGGGATTAAGGTCTGGAGACTGGCTAGGCCACTCCAGGACCTTAATGTGCTTCTTCTTGAGCCAATCCTTTGTTGCCTTGGCCGTGTGTTTTGGGTCATTGTCATGCTGGAATACCCATCCACGACCCATTTTCAATGCCCTGGCTGAGGGAAGGAGGTTCTCACCCAAGATTTGACGGTACATGGCGCCGTCCATCGTCCCTTTGATGCGGTGAAGTTGTCCTGTCCCCTTAGCAGAAAAACACCCCCAAAGCATAATGTTTCCACCTCCATGTTTGACGGTGGGGATGGTGTTTTTGGGGTCCTAGGCAGCATTCCTCCTCCTCCAAACACAGCGAGTTGAGTTGATGCCAAAGAGCTCGATTTTGGTCTCATCTGACCACAACACTTTCACCCAGTTCTCCTCTGAATCATTCAGATGTTCATTGGCAAACTTCAGACGGGCCTGTATATCTGCTTTCTTGAGCAGGGGGACCTTGCGGGCGCTGCAGGATTTCAGTCCTTCACGGCGTAGTGTGTTACCAATTGTTTTCTTGGTGACTATGGTCCCAGTTGCCTTGAGATCATTGACAAGATCCTCCCGTGTAGTTCTGGGCTGACTCCTCACCGTTCTCATGATCATTGCAACTCCACGAGGTGAGATCTTGCATGGAGCCCCAGGCCGAGGGAGATTGACAGGTCTTTTGTGTTTCTTGTCACCTTCTCACCAAGCTGCTTGGCGATGGTCGTGTAGCCCATTCCAGCCTTGTGTAGGTCTACAATCTTGTCCCTGACATCCTTGGAGAGCTCTTTGGTCTTGGCCATGGTGGAGAGTTTGGAATCTGATTGATTGATTGCTTCTGTGGACAGGTGTCTTTTATACAGGTAACAAGCTGAGATTAGGAGCACTCCCTTTAAGAGTGTGCTCCTAATCTCAGCTCGTTACCTGTATAAAAGACACCTGGGAGCCAGAAATCTTTCTGATTGAGAGGGGGTCAAATATTTTTTTCCTTAATTAAAATGCAAATCAATTTATAACATTTTTGACATGCATTTTTCTGGATTTTTTTGTTGTTATTCTGTGTCTCACTGTTCAAATAAATCTACCATTAAAATTATAGACTGATCATTTCTTTGTCAGTGGGCAAACGTACAAAATCAGCAGAGGATCAAATACTTTTTTCCCCTCACTGTATATTAAGGATAATTCTCTGGCTGGGCAAGTAAATGGAGGTGGTATAGCTCATCTATTCGTTTGCTCATCTATAACTGATCAGAAACATTTAGCATGCTATAATGTAGCCTAAATCAAGTGTAGGCCTATTATTTTGCTCAAACGCCTAAGGCAACTGCAGAAGCCCTCGGAGGTTGTGAAATATGAACACGAGACTCACACGCTTTTGAAAATATAGATTGCTATTACGATGGTATCATGATGAAGATACACTCAATCTAAGCCCCTATTCACGACCATCATGCTCTCTCCCACTCTCTGTGTAAAGAAATACTGCAACCAGAGATCTGTATATAATGAAAAGATGCTCATGTCTCCGCCCTACTGTTGTCCCAAAGGTGGGAAGGCAGGTGACAAGCTTAGGTCCAAAATATGCCCATAGAAACGCATTGGGCTTATTTTGGACAGATTCACCACTTCCTCTCTGCTGTGTTTTCCCCTGTCATCGCTCGCTTTGTGACTGACAGGCGCCTATCTTATCAATATATTGCTAGAAGATGCATATTGTTCATTCTAGCGGGAGAGGGCTCGACGGAATAGCGAATTGAAACTTTTAAATGAAAAGTAGCCTAGTTAATATGAAGTGGAAAATGTAGCCAGCTGAAAATGTGTCTGTAACCGGCTGATTAGCCGACAGCCGGCGCTAATGGAAAACACTGTAAAGGCCCTACTTATATAAAAATACATTGTCTCCAAACGTGCTAGCTAATGCTCGCATTACGAATCTGTTGATAACACACATAAACACTAGGAATCAAAGCTAGCGGATGGCTGGATAGGGTGGAAGAGGGGATGAGGGGAGAGAGAGAGATAGAGAAAGTGATAAATCGACCTAGGAGGTTAGCGACCCCACTCCCATGGAGTAATCGTTCACACATTCAACTCTTAACCCGGGGCCTTAATGCTGCTCCGCCAGTGCCATTAAAGAGAGGAGAGGGTGATTTGTGCAAATGGTTTAGCGTGTGACACGTTCCATGCACAGTGCTGTGTGTGCTGAAGGCCTGGTGCTACAATGCTCGCTAGCTGCTTTTAGGCTATTAAAGCCCATGTCCTCTCAGTGCTTTTCTCATTAGAGCTCTATGAGACAATGGGCTGGCAGGCGGCTAGCTGCTCCTACTGTGCACACGTATTATAGTAATCTGTTCTGCCCATCTGTGGAAGGTCAAGAGGGCCCACTCTCTCAGTTTCTCTTGTTCTCTCCATCTCCCTCGCTCTCTCCATCTCTGTCTGCATTAGTGGAGAATACCATCAGTGGGATTCACTCCAGGTCAGATTCCCTTGTTTTCCTTTTCATCTCCATCTCTAATTCGTTGTCGTTTCATTTCAAACACGTGTTGCAAATTCTCTCTCTGAGTGTGTTTCAGCTTTGAGCATACTTTGCTAGCAATACAATCCAGGATTGAAACAACCAAACACAAAAAAAAAAAAAAGCTCTCGAAGGCCTAAAATGACAGTGCTCGTTTCTGTCTCTCTCTCTCTCTCCGTCTCTCAGACTTCTGCCAAATATGGCCGACAGGAAACCAGGGGTCCACTATTCTCACTGTACTAAAGTCCTGGGTTCAAATAGTATTTGCTTTCTTTCAAATAATTTAGCTGCATTTAACTGAGCTTTCCTTGTACAATGGAACTAATGGAACAGTCCCAAAACTCCGAACCATGCCCATCTGGCTCTCTAGCAATGCTCAATCAAACACAAAATAATCTAATACTATTTGAACCTATGTCTGTTGTACCCAGTGGGGAGAGAGCCCACATCTCTGTAGTGACTTTGAGGAGTCCCAGAGTCTTGGCTCAAGCTCTGTCTGTCTGCTCCCTAACCCTGGAACCCTGCCCTCGTCTGGTGGAGGTTATCGGGGCAGGATGCTGTGCATCACAGGGGTACATCCCATCTCCTCCCTCCAAACACAACCAAAACAACTCCGACAGAGAGGGAGGGGGTTCCTTTCCTTGTTCTGATGGTAGCAAACTGTTGAAAGTCTTCAGCTCCAGTTATGGGCTGTTAGCAATTAGAGAACGACCGATAATCGACCGAGCCGATATATCGGGCTGATATTGGCCTTTTCTAGTCTATCGGCTCTTCTCTTTGCCAATAGTCCCTCTACATAGCAAAACTGCTGCTATGCCAGCCGCCACTCCCAGCCTGAACCACGAGCACTGCACAACGCCGAGGAATGTCTAGCTGGGAAAATCAGAAGCAGCAGCAAGCTAGCTCATTCGCCAACAGAAAGGTGCCGTATTGAGAAATGGATGAATTGACACAGTGACCAAAATCAAAACTACTGCTGCAAATATTAGTTTAGTTAATTCACTAATAATAAGGCTTGTGTCAAAGTGCCCGGACATACATGCAATAAGCAAGCTAGCTAGCTATGTGACCTGTTAGCAAAGATTATGATAACAAACCCCTTCATCTGTGGTGTTAGCTAGCTAGCTATAAAACCCTTTCATCTGAGGTGTTAGCTTGCTAGCTATATTAGCTACTATGCTAGCTAGCTGGCTAGATAAACATGGTGCTAAGATATCAGATAGGAGCTAATAGTCAACGTAGCTAGCTAACAGTAGCTGGTTATCATTTAGAACATGCACAATTTTTGGCAACGAGCCATCTTACTTGCGGTGTAACGTTTGAGATTTACTGGTGTGTTGATCTAACCAGCCACAATCGTATCGTAAATTGACAGTTGATAGTCGGATTAGATGATTGTCGTAATAGGGAAAGAAGGAAGTGTTTTAAAATGCCTAAATAAAGGTTGGCAATAGGTTTAGCTACCTAAGAATCTTCCTGCATGTTGGACCAAGAAAGCTGTAGATCAGCATGTGTGTGTGTTCTTGCTGTAGATCAGTGTGTGTGTGCGTTCTCATTCAGACAGAACGTGCATAGTTGTTTCATCTGTTTTCCTATCCTCGCTCTCCTTGTTAGATAGTATGTACATTAATGGCTTGGTAGCAAATGTTGTAGCCATTGAGCTAGTTATCATAGTAGCATTAAACAGCAGAAAGTGATATGAGCGATGGAGTGAGATGTGAAAGGGAGCGGAGTTACAGCCTTGCTCTATCCGATTGAAGCAGTAGGATCAAGTTACAACCCGCCCATTTCTTGACAGATAGCTGAACCAGCCAATTGAGTTGTTTCGAATTTCGTCCTGGCAGCTGAGTTATTTAGAGATGAGTCCTGACAGCTGAAGAAAATACTTTTTCATGGAAAATGATTAAAAATCCTACTTTCATAAGCCTCTGTGATCACAAATCATGACGTTACGTTGGACCCATTTGCAATGAATAGATGTTCTTCATATTCTCAAACTAACAGCTGTGCCCATATGATGTCCTTCCATACAGGCATGACATGCTGGAGTGATGCTTCTATGCAAATGTTGTTGATATAATATAAGCCCCAAATGGAAGGTAAACAAACCGTTTGTCATCTGTAGCACCATAGACTCTACTGATCAGCCAAAACAAGCTCAATAACAACGCATGCACACACTCCAATTGAATATGCATTCACCTGTATTGTGAGTATTTACATTCTACATTTTAGTCATTTAGCAGACGCTCTTATCCAGAGCTACTTACAGTTAGTGAGGGCATACATATTTTTTTTGTTTTTTTCATACTGGCCCCCCGTGGGAATCGAACCCACAACCCTGGCGTTGCAAGCACCATGCTCTACTAACTGAGCTACACGGGGCCCTATGCCATCTTAATTTGCCCAGTTTATGAAGAGATTTACCATTCAAATACAATTATTACCACTATGTTGTTATGTATTTAGATTGTTTTTACCAAAGTCAAATTTATTGATTGATTTTAAATTGATGCATTAATGCATACATGGCCATCTCTGGGAAATGTTGTCATCAAAATGTTCAAATGTAATGATATTGAATATCGACCATCCACCTACTTGACCCCCAGAAATCGGTATCGGCCCTAAAAAATCCATATTGGTCGTTCTCTATTAGCAATGGCTGGTCAGGTCCCACAGGAGAGCATAAAGCAGGTTGGAATAGGACGGGAGGATATCTTCAGACTGGTGCACTGTGTGGAACAAAGACTGTGGTGGCTTCCTCCAGGAGCGCTCTGCGGGGCAATGGAGTGTGTGTGTGTGTGTGATGCACTGGAGTGCGCTGCAGACAGACGGGCCATGAGAGAATGTAGGTTAACCAGGTGGTGTATTCCTCTGCCACTCTGCCAACGGGTATCTGCTCACACAGGTGTAAATACAGCTGCCGGATGGCCTGTTTGCACGCACACACACACACACACACACACACACACACACACAGCCAGCTACGCAGACAAACAGATGGTGCCTGGATATTCCTGCGCAAGTCTGCGTGAACGCACTTGATATCACCCAGCACTTCAAGGGCCCAACCTGCCGCCTGTGTGTGTGTGTGTACATGCAGGGGGTCTGGTGCAGAGCAGGAGAGGCTAGCTTCATTAGCCCGCCCCTGACGTCCTCTTTCCAGTAGCGGACAGACAAACAGATGGATGGAAAGATGGGAGTTAAGGATGGACGGACAGCTATCTTTGATGTACAGGTTTGAATTGAGTAGGACAGGAGCTTTATTGTTTTAGTGGCTTTGCTGTGGCAACTAATAAAGTCCTACTGTATTTACTTGAATTGATACAGTAGAGAGGAGACCTGGTGAGAAGGTTGTGCATGTCTATTTGAGAGTGAAAGGATACTGGCACACTGACTGACAGACAGACAGAAAGGGTAAAGCAGCCGATCAGTTTTATTTTAAAACATTTCAATTAGCCAGTTTAGGAGTAATCCTCCAGAAGGATGACCTGCCAGTTATACTCTCAAATCTCTCTTCTCTACCTACTGTGTTTTGCTAAGCACGGCATTATGCAAAAAAATTGGTTTTCCTTTCACCTTAAAACAAATCCCTTGTAATAATCGTGCAGATGAATCAAACTAATGATGGCGTGTTTCTAACCACCAGTCTCAGATGTCTATTGTCATTATACAGAGCTTAAGTGATCCAATATCATTGGAAAGAAACTCCAGTAGCCTGCTGCTTTCATCATTACAACATTTCCCATTCAAACATGACAGGAAAATGACATTTAAATAAAACATATTAAAATCCAGCCATAATTGTGATGCAACCTGTATGTAAATGCATTTCCCAAGGTGCAGTCTCTCTCCTCTGACTCAGCACCTCTTAAAACTACAGACTTAGTAATAGTGTGACTGACCTAGGGAGAGGAGAGGGAGAGGGAAAGGACACACTGACACTGCCTGATAGAGATGCACTGGTAAATGTTTCCATAGAGACATGTAGCTATATTGTAGTAAGCCGTCCCGTGTAGCTCAGTTGGTAGAGCATGGCGCTTGCAACACCAGGGTTGTGGGTTCGATTCCCACGGGGGGCCAGTATGAAAAAAAAAAAGGTTTATAAGAGCGTCTGCTAAAATGACTAAAATTTAAAATGTGTAGCTGTACACAGACTGGCAACAGATTCCAAACCAGGCTGGATATAACATAATGTGGATGTTTCTTGCTAATCCAATGGGTTCATAACAGATACAGATGAACAGCTCAAATTAAACATGATCAATGGCTTTGGCTGTGGCCAAAGGAGGACAGACTGAGTCGTAAAGGCTACTTCAGGTCAATAGTAGTGAATAGTTAGATGGACAGAATGTGAATGGAACAGGCAGTACAGTAACACAGGGCAGGAAGACTCACCCGGAGCGCTTGGTCATGGTGCCCAGGGTCATGGGCTGTTTGATCTGTGCCAGGGGCAGCACCATGCTGAGGCTGGGCAGAGGGGACAGACGAGGGTTACCCATGTTGTTGTTGGTGAAGTTATTGTACGACTCCTGGCTGGTGAGTTTAGCTGCACAGAGAGAGAGAAACTATTTTATATAATACCTATTTAATAGTCCAAGTCTAATACTCTGAAAGTAAAAATGCAACACTTCCTGTAGTCCCATGTTTCATCAATGTATGATGAAACACACACACACACACACACACACACACCTGGGGTCCAAGGCCTTGTAGGAGCCATGGCCCTGATTGGAGGTAACCAGCTCAAGATGCGGCGCCTCAGAGCCAATAGTACCCAGCAGTCAGTTAATCAGACCTAATCAACAGGACTCACACACCTCTTTCATCTGAGTGGAGCCCAAGCTAAACACAATCAGGCCATGTCAAAGGGCACCACATCTAATGGCCTTAAAGAGCTACATCAGAGAGGGAGCATGATGTTTGAGTATGGCATAAACACACACACAAAGACTTGATGCTTCCTCACTGCAGGTTTAGTAGACTTCGAAAATGTGTCCCTTTGCTCTCTCTAACCAAAGCACTAATGTTGAACACATTCATTCCTATGAGTACAACAACTGTTGCATGTAAAATAGCAGCAGTAAGTCAAACTCAGGTCACTTGGTGTAAATTTTACAGTGAAAACCAATGTCTCAGGCAGGTTCTTATGTCCATCACACCATACCTGGTTTCAGCAGCTGAGTTGTAACTATTTGATATGACACTATTTCATGAATATATTCCTTTGAAGTTGTACAGTGAATATAATACGAAGTGACACCTTCAGCTGTATTAAATATGTAGGTCATCTGAGGAGAACGGTAAACGCTCTTTGCATGATGGTTGACCTGATCATAACCCTCAACATTAGTTCCATATAATTCCTAAATCACATTAACCTGTTCAATATAAATAATACTCATTCAATAAAGACAATATGGGAAACAGGATTTACCGTTTTCTCCATAAGCTCTACTCTCCATCATGACACAACACACTTAGAATATACTATGATGTATTTTACAATACAATCTGTGTCCTTACAAAGATTCAAGTTTAAGTGCTTTCGCGGAAAAACAGCATAACCTTCAGCACCAAAACTCAATGATCTTTCTCTGAATGTTTTACTTTCTCCATTGTTGCATTTGAAAGGCGACAGCCATCGAGTTGAAAAACATAAGGGGGGGACCAGGGACAAAGAGACAAAAGAAAACAAGCTACAAAAACAACACAATGAAGAAGGAGAGGGTTGGGATTATTATTGGAATCAAAGCAGTGATGGGGAGAGGAGGAGGAGGAGGAGGTGGTTTAGATCATTAACGTGTTTCTCTGTGTTTCATTAGTGCTGCCAAATAATGTCTTTGTGTTACTCCAAAGAGAGACCAGTTAGATGTGGAGGCCCAACAATACAGCAGGGCCTTCGGAGAGGAGGACGTTATACAAACTTTGTTTGCATCCCAAATGGATCCCAATTCCCTATATAGTACACTACTTTTGACCAGGGCTCATAGGGCTCTGGTCAAAAGTAGAGCACTATGAAGGGAATAGGGTGCCATTTGGAATGCAGCCTTCCTCCTCGCTTGGCCTCTGAGCCTCTCCGTCTCTCCAACCCGACAGAGAGAGACACACTGGCCCTGGGCTCTCAAGGGCCCTTCACATTTCAAAAGCACTACACCCCCAGCGCAGCCACCTTTTGTGTGGAAGAGCAGGAAAAAAGAAGAGGAATTTGAACAGGAAGCAGCCTGTAAAGCCATAATGGTGCTACAGCTGGCCTAAACGTAGGAGAGGAGGAAGAAAGCATCTTAATGAATTTAGCATCCTTCCAACAGGACACTTCAACCCGCCGCTCTCTCTCTCTCCGCCTCTCTTTTTCTTTTCTCTGTCTCGCTCCCCCTCTCTCTATCTCAATATGTCTCTCTCTCTGTGTCTGCGTGCACCACATTGACCCCCTCACCCCTGACAACCCAAAGGGGAACAGGTGTAGTTGACTTTGGTGGCGCTACCGTGGCTGTTGACTGGACCGCTACACCCCCTCCCGCCCCCCGTTATTCAATCCAAGGGGCCCAATTCTTCAGAGGCCAGTCAGTCAGTGAGTGAGGAGAGGACAGGGATGAATGGAAAGTGGTGAAAACCACGCACGGGCAGAAGACGATATGTAAAACACATCCTGGATATCTGCTTGTCTGAGGGGGAGAGAGAGGGGGAGAAGGAGAGTGTCTGGCAGAGAGATAGCTAGCCTAGCGAGGGAGCGAGATGGGGCCATGATTTGATTAATGACTAGGGCGTGATGTGCCTGAGCACTGATACATGACAGCCCCATGGAAAGAAGATCCATCAATGCAAATCCACCCGGCCCAGTCCAGCCAAGGCTCCCGCCAGAGGTCAGCATGTCACCTGACCCGGCCTGCTCTCTCTATCACTCCATCCCTCCCTCCCTACATCTCCCTTCATAGTTTACTTTGCTCCCTCTATCCCTCCATCCATCCATCCCTCCATATCTCTTTCCCTCTGTGCTTCTCTACCGCCATCCCTCCACCTCTATCCCCCATCCTCTACAGTCCACCCTCACTCCCTCCCGTTCCAAACCAATTTGCATCCTCATCTAAACAGCGTCTCTCCGTCTCCCTCTCAGCCCTGTCACGGATATCTCGCTTTTGCTGCCCGATTTGCATCCGATGCACACAAGAAATGAGCTCGGCCAAAAAAGTGTCTAGACTTTGCAGCTGTTGACAAATATTTTCATGTTGAATTTGAATTGTTTGCACGCGGACTTGGCTGTGAAAAAACAAGTAGGGTAAAGAGGAGCACTCAGAGAGAGAGAGAGAGAGAGAGAGCGAGAGAGAGAGAGAGAGAAAGCAGTGGATGCTCAGCTAGGGAATACTTTGATCTACACTGAGTGAACAAAACATTAGGAACACCTGACAGGTTAAAGAAGGATCTTTAAGGCTTGAGACAATTGAAACATTTATTGTCAATGGGAAAGACAAAATATTTAAGTGCCTTTGAACAAGGTATGCTAGTAGGTGCCAGGCGCACCAGTTTGAGTGTATCAAGAACTGCAACGCTGATAGGTTTTTCACGCTCAACAGTTTCCCGTGTGAAGGAGAGGAGGGGGGGATGAGAGGAGAGCGGAACAATAGCTACTCCGCTGAGCTGAAGTTTTGTTGTCATGTCAAACCAGCCCTGCGGTCGCAATTCCCCAAACTACCATTATTAAAATACTAACTTCCAGGGAAGAGAGAAAAAGAGAGGGAGGGGAGTGGAAGAGAGAGAGAAAAGGAGCGGGAGGGGAGTGGAAGAGAGAGAAAAAGAGAGGGAGGGGAGTGGAAGAGAGATAAAAAGAGAGGGAGGGGAGTGGAAGAGAGAGAGAAAAGGAGAGGGAGGGGAGTGGAAGAGAGAGAAAAAGAGAGGGAGGGGAGTGGAAGAGAGAGAGAAAGAGAGGGAGGGGAGTGGAAGAGAGAGAAAAAGAGAGGGAGGGGAGTGGAAGAGAGAGAGAAAGAGAGGGAGGGGAGTGGAAGAGAGAGAGAAAGAGAAGGAGGGGAGTGGAAGAGAGAGAGAAAAAAGGGGATCCCAGCGGACAAAGTGAAAACAAATTAGAAGAACCCTTATAAAACACAGATGCTGCAAAGAAAGTAAACTTCACAAGATGTACTGTTTTCCCAAGGTGTCACAAGACAGTTGTGGAAAAGCCATCAGTGTGAGTCGCAGGTAAAGACGAGCGCCAGAGCAGGGCCAAGGCTTCTCCCGTCACCACTCTCCTCAATTTCCCTGCTTTTCCAGTGTCTGCCTGCCTGCCTGCTATGTTAAGGCTGCTATATAGGCGTGGGGAGCCAACCTGTGTGAAAATTCCTTTTCCCCAAACCATCCGTGATGGGGGTTTGTTTTAGGAGACGTAATTTGGGACACTCATGGGACCGTTTATTAAAAATATAGTTTGCAGCAAATTTCTCATGCGTCCGAAAGCAAACCTACAGAGACATTTCCCACATGTAGGCCTACTTATTAATGTGTCAAAGAGCATAAAAACAGACAACCTTGTTCACTAGCCCCGACAACCAAACACACACGCGCACCGCAATCACATCCATTAGTTTACAGCAGTACATCTCAGCACGTCAGTATTTACAACGCCTCAGACGGTTGACACGGTGACGGAGAGGAGGAGTCAGACTTCTTCAGTGGATCAGATGACATGGATACACAAACCATATGTGTGTCTAAGACATGTCTGTTTGGCCATATTAGTAGTACCTACCCAGGGCAAAGCATAGGGTTGGGGTTAACAGAGGTAGATGAGACGAGGTGGGGAATGATGTTGGAGGTCAACTATTGCATTTTCTTCAAATCTTGAGAGAGATAACGAGAGAGAGAAAGCTATACGTGAGAGTGGTGGAGGGAGAGAACAAGAGAGAGAAAGCTATACGAGAGAGTGGTGGAGGGAGAGATGGAGAGAGCCATGGTAGAGGGTCTGGATGTGAATGTCTATCTGCAGGGCTGATCAATGGGCCTGGACCCTCCACAGCCATGTGTCTGTGATCAGCAGGACCAGGCAGGCAGTAATGTGATCATGTCCATGTAGTTCAGAGGTAACAAGCCAGGTCGACACAGCTCAGCATCAGCAGGAACCTCTCAAACATAC
The DNA here is from genome assembly GCF_964263955.1 of Coregonus lavaretus. NCBI lineage: Eukaryota > Metazoa > Chordata > Actinopteri > Salmoniformes > Salmonidae > Coregonus > Coregonus lavaretus. The sequence goes on from NC_140017.1 coordinate 21,506,546, forward strand.
ATACAGCTCAGAACTCACTTAACTACCAACGGCATCCTGCAGCACTGCTAACAGGGGAACTGAAAAAGCTAGTACTTAATGGTGTGTGCGTATCGGTGTGTGTGTGATTGTAAACAGAGCGGTATTACACCCCCCGGACGCCCCCCAGATGGAGGGAAGAACTCTCCCCGGAAGGAACGGAACAGGGCCGGTCGGCCTGGCAGACACTCCCACATGACCCCTTAGCCAGCAGGAGAGGAAACAGTCAAGACCAGAAACACACAGAGAGAGAGACAGTGGCAGAGAGAGAAAGAGAGACAGTGGCAGAGAGAGAGAGAGAGACAGTGGCAGAGAGAGAGAGAGAGAGAGAGAGAAAGCGGGACAGACAGAGAGAGAGACGGAGAGAGAACATGAGTGCCTCAATAAGCAGTATGTACCGTCAACAATCTTTATGTGGTGATATTTTAGTATAAATGTCCTGGTTGTTCAGGTATTTTTAAGTTTCTAATGTAAAAAAAAACGAACTATTCCCTTCCTAACCAGCCCACAATGTCTTACACACGACTGGCAAGACCATGCTTCCTTTAATCAAAGTTACCACTGTTCAAACCACATGTTCTACAGCTAGCTAATTAATCAACATCTTTAGAGGCCCACAGTTCTCTGTTCAGCTTCCAAACACAGCCCAAAGTAAAGACTGGTATTTTTGTAATTACTTTTAAATGTATTTGATAACTCATTCCAGTCTTTAAAATATCCTAGATCGAAATGGAGCATGGTAACTTTATGATTATCGTCCAATAACAATGGTGGTTACATTTAAATAACTGGTAGCAACCTCAAGAGCACTTTCATCTAGATTTAGCTGGCACAATTCAGCAGTATCTAAATCAAGAAAATGTCAATTTCAAAATCCCTAACAGACAATGCAATTAAGTACATCTAAAATATAAGGACAAGTTGTAAGAGTAAAAGCTGTTCTTTTGAGAAACACACAGAGGCCTATATAGAGCACTACGGGTTGAAGACACAGTATTTCTCTCAACCCATGTAGAATGGCGAAACTGAGTTTCTTACTTTATTTCAACATGACCATTTCTTAAATCCAATAACAATGAGTGTAGCAGTGAAATCCCAATGATAAGAGGTTTAGTGGTCGAAGATTTAGCTATTAGGAGTTACATAACAATGAGTACCCACAGTGGAGTCAACCAACCGCTGCCACATATACATATTCCTTTACCTTGTGTATTTTTGGTTCCCAGCAAACCAGAAAAGTAAAAAAATTAGTAAACGGCTTGTTCAATTGCTGTGTGGTTTTACTCTGAGATCTCCGTTATTGACTCAAGCCGAGGTAGGCAGCCAGCTGGGCCTCGAACCACGAGGAGGAAAAACACACAACTACAGTACAGCGCTAGCCTGGCTGCCACACACACACACAGACAGTTATATTAAAAATACTACTAACACTATATGTAATGCTACAAGCTTATACTTCACACTTTAATTCATTTTTATTTTCCAAACTGTCACCTTTTATTTACTTTCAGTATTTTAACTGATGTTGTAGGTTAATGTAAATTATGTTTTTGGGGGGGATTTGTCATTTTCTGAGGAAATGGTTTCTCTCCAAATGTGACATTTCTTAACCCAATAAACATAAGTGTGTTAACTTGAGAAACATATTACTCACATTTTCAAAGCTCCCTATTTTAATTTCAGTAACATACCTTTCGGTCTCAGTGAGACAGCAGATTCATAAAAGAACACCTACTGTGAATGTTTTCAGATACATTAGGGTCTAGGGGAAATATGTACATTTATGGCAACAAAACATAAATCCTCCTTTAGGGCCTCTTAAGTTCCACACAGTGTATAACATTTTAGACTAAATCTGATTAAAGCAAAATAATGTATTCATTATTGATTTATTCTCTTTTAAACAACACTACAATAAATCAAGACAAATTCACACCAGGAAAAATACAAAATTAAAATTAAAACCAAAACACAATTACCAAACTACCTTTGTCTTTAAAGTGGAACTCATGAGGGGAATGTTTTCTCAGTGGAAAGGAAGTGACCATTCATACAAAGGAAGGCAGGAGGAATACAGCCCTTTCTGTTTCTGTTGGGCTAGATTCCAATCAACGCAAAACTATGTGCCAGTCAAGCTTTACACGTCTTTTCCGCACTCTCTCAGTGGAGTGGAATAAGGCCTGACTGGCACTACAGAGCCAGGCCAGCTCTCTGCCAAGAGGAACTCTGAGAACACAGCACCACAAAGAGGATGGCAACGGTACTACACGCTGAGAGAGACCATGGCAGATGTACTGCAAGTCTGATGTTTCTTTGGAAAATGTTTTGTTTTTTTCTTCAATGTCAAATATGTACATGAGGAACATTTCATGATACAAGAAGTTAAAAGGGAAGACTTTTCAGTTCTGATTACGAACCGGTAAGATATCAAATTTTATTTGCCACATGCACCGAATACAACAGGTGTAGACATTACCGTGAAATGCTTACTTACAGCCCTTAACCAACAATGCATTTATTTCTTCATAAAAAAAAAAAGAAATAAAAAAAAGTGCAGAAGTAAAATAAAATAACAGTAGGGAGGCTATATATACAGGGGGGTACCGGTGCAGAGTCAATGTGCGGGGGCACCGGCTAGTTGAGGTAGTTGAGGTAATATGTACATGTGGGTAGAGTTAAAGTGACTATGCATAAATAATTAACAGAGTAGCAGCAGCGTAAAAAGATGGGGTGGGGGGCAAGTAGTCCGGGTAGCCATGATTAGCTGTTCAGGAGTCTTATGGCTTGGGGGTAGAAGCTGTTGAGAAGCCTTTTGGACCTAGACTTGGCGCTCCGGTACCGCTTGCCGTGCGGTAGCAGAGAGAACAGTCTATGACTAGGGTGGCTGGAATCTTTGACAATTTTGAGGGCCTTCCTCTGACACCGGTCAGTATGCATGCGTGTGCATGTTATGTGTGTGTGTATGTAGAGTGTGTGTGTACGTAGAGTGTGTGTGTGTGTGTGTGTGTGTGTGTGTGGGTAGAGTCCAGTGTGTGTTTGCATAGAGTCAGTGCAAGAGAGTTAGTGCAAAAAATAGTTAATGCAGGTAGTCCGGGTAGCCATTTGATTAGCTATTTAGCGGTCTTCTTTAGAAGTCTTATGGCTTGTTCAGAGTCCTGTTCATTCCAGACTTGGTGCATTGGTACCGCTTGCGGTGCGGTAGCAGAGATAACAGTCTGTGGCTTGGGTGTCTGGAGTCTTTGACAATTTTTAGGACCTTCCTCTGACACCGCCTGGTATAGAGTTCCTAGATGGCAGGGAGCTTGGCCCAAGTGATGTACTGGGCCGTACACATTGCCCTCTGTAGCGCCTTGCGGTCGGATGCCAAACAGTTGCCATACCAAGCGGTGATGCAGCCAGTCAAGATGCTCTCGATGGTGCAGCTGTATAACTTTTTGAGGATCTGAGGGCCCATGCCCTTAGTGATGTGGACACCAAGGAACTTGAAGCTCTCAATCTGCTCCACTACAGCCCAGTCGATGTGAATGGGGGCTTGCTCAGCCCTCCGTTTCCTGTAGTCCACGATCAGCTCCTTTGTCTTACTGACAATGAGGAAGAGGTTGTTGTCCTGGCACCACACTGCCAGGTCTCTGACCTCTTCCCTATAGGTTGCCTCATTGTCGTCAGTGATCAGGCCTACCACCGTTGTGTCGTCTGCAAACCTAATGATGGTGTTGGAGTCGTGTGTGGCCACGCAGTTGTGGGTGAATAGGGCGTATAGGAGGGGACTAAGCACGCACCCCTGAGTGGCACCTGTGTTGAGGGTCAGTGTGGCGGATGTTTTGTTGCCTACCCTCACCACCTGGGGGGCGGCCCATCAGGAATTCCAGGATCCAGTTGCAGAGTGATCAGCCCCAGGGACCTTAGCTTAGTGATGAGCTTCGAGGGCACTATGGTGTTGATCGCAGAGCTGTAGTCAATGAACAGCATTCTCACATAGGTGTTCCTTTTGTCCAAGTGGGAAAGAGCACTGTGGAGTGCAATAGAAATTGCGTCGTCTATGGATCTGTTGGGGCGGTATGCGAATTGGAGTGGGTCCAGGGTGTCTGGGATGATGGTGTTGATGTGAGCCTTCAGATGTGAGTGCTACGGGGAAATACTAATTTAGACAGGTTACCTTGGCGTTCATGGGCACAGGGACTATGGTGGTCTGCTTGAAACATGTTGGTATTACAGACTGGGTGAGGGAGAGGTTGAAAATGTCAGTGAAGACTACAGTGCCTTTGCTTTCCAGTAAGGGACAGACTAATCTTTCAGTAGGAACAAAAGAAAAAGAGAAATGTGCAGATGGTAGAAGCAACTGTATGACCTCCATCACTTATGGTGTAAACCACATCTTCCTTCATCTATCACTTTACAAGGTTTAAAATGTCACTATGCTGAGGTTACTGATACTCATTTCAAGTGTGTGTGCCTGCCTTCCTGGAGAGCACACAGCAAGCAAACAGCATCAAGCTTCATGTTTTATGAACGGTGACAAAATCAGTTTGTCCTGCACTTCAAAGTGAGCGTTTAAAAAGCTCTAATTTTAAAACCTCTCGGACAAGCCCTGGGTCAGAGGGTCAAGTCGTAAACGTGTCACGCCTCGCTAGCGTGACGTTAGTTAGTTACCAACCACTCCGAGGTAATGGCTGCATCCAAAATGGTACCATATTCCCTTTATTCCCATAGGGCTCTGGTCAAAAGTAGTGCACTATAAAGGGAAAAGGGTGCCATTTGGGACATACAATGCCACCATCGTACGACCAGCGTCCGTTACACGCTGACTGTGTTTTGGCCAGAGGACGATGACTGACAGAAAAGGGCGTTGTGAAGGATTAAATAACCCTTTAAACCCAAACAAGCTCTGTGTTGGCTTGTAATGGCACAGAGGAAGTATCCCTTTATCAACAGTGAATTAACAGTTTCCTCTTGAACCTTGTTTTGCCCTGCGCTGCGGCCTCTGAACGTGGGCCAGAAACCAGATGGCTAGTTGACTGTTGGATCCACAATGAACCACCAAGCCTTCTATACAGGCTACCAGGAGAAATCAGCATCCTCACTAGCAGACTAACAGTCAAGTGTTGATGTTTCATGACTTGGACTGTTTGACCCCAGCTGCAAACACACGGGTGCATGCACAAACACTTACACACACGGACGTGAGTGGACACACACACAATGAACCACGTGAGTGGACACACTGCGGACTAGACTTGGACACTTGGACTTGGACACTTCACTAACCTCTATTTTTTATTTTATTTAGGCATTTTGCTCCTGTTGAACGGAATTGTAGTGGAGTCAGTACAGCAGAACTTTTATCTTTCAACCACAGGAGTGTTTGGACTGAACTGTGTCTGACAGTGACAGAAGCACAGCAGAGCCAGCCCAGTCTTGTCTACAGTCAGACACTGACCCCAAATCAGCCCTTAACAGCCAGACTCAATGACAACAGACAACTAGTATACTAAAACCATACCCACGCCAATTGAAATCAAACACAGTGGTTTAAAGTACATGAAACATCCACTTCCATATCAACAATCAAATATGTACAGTATCTATGATGTCTAAGCAGTTGACCAACAGAGCACTCTTGCAGGTTCAGGTTGTGTAAGCTACTTTAGAAACGTATGTCAAAAGCTAAGCTATATGATTGATGTGTGAATGGAAGTTTAAAATGATTGTCAAACAGTCCTTCATATTGTTACATCTACATTATTAGGGGCAATGGGTCAACTGAATTAGAGCTTTGCTACCCGACCCAAGACCGACATTATACATCGGGTTAGGGCCGGGTAGGGCCTGCTTTTCATCAATAACTAGGGCACAGGCAGGGCTCAGGTATCACTAAATTGATCACTAACATTTTGAAGCTGAGCCATTTGCTCATGCTCTGCTGAGCAGTACAGTCATATCTGACTAAGATCATAACATGGTGTCAGAAGTACTTCAACCTCATCAAATACAGGAGAGATTATTTTACAGAAAATAATAATGTTCCTTGAGTTTTGGGTTTCGGGCAGGACCGGGCCTTAAATTTGGCAGAAGCAAATTGGGCCTGGGTAGGGTAGGGCCTGAACGTTGCGGGCATAGGTAGGGCTTGGGCTTAAAATTCATGCCCGTGCAGGGTGTCATGTAAAAATCTTCCCAGCGTGAAATAGTTCCCAATCATTGTGATTGTGTTGTGATTGTGGAGCAGGTTGATGTTTCTCTCACACCCTCCCGTAGCGCCCAAGTCTTTGCAATGGCAAAAAATCTCTCCTCACATCAACCCTCAGCACTTTGACGCGCGAGTCCGGGTGTTTATATGCTGACCTCACGCCTCAACAAGCTTCTGATTGGTCAGTGTGAAGCAAATGCACGTTCCCACACAACAGTTTTTCGAGGTCGAGGGAGGGTTCGAGAGAAACTGCCATCCACATAAAGAGATGCGTGTGCAATTATTGAACTGGGAAAATGTTCACGCTGGGAGAAATTTTACAGCATGACCTCACAATCAGAACGATTGGGAACTATTTCACGCTGCGACAAATTTTACATGACACACGGCTCTAAATTGAATACTCTGGCTCAATTAAATTAAACAATTAGGAGACATCAGGTCGTCCTCTGTAGCTCAGCTGGTAGAGCACGGCGCTTGTAACGCCAAGGTAGTGGGTTCGATCCCCGGGACCACCCATACACAAAAATGTATGCACGCACGACTGTAAGTCGCTTTGGATAAAAGCGTCTGCTAAATGGCATATTATTATTATATTATCCATTCCTCTGAGGATCCATTGGTGACGGTCAAAGGTCAAGGGTTAAAACAGGACTGGAGGAGAATAAATAGCAGGATTCCATATTTACACAGAGAGAGAAAAAAAAAAAAAAAAAAAGGCCAATTGTAGCTTTCTATTTTTAAAGCGGCCTGGCAGCTCTGAAGGATGTGTACTTTTCCTAGTTCCTTCCCCAAAATCAATGTGTTGTCAGAGGGGACAATCAGAGGGCAGCTGTTGTGGCTAGTCTGACTGATTCATCATCCCCGTTTCTGACGCCCAGATTCAAGCCCAAGAAACAGCCTGTTCACAAAACAGACAGAAGACAAAAACAAAGCAAATTGTGATCAACTTTTTGGGGGGGTTTTTGGGGTCTGCGCAAACAGGAGAGATAATCTAGCGTCATCACTCGGAAACAGACTAAAATGACAAGATCGGCGCTGCAAAGCAACACAACAGGATGCTGCCAACTCATTCTGAAACTCAAGCAACACAAACTTCTGACTGATGGGAAAACAGTTAAACGGTCAAGATCACTTTGAGTCAAAATGCACACCAAGATCTACCGCTCAGATTTTTTTTCAAACATAGATCACTTAAAAAACGTAAGCCTATGCAACATTAACCAATTAAAAACAGTTATGTAGCAATGAGGTTTGTGCTCTGCTTGAACTGCCCTGCCAATGTTGTTCTTCTCAGACCACTTAGAAATTATATTTAAAAATGTAGGTAAATGATCACACTGGTAATATATCATTTGTTGTATTACTTGTGAGGTACAGCTGAGTGAGCATAATAATTAGCTTATTTTTTTACTGGACTGATGGCCTGCATCTGATGGTCAGTCGAAAGGGAGGGAGGGAGCAGCGGTGAGGCTGCCTCTCCCCCGACTCAACGTCTCTCTGCTCTCCCTCCCTCTGCTGAGAAAAGGGGACACAATCTTCCAGCTGATGGCGAAACTCATGCCTCATGCACCAATTCATGTTGTTACTCCTATGACCAGAAAAACGGAAATATCCCTCAATATTAAAAAAGACAAGCCGCTAATAATAAAGCTTATCGGAACACTTTCATATACTCATTCATTGCAGCTGCAGTGCTGGTTGTAGCGCGAGTGGAAGTAGGGAGAACACGCATTTTATGGCTTATAAAAGTGTTGAACAAAGAACAAAGTGTTGACAGTGCTAAATAACAACTTAGACATGAACGTACTCAACGAATACAGCAAAGAGCTGCATTTTTTACGAGTATCTCTCTAGTCACAGTTTTAAAAGTTCTGAAATCTCACAGTATCAACTTTGCTGAGCATTCAAGGTTTATTTTTACAGTCTATGGCTCAAGGAAACTGTGCAGACTGAGCTATCTGATTGGCCAGCGGTAGGCCTATAGGTGCACTTGATTTGCTCTCTGAGCCTGTCGGGTAGGTGGAGTTCTACCTTCGGACACATGAAATAGTCTGAAATGGGAACACGTTGCCTTCCTGGCGCTAGGGCTGCTGAATCAAGTTCACCTACCGCCAACAGTGCGAAACAAATAATGTTGCAAATCGTGATCGACCACACACTCCAGCACAGTAGGTGGCGGCATGCACCTTAAACATTTGTTTGCGGACCGCCATTATATCATAGAAGAAGCGCAAAACAAATGTAAAAAATAGGAACGCAAGGCTTTAACGTTGTTGTTTTTTTACATACATTTTTGGTGATCGACTAGGAATGCGTTGGAGTACGACCAGTCGATCGCGATCAACCGGTTGGTGACCACTGCTCTAGAGTCTACTGTACGAATGATGGATGTAGACAACAGAAAAAGCATTAAGTGGAAAAGCACATCACTTGTTCATGGAGTCGGGTCTGGTCAGATCAAAATGTTGCAATGGATACATGTTGGATCATCTCAGCCTCGCTGTGCTACACTACAGACAGAGACCCAGCGTCTGTCCACATGGGCTATATTAACACCTAGAGAATAGTCAGTTCTCAGGGTGAGAAACCGGTCAACAATTTACATTTTTACATTTACATTTTAGTCATTTAGCAGACGCTCTTATCCAGAGAGACTTACAGTTAGTGAGTGCATAAATATTTTTTTTTTTCATACTGGTCCCCCGTGGGAAACGAACCCACAATCCTGGCATTGCAAACGCCATGCTCTACCAACTGAGCTACACGGGACTATAGGATTTACCTATAGAAGACGTGTTGAACAATGTCATACTGGACACAATTTTCTCCTCTATGGCTGCGTGTACACAGGCCAGTCCATTTTGATCTTTTTTCCACTAATTGATATTTTGACCAATCGCATCAGATCTTTTCACATCAGATCTTTTTCAGAGCTGATTCGATTGGTCAAAAGAAAAAAAGATCAGAATTGGGCTGCCTGTCTAAACATAGCCTATGAGAAACATTAACTGAACCAACGTGACACATCAGGGAGTGTGTGTGTGTGTGTGTGTGTGTGTGTGTGTGTGTGTCGTACTTGAGGGTTTAGACTCTCAGACGTCAGGATCCCCCCCCCCCCACACACACACACACAGAGACAGCAGGGAAATGAAACACACACCATCTCCAACACGATGCAGAGAATGACATCTCCAAAACCCAGCCCCCAGATTCCTGGCTAACTTTATCACAGCCTCCTAAGGTCCATAAAAATGAACAGATATGCTGTACATTTTACATTTTAGTCATTTAGCAGACACTCTTATCCAGAGTGACTTACAGTTAGTGAGTGCATACATTATTTTTTTATTTTTCATACTGGCCCCCTGTGGGAATTGAACCCACAACCCTGGCGTTGCAAACGCCATGCTCTACCAACTGAGCTACATCCCTGCCGGCCATTCCCTCCCCTACCCTGGACGACGCTGGGCCAATTCTGCGCCGCCCCATGGGTCTCCCGGTCGCGGCCGGCTACGACAGAGCCTGGATTCGAACCAGGATCTCTAGTGGCACAGCTAGCACTGCGATGCAGTGCCTTAGACCACTGCGCCACTCGTAAATATCAAAAGTCCTGAAAACCTAAAACCGCTTGCCTCAGACAGTAGTGTTTGTCTTTCTTTACGCTGTAATATTTATATAGCCATCTGCCACCCCTGTGGGCCTGTGCACGCGCTCTCACACACACACACACAGGTATCAGTGAAGAGACTAATTGTTGACAGGTGGCTCTAATGCCCTACTTTGAAAATGGAGTGTGATTTATGAGTCTCTTGCGCCTCTCTCCCTCCTTTCCCTGTTGCTACAAGAGCTGAACTCTCTCTCTCCATATTTTTTTCTCCTTTCTCCTCATTCTTTATTTCTCCCTCTTTTACTTCCTCTGCCCCTCCTCTTTCTCCTTCCTCTCTTTCCATCTGCTTCTCTCCACTTTCTCTCTCTAGATCCAGCACGAGACAAGCTGCGGTGGCAGTACATTCCCTGGGCTTGACGTCACTCAGGCCTGGCTTGAACGTCCTTCTAACATTGTTTTAATTGTTGGGGAAGTGATCCTAATACAGAGCCTGGGGGAGAGAAGCCACACAAACAGAGTAGTGGGTGACCAAAGGGTAAGGGGCTGACAACAGGCTTGGAAGGGAGAGGCGAAGTCAGGGCGCCACGGCTGGAGAGAGTGGGAGAGAGGGGAGAGATGGATGACTGAAGCCCTGACAGTGAGAGGCAGGGAGGGCAAACTGAGAAGATCTGCAAACAGCCTCGACCCTGAACTGTGATTTTTCTCTGTGAACTTGCTGATGAGTATATGTCGACAGGTGTGTGTTTGCGTATGAGTGGGTGTGTGTGCCCACGCGGTGGTGATAGTGTGTATAGTGTGTGTGCCAGCCAGGCCAGGCAGCTCTAGGGGTGTTTGACCAACAGGACCAAGGCTGTAACAGACAGGTCATAGTCCCCAGCAGAACAAGGTCTACTCAGGTGACAGTCAGTCAGTGGTTGTTGTCACTTACTGGAACTGGAGCCGCCTCTGTCTGAAGACCTGTGTGTGCTGCCACAGCCACCATATCAGCTATAGCCATGTCACTACACATGTTGCGTATTGTGGGGTTTTATGTACTGTGCAATAGTAAGAGGATGAGTGAGATGTTGTGCTGTGCTTAGTGCGTGTGCATCCTCTATCCTTACCGTGTAGTGGGGACCCTGAGGGGCTGCTGGAGAGCCCGGGGATGGGGCTGCACCTCCCTCCTCCGGCCTGCTTGCTGTTCAGTTCATTCTCTATCTCCTCCAGCCCTGCACTCTTCTGGAAGCGGGACATGCGGTTGACCACGCGGGGGGACATGTGTGTGCGGGCGCAGGGCGCGCCACCGTAGGGGTTGATGGGAAAGACGTGGGAGGTGCCACGCAGTGTGCTGATCACCACCCAGCGACTGTCCTGGCTGAAACAGATGTCCTGGACCTGGGGGAGGGGAGGGGAGGAGAGGAGAGGAGAGGAGAGGAGAGGAGAGGAGAGGAGAGGAGAGGAGAGGAGAGGAGAGGAGAGGAGAGGAGAGGAGAGGAGAGGAGAGGAGAGGAGAGGAGAGGAGAGGAGAGGAGAGGAGAGGAGAGGAGAATGATCAGCTAGTCATACAGTGACAGTAACACAATGTATAAGTAGTAAGGCAGTTTCCCATACAAAACCAAACCAATGTTACCCTTAACGTTCTCAAATAGATGTTAAACTGACCACTGAACAGAGAATATAAGATGACCAGTTGAAAGGAGGTCTCTGGAGGGTTGTTGAGGGTTTGGTGGTAATGTATTTTTAAGTCTTTGGTAAAGACAGCCCAACAGTCTGTCTGTCTGCAGAAGACAATTAAGGTCTTTCTCTCAGTCTGTGGCCTCTAGAGCGACACACACAGTCAGCTCAGAGCACACACTCCAACATATAGTTGTGTAGATGCTATGTCAGACATGCTACAGAGACAAGAGAGCGAGATACAGAGAGAGAGACAGAGAGAGAGACAGAGAGAGAGACAGAGCGACAGAGAGAGTGACAGAGCGATAGACTAAGACAGAGAGAGAGAGAGAGAGAGAGAGAGAGAGAGATAGAACGCTGGAAAGAGGAAGACAGAGGTGGAGAGAGTGACGGACAGACAGAAAGTGTAAAAGAGTCAACAGTATTCATCATCAGAAAAAGACAAGGTTTATCTCTTCCACTGTGAGGTCTGTCTACCTGTGTCTGTGTTTCATCTGTGGCCATGGCACAGGTTGGCTGGGTAATTGTCCTCAGCAATGACAGTTAATGAGGCATCCTGCACATACCAGACACATACCAGTTTCTATAAAAAGATAAGGATGGGAGGGGTAGTTTCACCTGAGCTCTGCCTAGCCGTGATTAAAGCAAACATGGGGTACATTCTTGATCTGGATAATATTGGCCTCTCATCATATTTTGTAGGATACAAAATCTCCAACAATAGCAGAAGTTGGGTGAAGTCTCTCACTTAATCAGACTGTGATCAGACCCAGAACATAAGTGTGTGTATGGGTGAGATGAGCAGACATGTTGTGGTATAGAGGAGACACAGTAGAGACGATGTCACACACAGACAGACATAGAAGTGTTCAAAGTGTCTTGGACTTCATCAGTAACACTGATAAGTTAGATTAGAGATACTGTCACTTAGCAGGAACTACAATGGAATGACAGGAATCCTGAGAGAGAGAGAGAGAGAGAGAGAGAGAGAGAGAGAGAGAGAGAGAGATAAAGTGGAAATGGAAAGAGAAAGGTAGAAGGAAAAACTGACCAAAAAGAGGGAAAAGGGTGCAGAAAACAATGGAAAGCTAAAAACAAAACAGACAGACACCCAGAGCAAGAAGAAAACTGACCAGCCAAAACACCCTGACATGCCTGGTCACAGTGTACTCCAGCTTAAACTGGTTTCAAACCACCTAGGGCCCTATTACTGAGAAACCCTCCTGTCGCTATCAGAGCCATGCCTGTTTACCTGGGCTGACTCTAGGTCAGTGTTGGGAGTGTGTGTGTGTGTGTGTGTTTGTTTGTGTTTGGCGCGTGTTTGGTGAGTCGGAGCGAGCCCAGCCCAGTCAGCCCAGCCAGATAAGAGCTGTGTCCACCCACCTTGATACAGCACCATTATCACTTACGGCCTTGTTTGCTGTGTAGGAGATAACCTCTGTGCCCAACAGCCTGCTCTCTCTGGCTCTGCTGTAATCTCTACAGTGTTTACGACAGCAGGATCAAAGCTAGTAACACACAGCCAGGCAGTAGGACTTGCAATTTTAAGTCACACATTAACCAGCCCATTACAATCATCTAGACGCCAAATCTCTCTGTGTGTGTGTGTGTGTGTGTGTGTGTGTGTGTGTGTGTGTTGGTGTATGTGTGTTTGCGTGCGTGGGTGGGTGGAGGAATTTGCGTGGGTGTGTGTGGGTGTGTGTGTGCGCGCAAGGTCGAAGCAAAGCTTAGTGCTCTGGTCCAAACATGACACTAGTGGGACAGGCAGCTATGGTCGATGATCTCCAAAGATACATTTTAGTTCTGCTAAAGCAAATAGAACATCACAAGTTGCCAACTAAAAATACATTTTTGGCCCCGGAACGGCTGCTTAGCTAAACATATGAAAGTACATTAATAAGAGAAGAAATATCCATATAAACAGACTAAATGGGGCAAAAATACCAACAGAAATACAAGTATCCTACAAACCAATAGACCTACATATTTAATAGTTTGCCTCCAAACTCCACTGAGCACCTGTGATACTGGAGTGATGGCCCGAATGGAGAGAACACACTAGGGTAACTTTTACCACGGGGGACTAAACCTACAACTTGGATTGCCAAAAGTGCTGCATAAACTGTGATTCTATATAACAGGCCCCGTGTAGCTCAGTTGGTAGAGCATGGCACTTGCAATGCCAGGGTTGTGGGTTCGATTCCCACGGGGGGCCAGTATGAAAATGTATGCACTCACTAACTATAAGTCGCTCTGGATAAGAGCGTTTGCTAAATGACTAAAATGTAAATGTAAAATGTAGAGGGAGAATACAGGATGCTGCATCCCTTGACTTGGGTCTGATAGATCTCCACACACACCACTGAGGCTGTGCACGTGTGCGAGTGACTGAGTGTGTGTGCGAGTGACTGAGTGTGTGTGCGAGTGACTGAGTGTGTGTGCGCCATAAGCGAGGCATCAGCTGACATACAGCGGCGGCAGTAGCAGCGTGAGCCACAACTTCAGAGGGAGAGCTTTAATGGTGGCCATTCCTCAAATGAGGCTCTGCACAACCTCACAATGTGATTAGCCGGGAAGAGGGGAGGAAAGTGTCATGTCAAAAGGGGGTCGTCCCTCCTCCTAACATCTCACAATATTATATTTTCACCAGAGTGAGAGAGAGAGAGAGAGCGAGAGAGAGACAGAAAGAGAGAAGGAGTGAGATTGTGAGATTGTGAGAGAGAGAAAAAGAGAGAGCACTGTTAACTAGGGACAAGAAGAAAACATGCAGCAGCCTTTTTTATTGAATGAGCCATAGTGAATGTTGTTTGAAACTCGCCATGCCCTATTTGTCTTACAAATTGTCTCAGCTTTTGAAAATGTGTTTGCTTTGGACGGTGATGAATTGATTGGCTGGAAGGCTGTGATTCCACAGCTGTGAGGAATCTGGTGCTGCAGTCAAGTGAGTGGCAATGAGGCCTTGCTTGTTTCTAAATCATCCTTTACATCAATTACAGAGCTCCCTAGGTCACACCCCGCCTTGTTTGGGTTCTTCTCCCCTCACGCACGCACACGCACACACACACACACACACACACACACACACACACACACACACACACACACATCATCCATTTATCCTTTCTAACAATGTCATAAGGAAATTAAGTTTAGGCTTTAGTGGTCACACATACGACCTTAATAACAAACTTGTATGCCATCTGTAAATAAGCCCAGTTGATTTAGCCACAAAAAAAGACAGGAACCTTCCCGCTATCCATGACTAGCTGAGATAATGGATGAGCTTCACATGCCGAGAGGTGAGTTCGGATTGGTCTGCCATGTAGCATGCTTCTGTCTATAACAAGTATGTGTAGGTAATCCTTTCTAACGCGGCTTTTTCGAAAGATGTCACGAAGAACAGCAAAAGTGTTGCTCTCCACATTCTGTGGAATGTCCGGTGGAAGCAGAGTATGATAGCTAAGGAGATGGAGAAAATGCTGCTGTTTGATTGCAAATATGTAGAGGGAGTCGAATAGAGAACACACAGAGGCTGTTGTATAAAACACCTGTCTCCAGATTACATCTTCAAACTAAGGGCAACCATGCCATCCGTGACAGAGAAGGAGAAGTGTTCATCCATGTATACGGGTAAGAGAGTCTAGCTAGCTACAATTTCAGATATTGTACATTTCTAATTTAGTCAGAAAGCCGTTTTCATTGCAAGTTAAAGCATACTGTTAGCTATCTGGCTCGCTAGCTAACGTTACCCGTATGATCTGTGTAGTAATATTATTCGTATCTCAGAGCCATTTGAATTGCTAGTTATAGCCTAATGTTAGCTAGCTAGCTAACATTGAACCTAGTTGGTTAGATACCTGCAGATTCATGCAGGGTAATAACATTATGAGTTGGGATTATGGTTCATTGTTTAGCTAGCTAGCTACATGTCTAAACGAAAGACTCCACTATGCAAGTAATCATTTCACTGTACTGTTTACACCTTCTGTATGCTGTGCATATGACAAATAAACTTTGATTTTATTTGATATAGTGTGTGTTTACCTGAGACGGTAATATGAAGAACAACATGACCTGCATCAAAGTCAATTTAGGAAAATAACTTTAGGCCAACGAGACAGTGTCCAAGTTCTAGAATTCTCAGGTAGAATGCCCTGCTATTATTTAGTCACACTCACAACCGTAAGCTATTTTCTGTAATTAGCTTGCCATTAACTTAGAAATAATGATCTTATTGTGAGTTTATTTTCCTATAATAATGAATACAAATTAGCTAAAGTAATATGAACTCTGTGAACTCTGTGGTCTAAGGCACTGCATTGCAGTGCTAGCTGTGCCACTAGAGATCCTGGTTCGAATCCAGGCTCTGTAGCCGGCCGCGACCGGGAGACCCATGGGGCGGCGCACAAAACACCATCAAGCGCTATGATGAAACTGGCTCTCATGAGGACAGTGACAGGAAAGGAAGACCCAGAGTTACCTCTGCTGCAGAGGATAAGTTCATTAGAGTTCAGACTCAGAAATTGCAGCCCAAATAAATGCTTCAGAGTTCAAGTAACAGACACATCTCAACATCAACTGTTCAGAGGGGACTGTGTGAATCAGGCCTTCATAGTCAAATTGCTGCAAAGAAACCACTACTAAAGGTCACCAATAAGAAGAAGAGACCTGCTTTGGCCAAGAAACACGAGCAATGGACCATAGACCGGTGGAAATGTGTCCTTTGGTCCAAAGTTCAGATTCTTGGTTCAAACCGCCGTGTTTTTGTGAGACGCGGTGTGGGTGATTGGATGATCTCCGCATGTGTAGTTCCCACCGTAAACCATGGAGGAGGTGGTGTTATGGTGTAGGGGTGCTTTGCTGGTGACACTGTCTGTGATTTATTTAGAATTCAAGGCACACTTAACCAGCATGGCTACCACAGCATTCTGCAGCGATACGCCATCCCATCTGGTTTGGGCTTAGTGGGACTATCATTTGTTTTTCAACAGGACAATGACCCAACACACCTCCAGGCTGTGTAAGGGCTATTTGACCAAGAAGGAGAGTGATGGAGTGCTGCATCAGATGACCTGGCCTCCACAATCCCCTAACCTCAACCCAATTGAGATGGTTTGGGATGAGTCGGATGGCAGAGTGAAGAAAAAGCAGCCAACAAGTGCTCAGCATATGTGGGAACTCCTTCAAGACTGTTGGAAAAGCATTCCAGGTGAAGCTGGTTGAGAGAATGCCAAGAGTGTGCAAAGCTGTCATCAAGGCAAAGGGTGGCTATTTGAAGAATCTCAAATATAAAATATATTTTGATTTGTTTAACACTTTTTTGGTTACTACATGATTCCATATGTGTTATTTCATAGTTTGATGTCTTCACTATTATTCTACCCTGGAATGAGTAGGTGTGTCCAAACTTTTGACTGGTACTGTACATAAGACCGAATCGAGCTGGTCGGTCACATATGCACACCGTTTCCCCTATGTACTACTAGAACCAGTGAGGCCATGCTACAGATCTGTGTCTGATCAGAGCCATAAAACTACTCTTCCTTTCAGCTGTACAGTCTGATGAAGCCCAGTGTTGTCTATTTGACAGTGTTTAGACAACACAAGCAGACATACAGTACAGTACAGAGGATCAAAGGCTTGGTTTAGATGCTATTGCCAGAGCGCACTCAGTAAACAGCTAGGGGTGGCCCTGTTCAGAAACCACCTCAATGCTGAATTGCTAAAATGTGTATTATTTACAGGGGATAAGTAGGCCTATATCAAACGATTTCAGAGGTGTCAGTGAGTGCATGATGAATATTAGGTGTGTAAACACAGTAGGTGTGTGTGTGTTACCTTGGCCTCAGTCTCTCCGCGGTGCAGTGTGTAGAGGTGGTGGACAGCAGACTGGTTGGAGGCCCAGGGGTGTGTGAGGACCTGGAACACATGGAAGTCATGGCCCAGGGTGTCTGCAGTCACCAGCAGCATACCTGGAGATAGAGACAACATGGACATTAACACACACACACACTGTAATACAAAACCATTGGTAGAACCCTACTCTTCATATTCAAGAGTTATTCATGAGGATTTAGCATATTGCGCAAAACTGTTTTATTTCCAACAGTCCTAAAAATAAACTCCAAACCCTGTATGAAATATTTCAGAATATTATCCAGACCAGTAGTGTACTGGCTAATACAGAGATTAAATAGCTCAGTTGGTAGAACATGGCGCTTGCAACGCCAGGGTTGTGGGTTCGATTCCCACTGGGGGCCAGTATGAAAAAATTAAATAAAAATGTATGCACTCACTAACTGTAAGTCGCTCTGGATAAGAGCGTCTGCTAAATGACTAAAATGTAAAATGTAAAATTAAATGTACTGTAGAAATTACAAATGTCAGTCTTTGATACTTATTAGTGCACATATAAACCAGTACCAAAAAACGACTATTTCATTCACTGTAGAGCAAGAGACATTTCAGTCAAAAACTGGGCAGACGTATTTAGTTGTTAATAAAACCTTTGAACCGTGCAGAACCCGACAACCCCTTCAAAGTGGGACATATACTTGCCACCGTGCCGGTACAAACAAACAAATCACCCTATTAAAACAGACTAGCTATCGTTTGACACTGTCGTAAAATGCTTGCTTATCCCCCACATCATAATTTGTTCTCCAGTCACAACCATAGCCTTATAACTATGTCTTCTTTCTAGGGACTGGGAGGAGCGTCTGTGTGTGTGTGTGTGTGTCTGTGTGTCTGTGTCCGAACACACGACCACAGCCCAGCTCGTGTGTAACCTCCGATGACAGGCCCATTCATTTCTAGCAGTTTTATTTGAACTTTGTCAAACTGCAGAAAGTATAGGTCTTTACTGTAAACAACACACTCAACAAACCACACCAGAACAAACCCAGATCACAGACAGCCCATGACAGAGCCTCACAAAGCCTTTATATTTCTACCAAAAACATAAAAAGTGCAATAGTTTAAAATGTTAGCCCTTTAGCTCAAACTGAAAAGTGTGTGATCCGAGAAATGGTGCTGAATTCTTTTACCCGAAGCCTCAGCCATAATTGGACAGGAGAATAATTAGTGATTTTCCATCGCTGGACTTTTTCTGCAGATGTTGAAATAAGATTGTAATTAGTCGGCAGTCTTTATGGGGTGGCATTTCAAATGTAAAAGAGGAGGGTGGAATGGCACGAGATTAAAAGAAGCCAGTGACACATGCAAGAGGGATGAAGAAGAAAAAGGAATGTAGGCTCACACTGCTTTTAGACCTCACAGATTGCTTCCCAAATGGCATCCTATTTCCTATATAGTGCTCAACTTTGACTAGGGCCCAGGGAATAGGGTGCCATTTAGGATGCACCCAGTTTCCACGTTTATCCAACAGCAGCAATGTAATAGGGTGAGGTACAGAGGTGAGGAGAAGAAGGGATGCAGAGTAAGAGTGATGGAGGGAGTGGAAGAGAAAGGGTCAAAGAGGGGGATATTGGAAGGAAAGAAAAACAGAAACAACAGAGCAGGCCAGGCATTAGATGGCGGTTTAACTATTCATACTGTATCAGAACTAAAGACCAAACCAAAGCTGGAAGCGCAGGGCCCTGGGTCTGGCCATAAACAAACCCACGCCCCAAATGAGGTGCCAAGCCACAAGAACCCTTTGCGTCAACTGGGAATACATAGAAAAGAAGGGCCCTACTAATTATAGAGTCTGGAAACGGAAGTGCAGGGTGATTAGGAGTTAAGGCGCTCTGTTTATCTGGGAGCTTCCTCTCTCCCTCACCCAGCCACCCTCTTCTCCCTCCTTTCTTACTTCTTCTCCCTCCATGGCCCAAGCCGCCCAGCACGTCTGCCTCCCTCCCTCCCTAGCTGGCTCGCCACAGGCTTTGACAGATGAGGCTTGGAGAGGCTGGCCAGGACATTACTTCTTGCTGATGGTACACTCTGTACTCCAAAAGGCACCCGGCCGGAGTGGAAGCGCCCAGGGTTGGGGCTTTTGTGGCCTTGTTGAAATACAGGCCCTCGCCGAGAAGCGTCAGTCGGTTAGGCCGCGGGAAGCCCAAATTAAAAAGCAGCGTTCCTGGTCGGCGGTGTGAGAGCCGCCCGCTGGAAACCTGAAGCTGTTGGAGCTCTGTTTGACACGTCCTATTTATAACACCTCAACCTCCCCATTCTCTGGGGCATCAGTGTTATTTACAACGTTTTGTATGAAAACGGGCTTGCTGTCCTGGCACACACACAAACCGACTGGTCGGAGAGAGAACCTCTAATTTGCCATATGTGTGAGACGTGCGTCTGAGTGGAGGGCCGCTGCCTGGCTGCGAGTGACCGAGCAAGCGGGTTATAAAATAATTTCCATAAATATAATCTCTCTCCCTTTCGCTCTCTCTCTCTTTGTTGGAAAAAAGGACTGTGCCCAAAACTTCTCCTTGTTGTGTTTTTCTGCAGCCTTTCCGTCACGTCTCAAAATGTATAAACAGAAAACATCTGCTCAATCCCATTAATAGTGAAAGGATGTTTCATTTCCAAAGTGGCTGGGGCTCTTTTTTCTGGACAAAAGCAGATGAAGAGAGAGGAGGGAGACGGAGGGAGGGCAGTCAGTGATGAGGTCTCCCACTTGGCAGCAGAAAGGGCCGCAACAAAACTAGTCCCCTCTCTAATTAACAACATTTGGCTCCAGAACCTTTGAAAACTGGGAAATGTCAAATTATAACCATGTGGAGCTAGAAAACATTAAGAAGAGAGAGGACACTGGGGAATCGGGTCTGGTCGGCTCTGGTGTAGGAGACGAATACACTTCTGAGCAAATGAGCAAAACACGCAAATGAGAGAGTATCCATCATATGGAGTCTTTGTCTTCAGGGCTGGCGGTGGGAATGGTTATGAAAGACGGCCAGGCAGTGTGTGTGTGTGTGCATTTGTCTGTGTACTGTGTGTGTGTATTTGTGTGTGACTAAGTATGTGTGTGGCGTGTCAGTTAATGACTGCGTGCCTGTGTGTGGGTTTGTCAGTGTTTATGTGTACTGTGTGCCCGTGTGTACGTGTGTGGCGGTCTCTCTCGGCTGTGTCCGTGCTGTGCTTTTCGAGGTGTTTATGATAGCGGTGGAAAACACACAGGGGCGCAGTAAAAGCTAAAGTGGGCCACGGCATAACAGACTGACATCAAAGCTGCCCACTCAGACCAGACGGCCAGAACTCACTGGGACCTGAGGCTACCCTTTCTTTCTCTTTCTGTCTCTACCTCGCTCTCTCCTTCCCTCTCTCCCTCACCGCCCCACATAGATAACCAGGATAGGGTGTGGATGGGGGTGGGAGGCTAACACTCACCCAATGGGTCACCATGCGGTCAATATGTTGTTAATGTTATACAGGCGAAAAGTGAAATCTTCTGAAGCTTAACCTGTTCAATTTCATCATAAAGTCAAGTGGGCCCTTTTTTAATTAACTCTTTCACTGAGCCTGTTGCTGTTTGTATTTGTATTTATTATGGATCCCCATTAGCTGCTGCCAAGGCAGCAGCTACTCTTCCTGGGGTCCAGCAAAATTAATGTAGTTATATATTTTTAAAACATTACAATACATTCATAACATATTTCACAACATATTAAGTGTGTGCCCTCAGGCCTCTCCTCGGTTACCCCTCGGTTACCACATACCTATAACAACAAAATCCATGTGTACATGTGTGTATAGAGCGTATGTTATCATGTGTTTGTATGCATGTGTCTATGTTTGTGTTGCTTCACAGTCCCCGCAGTTCCATAAGGTGTATTTTTATCTGTTTTTTAAATCAAATTTTACTGCTGGCATGAGTTACTTGATGTGGAATAGAGTTCCATGTAGTCATGGCTCTATGTAGTACTGTGCGCCTCCCATAGTCTGTTCTTGACTTGGGGACTGTGAAGAGACCTCTGGTGGCATGCATGGGTGTCCGAGCTGTGTGCCAGTAGTTCAAACAGACAGCTCGGTACATTCAACATGTCAATACCTCTCACAAATACAAGTAGTGATGAAGTCAATCTCTTCTCCACTTTGAGCCAGGAGAGATTGACATGCATATTAATAATGTTAGCTCTCTGTGTACATCCAAGGGCCAGCCGTGCTGCCCTGATCTGAGCCAATTGCAATTTTCCTAAGTCCCTCTTTGTGGCACCTGACCACACGACTGAACAGTAGTACAGGTGTGACAAAACTAGAGCCTGTAGGACCTGCCTTGTTGATAGTGCTGTTAAGAATGCAGAGCAGCGCTTTATTATGGACAGACATCTCCCCATCCTAGCTACTGTTGTATCAATATGTATTGACCATGACAGTTTACAATCCAGGGTTGCACCAGCAATTTAGTCTCCTCAACTTGCTCAATTTCCATATTATTCATTACAAGATTTAGTTGAGGTTTAGGGTTTAGTAAATGATTTGTCCCAAATACAATGCTTTTAGTTTTTGAAATATT
Organism: Coregonus lavaretus; assembly: GCF_964263955.1. Lineage (NCBI taxonomy): Eukaryota > Metazoa > Chordata > Actinopteri > Salmoniformes > Salmonidae > Coregonus > Coregonus lavaretus. Next base: position 21,528,461 of record NC_140017.1, read on the forward strand.
TAGGACTAACTTATTCCTTGCCACCCATTCTGAAACTATAGTGGGGGAAAAACAGTATTTAGTCAGCCACCAATTGTGCAAGTTCTCCCACTTAAAAAGATGAGAGAGGCCTGTAATTTTCATCATAGGTACACGTCAACTATGACAGACAAAATGAGGGAAAAAAATCCAGAAAATCACATTGTAGGATTTTTAATGAATTTATTTGCAAATTATGGTGGAAAATATGTATTTGGTCAATAACAAAAGTTTCTCAATACTTTGTTATATACCCTTTGTTGGCAATGACACAGGTCAAACGTTTTCTGTAAGTCTTCACAAGGTTCACACACTGTTGCTGGTATTTTGGCCCATTCCTCCATGCAGATCTCCTCTAGAGCAGTGATGTTTTGGGGCTGTCGCTGGGCAACACGGACTTTCAACTCCCTCCAAAGATTTTCTATGGGGTTGAGATCTGGAGACTGGCTAGGCCACTCCAGGACCTTGAAATGCTTCTTACGAAGCCACTCCTTCGTTGCCCGGGCGGTGTGTTTGGGATCATTGTCATGCTGAAAGACCCAGCCACGTTTCATCTTCAATGCCCTTGCTGATGGAAGGAGGTTTTCACTCAAAATCTCACGATACATGGCCCCATTCATTCTTTCCTTTACACGGATCAGTCGTCCTTGTCCCTTTGCAGAAAAACAGCCCCAAAGCATGATGTTTCCACCCCCATGCTTCACAGTAGGTATGGTGTTCTTTGGATGCAACTCAGCATTCTTTGTCCTCCAAACACGACGAGTTGAGTTTTTACCAAAAAGTTATATTTTGGTTTCATCTGACCATATGACATTCTCCCAATCCTCTTCTGGATCATCCAAATGCACTCTAGCAAACTTCAGACGGGCCTGGACATGTACTGGCTTAAGCAAGGGGACACGTCTGGCACTGCAGGATTTGAGTCCCTGGCGACGTAGTGTGTTACTGATGGTAGGCTTTGTTACTTTGGTCCCAGCTCTCTGCAGAACATTCACTAGGTCCCCCCGTGTGGTTCTGGGATTTTTGCTCACCATTCTTGTGATTATTTTGACCCCACGGGGTGAGATCTTGCGTGGAGCCCCAGATCGAGGGAGATTATCAGTGGTCTTGTATGTCTTCCATTTCCTAATAATTGCTTACCTATTGCAGATTCAGTCTTCCCAGCCTGGTGCAGGTCTACAATTTTGTTTCTGGTGTCCTTTGACAGCTCTTTGGTCTTGGCCATAGTGGAGTTTGGAGTGTGACTGTTTGAGGTTGTGGACAGGTGTCTATTAATACTGATAACAAGTTCAAACAGGTGCCATTAATACAGGTAACGAGTGGAGGACAGAGGAGCCTCTTAAAGAAGAAGTTACAGGTCTGTGAGAGCCAGAAATCTTGCTTGTTTGTAGGTGACCAAATACTTATTTTCCACCATAATTTGCAAATAAATTCATAAAAAATCCTACAATGTGATTCTCTGGATTTTTTTTTCTCAATTTGTCTGTCATAGTTGCCGTGTACCTATGATGAAAATTACAGGCCTCTCTTATCTTTTTAAGTGGGAGAACTTGCACAATTGGTGGCTGACTAAATACTTTTTTTCCCCCACTGTAACTGCAGCTCTTTGCTAAGTGTTGCAGTCATTTCAGTTGCTGTGGTAGCTGACGTGTATAGTGTTGAGTCATCCGCATACATAGACACACTGGCTTTACTCAAAGCCAGTGGCATGTCTTTAGTAAAGATTGAAAAAAGTAAGGGGCCTAGACAGCAGCCCTGGGGAATTCCTGATTCTACCTGGATTTTGTTGGAGAGGCTTCCATTAAAGAACACCCTCTCTTTATCCACAATATATCAGGGGGTGTAAAGCCATAACACATACATTTTTCCAGCAACAGACTATGATTGATAATGTCAAAAGCCGCACTGAAGTTTAACAAAACAGCCCCCACAATCTTTTTATCATCAAATTCTCAGCCAATCATCAGTCATTTGTGTCAGTGCTGTACTTGTTGAATGTCCTTCCCTATAAGCGTGCTAAAAGTCTGTTGTCAATTTGTTTACTGTAAAATAGCATTTTATCTGGTCAAACATAATTTTTTCCAAAAGTTTACTGAGGGTTGGTAACAGGCTAATTGGTCGGTTATTTGAGCCAGTTAAGGGGGCTTTACTATTCTTAGGTAGCGGAATAACTTTTGCTTCCATCCATTCCTGGGGGCACACACTTTCTAGTAGGCTGAAAATATGGCAAACAGGAGTGGCAATATCGTCCGCTATTATCCTAAGTAATTTTCCATCCAAGTTTTTCATCCAAGTTCTCGTACCCCGATTGACAATAATACTTTTTTCACCTCTTCCACACTTACTTTACAGAATTCAAAATTACAATGTTTGTCTTTCATAATTTGTGATGAATGAGCCATCTGATTCAATGAATGATGGAGCGGAGTTTGCCTTTTTGCCCAAAATGTAATTGAAGGTTCTCCAAAGCTTTTTACTATCATTCTTTATGTCATTATCTTTGTTTCATAGTGTAGTTTCTTCTTCTTTTTATTCAGTTTAGTCACATGATTTCTCAATTTGCAGTACTTTGCCAATCGGTTGTGCAGCCAGAACTATTTGCCATCTCTTTTGCCTCATCCCTCTCAACCATACCATTTTTCAATTCCTCATCAATCCACAAGGATTTAACCGTTTTTACAGTCATTTTCTTAATGGGTGCATGCTTATTAGTAACTGGGATAAGCAATTTCATAAAATGTGTCAAGTGCAGCGTCTGGTTGCTCGTCATTACACACCACAGCCCAACAAATATTCTTCACATCAACAACATAGGAATAACTACAAAACGTATTGTATGTCCTCTTATACACAATATTAGGCCCAGCCTTTGGAACTTTGGTTTTCCTAAATATGGCTACTATATTGTGATCAATACATCTGATGGATTTGGATACTGCTTTCAAACAAATTTCTGCAGCATTAGTAAATATATGATCAATACATGTTGATGATTTCATTCCTCTACTGTTTGTAACTACCCTGGTAGGTTGATTGATAACCTGAACTGGTTTGCAGGCACTAGTTACAGTTTGAAACTTTCTCTTGAGTGGGCAGCCTGATGAGAGCCAGTCAATATTTAAAATCACCCAGAAAGTATACCTCTCTATTGATATCACATATATTATCAAGCATTTCACCTATGTTATCCAGATACTGACTGTTAGCACTTGGTGGTCTATAGCAGCTTCCCACCAGAATGGGCTTTAGGTGAGGCAGGTGAACCTGTAGCCATATTACTTCAACAGTATTTAACATGAGATCCTCTCTAAGCTTTACAGGAATGTGGTTCTGAATATAGACCACAACACCGCCCCCGTTGGCATTTCTGTCTTTTTTGTAAATGTTATAACCTTGTATTGCTACCACTGTATCATCAAAGGTATTATCTAAGTGAGTTTCAGAGATGATCAGAACATAAATGTCATCTGTTACTAGCAAATTATTGATTTCATGAACCTTGTTTCTTAAGCTACATATGTTAGCGTGGGCTATTTAGAACACTTTTCTGGGATGCTTGATTATTTTTCTTGTTTTACTGGGAAGCTTAGCAGAGGTAGACATACTTGGGTTATTTGTATTAGTGCAGGGTGAGCTGCACACAGTGGACTTCCTACTAGGGCTCACCACCTCAGTGCTAACAGTATTAATGGTCATGTTGTAGTGAGTGGCACAGGGCCTAGCATTGTGACTGAGCTATGAATCACACTAAAGCTTGATGGAGGGATGAAGGGCTAGTGGGATGAAGGAAAAAAGGGATGGAGGGATTGGCTGAGTGTGTCTCCAAGTGAAACGCTGTCTATGCCCTCCGTGACCACTGGCCGCTGGGATGACCAGTGCAGATTACATCAGGCCGACGAGCAAGGTGGAGGAACATACCCTGGCTTAGCCCTGGCACTCACCACCACCACTGGCAATGCCTTTCAGTATTATGTAGTCAGGTAAGGAGCTTTATTTGTGTTGGGTACCAGGAAGGGGCATGGGCTGTGTCCCAAATGCATCCTATTCCCAACATAGTGCACTACTTTTGACCAGAGCCCAGGGAATGAAATTGGAAAAATATCATTTTTGCAAAATACTTTAAAACCGGAGGAGAGGGTATCGCTTGCTGAGTTTAAATCTCTGACAGAAGATAACGTTATTGACCATTGTGATTGTTTTTAATGTAGCTATTGTATTGTGCTCGTGCTGACTACTTCCTGCCGACCTCTTGCCAGGTCCCCCTGGCTAAAGGTTTCTAACCTTAAGGGTATTTTCCTGGTTAAATAAAAAGTATGCACTATATAGGGAATAGGGTGCTATTTGAGATGCAACCATAGAGCATAGAGCCCCAGAGCAGACCAGAGGAGAGCAGACCAGAGCATGGCACAGTGCTACACTGCTGTGGCCGCTCTGGCTTGGACTGGTTTCTCCAACACTCTTAACTCCATAAACCACATCCACAATCCAACCAAGGGGCGAGGGGGGGGAGATGGAGGGAGAGAGAGAGGGATGAAAAAAGTTATGATTCATTTGATCTACGGTGGAGTGAAACAGAGGAGTGTGTTTTTCTATCTGCTTCGCAGCCAGACCACCAGTGAGCTGAGCAGCTCTCCCTCTCTCTCAGATATGAATAGATTGAAAATGGCTGACTAACCATTGCCAACAGGCTGCAATTAGCTTAATATTAAGATGGTTGACTCTTTCTTCCTGCTCTTTAAAAAGGTGAAACCTGCCGCTTTCAAGTCACACCGACTCACTTACAGAGGGAGGAGTGTGCCGCCCGCGATCAAGTTCATGAAGCATGGCGGGGGCAGAAGTGAGATTTAATAATATAATAATTTTAATATGCCATTTAGCAGACGCTTTTATCCAAAGCGACTTACAGTCATGCGTGCATACATTTGTATGGGTGGTCCCGGGGATCGAACCCACTACCTTGGCGTTACAAGCGCCGTGCTCTACAAGCTGAGCTACAGAGTTAGTCTACGTCCCAAATGGAACATTACTCCCTATATAGTGCACTACTTTTGATCAGGGATTTAGTCAAAAGTAGTGCACTATGTAGGGAATAGGGTGCTATTTGAGCCGAATCCTTATACCATCAGACCACTCTGTTCAATTAAGAGAACTCAAACTAAATCCATCGCCACTATTATGGAATGCGTACATATCACACTTTCCTCCACAATTGAAGAGAAGTTAGCGCCTTCTGTTAGTCAGTGTGCTGAATGTGCTGCAAATTCAAACATTCTAAATCCATCGTCAGCGTATGGAACATTAACATCTTTGTACTTCCCTCCCTACCTCCCTTCTCTGGCCTAAATGAAGTGAAGTTAGCGCCTTCTTTCTACCGCAAACACGAAACATTCCTAAATCCATCATGACTAAACCTCACTTCATGGTGCATTAATAACTATGGGCCCTGGTCAAAAGTAGTGCACTATATAGGGAATATGGTGCCATTTGGGACACAGCCTTATTATTTTATTCCTGCCTCTCTCTGGGTTTTGGTCATAACAGGCAGACAGATAAAACACATTCTCCCAGCAGCTTAGAGAAGGCTATAACGGCAGCCTTTTGTTGTCATGTTTAAAAGCCCCCAAACAAATTGGTCAGACTCTGCAGATAAAGAGAGAGAGAGAGGGACTGTGGAGTGATGGAAGGAGAGAGATAGGACTGATGAAAAGATTTAATCCATTTCTCTGCAAACAGACAGTGGGCTGTAATCTCTAACCTCCATTTAAATGTTGTCTTTTATTTCTCAGAGTGTTGCTGTTAACTAATGAATCCCCTCAAACATTCGCCATCGCAGATAAGATTTCACGCTGCTCGGAGGTACAAGGAGAGGCTCTTTGAACAATTTGTGTCTGTGTTTAATGGATCTTGTGAACGCAGTACCAAATACAGTATGTCTACAAAGTGGACTTCAATTCTGTGAAACAAAGCCCAAAATCAAATCAGATTGGACAGATCAGAACCCCCCACCACACTATAAAAAGTTGTAGATGACTCAACAGCAGAGCCTGAGGTGTCTGGACTGTGTGGGATGGGGGGGTTTGGGGATTTGGAGCAGGGGCGTGGTCTGGTTTGGGCTGAAGTTCCCACTGAGACTTTGAGCACGGTCGGTCTCTGGCCTAGCCAGCCCTCTCACTCTTCCTCGCCCTCACTATCTCTCTCGCTCTACTCCTCCTCTCTCTTTTTCTCACCATCTCTATTTCTGTATTCCCTTCTTTCTTTAGCTCTTCCTCTCTCCTCTGATCTCCTTGTGGTTTTACAGCCCAGGTCCGAGGCCCTGACTTCCCAAGACGGTGCCGATGCTTTTTACCACCTAGTATGGAAACACCATAAAAATAGCCACAGTGGGCAGGCAGGCAGGCAGGCAGCGGTGGTTTTACAGCGTCTTGGACAAACAGTAGGAGAGTCAGCGAGGCCGACGTCCAACTGGCCATACAGATGACTGCACTAAGGGGAGGCCTAGCATAGGACTGATGGCTCTGCAAATTAAATCAGGCACTTAAGACTACATCATACACAGACACACACACTGTACGCAATAGCAGAGGATTAACTGTTACAGCTACGTATCCAATTTCAGTAGCCTTTCATTACAGTACTGTAGATGACATCTTCAAAACAAAACTGACCCAGGAAGGGGTACACTGTACACAGCTACATTATTTTTTATGATCCAAAAGCTGAAAGCAAAATAGTTTGTTAGCAGGCTGGCTGCAGTTGGACAGACGGTAGACAGTCACAGTGGGAACTCCACAACAGATCTCTAGAATAGACAAAATCATTACCCTGGGAGATTTAAACAGCTCAAAACTGAGAGAGGGATATAAGAGAGAGAGACAGAGGGAGAGATAAAGAGAAAGCGAGAGTGACCGAGAGAGAGAAAGGGAGAGAATTACATAGATTATAACAGGGAAAAATCTATAGATCATCAGCTTTACCTAATGCCATTATGACATGGAGCTCATGCAGCCAAGAGGACAGCGGCGCTTTAAAGCCATGACTCCCTGGGCGTGGCGTGGGCAGGTGTGTGCGTGTGTGTGTGGGGGCAGGAAAGGGCACCAGCGACTGGCTGACCCCTGGGGGTTTAATCCTCTGTGATTGGTCCATGGTGGACAGACAGCCCTACTACTGGGTAAAACAAGGGATTCTGAGAACTCTGTGACATGGTGCTAAAACGCACACACACAGATATGGATGGCACACACACAAATGTCAGATGTACACACGCACACACATGCACTCACACACAGCTGCACATCTTGCTAAAGGAGAGTGGTCAAAAAGGTGACTGAAAATAAAAAGCACCACCTCACATAACGCGAAGATACAGCCACGAGGGGAGTGTTAATTGCTAGCTATGTGTGAAGACAACTGGTTGCAGACTAAATGAATGGGCTGGGGGTGTGGAGGCAGTCTCTGTGGGGTGTTTCCCTTGTGTTCAGCATTTGTTTTGTGGGTTAGCTGGGTGTTGGGGTGGAGGCTTGACTCTCTCTCACACATCAATGAGTTGTAAGGAGCTATGACACCACAGTAACTCTTCCTCATCATGACACACAGCTGCTTGGCACTTTCCATGTTTCTATTATCTATTCATTATGATGTTGTGTTACTAAACATGGGCTGGGCTTTACTGGGCAATGCAGTGTGGCTGGAGATGAGTTCTAGCCTAGTTTACCAAGGCTTTGTAGATATTTAAGAGGTGTAAGGTTAGTTAGGTGAACGAATACATTTTGTAGAATAGTAACATCGTTTTTTTTTAATGAACAAGGCTTTTAGATCCAGAGTGGTTGAGCTCCTGTAAATGAGCGAGCAGCATTGAACTAATCTTCCATGGAGGAACAGATTCCAAGATTCTTATCAGTGGCGTGATTGAGAGAATTACATACAGCGAGAGACATAGAGAGAGCGAGAGTCTCTCGTGTCCCACCACCAAATCATACACTGCACACAGCCTTACTGACGCCTTCACACTTTAATCAAACCACCCTCCACACACACTGTTTCACAGGCCCTACCGTTAAAACAGTAATGTCACTTTGACCTTGGGCATCTCAGCTAATAATCAAGTCAAGATGATGTGAAGTGAGAGGGGTAAGAGGTGAAGAAGAGACAGGCTGTAGTGAAAGGGTGAAGGAGAGGAGGGAGGTGAATAAAACAGATTACAGCTGTTAAAGGGTGTGTGTGTGTGTGTGTGTGTGTGTGTGTGTGTGTGTGTGTGTGTGTGTGTGTAGCTTCACAAATCCCTTCAACAGAGTAGCATCCTAACCTCTAATTACCCCACTAGGAATAGAACCTCTGAATGCCACAGCCAGGAAAGGGTGCCAGACCAGTCACCCTATAACCACTCTGCTGTCTCTGTAGTCACTCCAACATACACAAGCTGTTCTATGGGGTTTGTTACGTCATGCTTCTTGGGAAGGACTTGTTTGGCTTTCCAGGACCAGTCACTGAGCTGTCGAGTCATAGTATTGTTTCATACTGGCTCTGGTGGTTTTTGGGGTTGACTTGACCACTGTTAGAAGGAGCCATGGTACTGCAGGCCCTCTACTGAAGGGTAGAGAGAGATTATTCTTGGTGTTCTTCTCTCACTCTCTGTTCAGTTAATTCAGGGCAAGCTGAGACTGCCAGTCAGTCAACCCAGGATTGCAGGCCAATCAAGACCAAGGGGCTCCCCTCGCTGTCTGATACTCTACAGCAGGCGAATTTAGAGACCAACGTGGCAGTTGTTTTGATCATGAGGCTTAATGATGAAAGGCTCCTAAATTACAGCATGGAGGACTACACAGCTGCTCACACACACACACACACACACACCCTGACCTTGTTAAGGGGAAAAAGAAAAAGAAACGTGGCTCTTGGGGGTACTTTTACTTTTTGGGGTACCTCGACAACGTCATAATTCAAAACACTTAGGGTCTTTCAGGTTTGGGCTGGCATAAATGAGGAGGTAACACACCCATGTGGTGATTTGGGAGTAAAGTTGACAGGTGGCGGGGGGGGGGGGGGGGGGGGGGGTTGTGTCTGAAGTGGACACTTGGGACGTAGCCACTGTGTATATTCAGTGTGTTACAATTGACAGTACTGTTTTTTGTTCTTCTATGGTATGGTCGTAAAGATGAAAGGTGGTTACGGTTGCTGGCCAGTCGCTGAGCGGTTGGCCAGAACGGTGGGACCCCTACTTTATCTCCTGATCAATCCGGCTCCACACACACGTAGGCACACACACAGACACACACACTTATAGGCCAAAGGTCGCTGAGTCAACTTTAGGTAGTCAATGTAAACCAAGGGCGCCCCCTACAGATTGGACAGGTCATTCAGGCCAGGGCGAGAGGACATGATGAGGGGGAAGAGTTGTTCTGTAATGGCCAAACAAACAACAGCTCTGCTAAACCTCCAAGTAACAATCCTTCTAGATTAAATGTGGTATTTACCTGCTTGTACAGCACGCTATGGATGTGTGGGTGATTACTGTGTGTGCCATGTCAGAGTGATGGTGCGCTTTGTGTGTCTGTGACTCGAGAGCATGTGAAGATGTAATACATAATCTGTACAAGTGTGTGTTGGGGATTTATTGTCACACGCATTGTCAATGTGTGCAAGGATTAGTCTATGTGTTTGTAAGCAATTGATTGAGGGTGTGTATGTGTATAAAGGTATACATTTAGTTCATGTATAAAGGTGGTGAATGTGTTTTACTAAAAATAAGTGTGTCTGTGTGTGTCTATTACAAATGTGATCCTTTTCCCCGGGAGGTGCAGTCTAGTCAGAAGCAGAGGCCAGAGGTATGAAGGATTCCTACCAGAGACTGGAGGTCACAGTAAGCACCATCTCTCAGCAGCTACTTTATTTGCCTTTGAATTCCCCTTTTTCGGATTAGCATTCTTTACATCCAAAATAAATACTTTTGGTGTGTTTGCCTGTGTTGCAGTGAGCTGTCTCCTTACCGCTGGGGTTGAATGCCATGCAGGATATGGGTTTGTCATGGGCTGGGAAGTGGGCCACCACTCCCTCTCCATCTGAGTCCTCACTCACCAGGACCTGGAAAACACACACACACACACACACACACACACACACACACACAGAGAGAGAGACATTCACCACAGAATCTACACAGAGCGGGACTTCCCAACTTCCAACACATGGACTTCTTATTGCTTCTTGCTGTAAGTAAAATAATGGAGAATTAATATGTTACAATCCCATTGGTAAAGAGCATTGTCACCTTGTGGATGTAATTAGCAATCATCCCAATTAACACCAGAGAGAGGCTTGTTAACAACTCTCGTCTCGGTCTCTAGTCTCTCTTTCTACACTGTCACCGCAGCACTGTACCCGCCATCGGTCTCCATGTGCTGCATGAAAACTAAGACTGAGCTGACAAGAGACTGATCTCAGACCAGTAGCTAAGCTCAAAGTCCTCCGACTATGCAAAATAATTACAGTGCTGCTGAGTATGATTCTGTTCTCAGGCCAGGGGCTCTGCTCTGTGTGTGTAAACGTCTCCGGTCTTGAACAGATTATAACTAAGCCCAGTCTCCTAGCTGTAGTAAAGATAGATCCAGGGTTGGTACAGCTGTTCAGACTGGCAAGCAGCATGATGATGACAAATACTGGACCTGAGAGAGAGAGAGAGAGAGAGAGAGAGAGAGAGAGAGAGAGAGAGAGAGAGAGAGAGAGAGAGAGAGAGAGAGAGAGAGAGAGAGAGAGAGAGAGAGAGAGAGAGAGAGAGAGAGAGAGTGTCGGTCTCATAGTGATAAATCTGGTCTAGTGTTGCATTAATGAGCTGGGAGCAGTGCTGCATTAGTTTTAATAGGAGTCAGTCCAAACACAAACCAACCTTCCAGATCAACTGAGCCCTTTATTTCAGACTGGACTGGAGGGAGAGGGAGAGAGAGAGAGGAGGAGGAAAAAGAAAAGAACAAGGAAGAGGGGTGACATAAGCCAGACCTGTTTTATTACGTCGGAGGCACACAATGTTGTTATGTGAGGGAATCCTGCTGAAGCCCTTTGAAACTGAGAATTTGTGTCAGGGGCTACCTCTGGAGAGTAAACCTATTATACAGGAGGAGTGAGTGAGTGAGTGAGTGAGTGAGTGAGTGAGTGAGTGAGTGAGTGAGTGAGTGAGTGAGTGAGTGAGTGAGTGAGTGAGTGAGTGAGTGAGTGAGTGAGTGAGTGTGTGTGTGTGTGTGTAAAGAGGGGTCACCACTTCCAATGAAGGGGTCAACAAACTAGGTGAGGTGAGTGATGTGGCAAGAAAGCAATGCTATCATAACCTGTATAACACACAGCTATGTGCTGAAGTCACAACGAATCCCCCTTCTTTCCCTCCCACACCCTCTTTGTCCCTCCTCTCTCTCTCTCCCTCTTACCTCTAACTGTTTATGTGCAGTATAGGGTTACTGTAAAATGGCTGGTGACACAGTGCAGACCTGCTTCTGAGGGCTTTAGCCCTGGTCTGGAGGAGCCCTCGGGAGACTGGGGTACATGTACACACACACACATCCAGGCGCACGCACACACCCACACACACCACACACACCACTGGCATACAGTGCACTGCCCCTTATACTATAGCCAATGATAGTGTGAGCATTACACAGGCACCCTTTCACTACCACTAAGGGAGCTAGGAAGAGAGGAGCGTGGCAGAAATAGAGGACGGAGTACAAGCATCTTGTGAGGTTACTGCTGATGATGAGCAGTGCATTCATTTAGTCTCCCCCTGCTTAAAAAAAGCTGGCGCTGTGGCGAAGGCCGAGCTGTGAAAATATGACTGAGCAAACAAAATAAATCCCACCTTAGGCCCTAAGGTGCTGTCAGGTGTGTGTGTGGGGTGTGGGGTTTGGTTGCTGGGCAACTGTGTTTGCTCTAGCAGAGGATAAAAAAGGTTTAACCTGGGAGGTTTCTCACCGCACCACAAAACCCAAAGGTGTGTTTACTGAGGTCAGAAAGGACAAGAAAAAGGAGGAGGGGAGTATGAGGGAAGAGAGGATAGAGAATCTGTTCTGATGTAACCTTTGTGTGTGTGTAAAAGGGCCTTGTATGTGAGAAGTGTAAACATGTAGGGCTGTAGCCCAGTAAATGTGACACTCCTGTACAAGGAAACTGACACCTGGGAATGTTTTCTGGTTACCCACAACGCACCAGTAAAAAACACTTCTCACTCTGATGAGAGAATGTCTAGAGACATAGTTCAGTTTGGAGCAAACTAAGAACAGCTGTGCTGAGAAAAGATGTGGATGTATGTAACTGAAAGAAGAAGAATTGATGTGGTTCTTTATTTTGTGTTAAATCATTTCATTTCTATGACCTGGCCTTCACCTGGGACCTGTGCCAAAAGCAGGAAGAGGCTCATTACCATGATGTATCTAGCAGCCAGTGGCAGTCTACTGAGATAGGTTGGGCCCGTTTATAAGGTAGTGATGACATTATTATCAGGTGAGAAGTATTGTTCAAACAAGAACCCCTATAGGATTATTACATACATGAAAACCAACCAAGATGTACACTGTATGTTTCGCTTTCTACACTTTTTCAACATTACTTCAGAAAGTGATTTAACACTTTTGGGGAGCCATGGTCCATAACCCAAAGGTTAAGACACACAGTAATACCTGTACCTCTCCGACAACATTTTTTCAACTCCACATTGTGAGAACTATTTTTTGCAGTATTCCTTCTTACATTTCTATTTTTGGTTGCAGAACATGTATATTTTCTTACCGTTACTTCAGAAGGGGATTTAACACTGTTGGAGAGCCAGGGTCTATGACTTAGTGATCACACATACCTGTCCTTCTCCGACGTTGTGTGTGTCGATGACAGTGATGACTCCGGGGGCATGGGGGCTTCGGCGGGTGGTGCTGTGGGGGGTAGCACCCTCCTCGTCGGGGGTGCCAGTGGGTAGAGTACCAGCTAGCTGGGTCACCACCTTTCCCACCATGGTTAGACCAGTCTTTAGGGTCTAACCAGAACGGCAGGGGAAGGGGGAGGTAGAGCGAGAGAGACGCATATAAAGAGGGGGGAGAAGAAGAGAGAGAGGGGGGAGGTGGAGAATAGCAGGAAACAAACATCAGATTGGGCTCGTCGTCATAAACCGACTAGACACACTTCCAATAAAGAAGACACCAGTATGTCTGTTTGACTATGGGGAGTTGGGAGAGGAGTGTTGATCAATATAGAGCGACTGTCTACGCGTGCCTACGAGCATGCGTATGTGTGTGAGAGAGAGAGAGAGAGACCGGCTATTTGCTCAATGCTATCAGCTGCTGCTGATGATGATGATGATGATGATGTGGAGTGCTGAAACAGCAGGAGCCGAGTGTCTGCCACCAGTCTCTTCTCCCGTCTCCCCCTCCCCCTACTCCCCAGTCTCCCCCCTCAGGCCGACACAGATCAATGGCTCCTGTTTGGACTAGCACTAAAACCTCACACTGCAGTGATTAGAAAACACATTAGTGTTGATCAATTAGGAGCCAAATGCCCTGTTTCATTATTGATGGGGTTCCGAGCAATTTACACACACACCAGTCTGTTAGTGGGCTGGGTGGAGTCGCCAAGTGAGGGAGTGTGTGATTCATAGACCCAACAAACGCGAGGCGCCACGCGGTATTGACAGCGCTGCCTGGCCTGAATGCCTGATTAGGTTCTCCGGGACCCCTTTGCGCTAACACACACACACAACACACACACAGTACACTGACTCCATTAGCTCAGGACAGTGTAGCGGGGAGATAGACTCCACTTAAGCAGCACTATCCATTTCTCTGAGCTTGGCCTGGCCCTGGCCACAGAGGTGTGTTTGAGACACCCTGGCGAGGAGCCGCCACACTGATGCAGAGCATCACACAGTCAAGACAATGAGCAGGTTTGCTTTATGTTTACATTCCAGTGATTAGTATGAGGAATAATAATAATACAGCTGGAATTATGCGCTGTTATAAAATGTTATTTCCTATAAAAGGCTAGGAAATACTCCCCCTTAGTGCTCCCTCTACACCCCCTCTCGCCTTCCAAGTCTCTGGACAGGAGCACTCAGTCTGTGTCGCGTTGTAGACCGGAGGAGTGGGGGCGTGGGTGAAAATATTGAGATTATAATATATAGTTCTAAACGGCGGCTGCAGACAATCAGTCTGCATATCGGGACCCCCTTGACCTCGTTTCCCCTCCCTCCGCTAGCCAGGCTAACACTTTAGCGCTGCTGCCACTGCTCTTTTTGATGCATACCGCCATTAGCAGCTAATGGGACTTCTATCACGCTAGCCGTTAGCGCTCATTAGGGAGAGGGAGGGAGAGAGAGAGAGAGAGGGCGAGACCATGGGAATAACTCTGACCCGAGGGGTCTTCATAAATCAATTAGGGTTCCCCTTTGGGGGCTTGGATAAGACAGGAGACTGGAACCATATGGGGAGAGTGCTGCGCTAGGCTAGTAGCGCGGGTTAGCTTAGATGCTACATCAACAGAGCGGAGGGGTATAAATTCAACTTGGTATCAAAGGGCTTAGCAGTTAGCGTAGCGTAGCCTGGTGGTGCTCTCCAGCTGAGAGGAGTATTACAGGGGCTGTGTCCCATATTGCGGTACAGTATACAGTACAGGATGGAACCCCCTACAGACACACACACAGGGACCATAGAAATGAGTTAAGATGCTCATAGACTCTCAAGGCCTGTGTCATGGTTATGATATAGAGTCTCATAACGGTGTCTGACTCACAGGGGAAAGCCAGGGTAGATCCTATATCACTTCGAAATCATTTACAAATGATTTTATTTCAACCACTGGGGTGGAGGGAGGTGTGAATGTGTATGTTTGACTTACTTTAGCAGCGCTGATGACTGTAGCTGTGTAAGACTGGGCATTGTCCCCGCAGGCACCGCCTCGAGACTGGTGACACCGGATCAACTGGGGGGGAGACAGAGAGGGAGACAGACAGACAGAGAAAAACATAGATAAGAAATACATTATCATCCTCCTCCTGCACCTGAGGCCAACCAGGAACAGAATATGAGGGGCAGCACATTAAAAAACTATCCTATCCCACTGTCTATTTCTTGGAATCCACCCATCCATCCCAGAGCTACTCTATTCTTAAGGAACAGAATAGCTTATAGTAGTCAGTGACCCATCTGTCAATTACTTGATTGGCCGAGCGTAATCAGAAAACTACCAGACACAATTATCCATTAAATGTATTGCAAGAGTGCGTAGAGTGGACTTGCTTTTGGAAAATACAAAAATCCTATTAAATGGACATAAAAAACCTACATCTGTTGGTTTTCAGATGTTATCATTTCTAGTGGTCTCTTCTTGGAATGAGTTGTACTGAGAGATTAAAAAATGCATTTTGGAGGATTGTAAATATGGTGTTGTGATAAGTACATGCGTGACGGATGGGTGTGTGTGTATATTCAGTGTGTGTGTGTGTGTGTGTATATTCAGTGTGTGTGTGTGTGTGTGTGTGTATATTCAGTGTGTGTGTGTGTCCTACCTTATTCTCAGCGTAGGCTAGCCAGCGTCCTCCCAGTGCTATGGGGTTTAGGTTGGGGCCCGGACAGGGAAAGCAGCCTGAGACACACAGGAGGAAACATACAGTTATTGAAGGTGGAATCCATACTTTTTCCCCATACCCTTTAGCCGCAGGACAAATTGGATACACAATTGAGGCTGACACAACACAGTCACACAAAAAACATTCGATATATACCAATCAAGGCGTAAAATCATGACTGCGTATCAACAAAAAAACCTATCTTCAACATGTTCCCTTTTAGAAGTTGTGAAACAGTGAATGCTGATAATGCTGCTGTGGATATTTGCTTTAGGAGTCAGAATCCCTCTCCCCCGAGAGTGTCTCGGTCTCTCTTAAAGCCTTAATGTGTTTGAGAGGGGAAAGTGGATCACTGTGTGTGTGCTTGCTTTAGTAGTTCCCATAGGGATCAGTGTGTCTGCCAGTCGATCTAGACAGGAGCTGTCCCCACTTTATTGGGTGCCACAGAATCCATTAGGTCATAATGTGGCTCTAAGTAAAAAGAAACACAAACACACACACTCAAAAGCTCAGCGCAAATACAAATACAGAAGATGAGGACAAACGGCCCATAAATTCATAAGCGGATCAGCTATCAGTATAAACTAGAACAAATGTGTCCACCCACTCACACAGATGTTGATGTAAACAGTCATGTCACAGTAGACATGATGATGAGTAATAATTAACTAAATACAAGCACGCACACACACACACTGGAGTCAATGGCCACACAGCACCAGACCTGGGTTCAAATACTATTTGAAATTATTTCAAAAACGTTATGTGGGCTTGATTAAGCTTGTCTGGCTTGATATACCAATATATTAGTTCCAAAATATCCTACCCTGCCCGTCTGGCACTCCAGCTAGGCTAAAGCAAACACTCAAGGTATTTGCTTTAGCCACAGCACTTCCACCATCACACAGGATTCACCACTACTCACAAACATGTCTGTAAACAGAGAGGGAGTCATGATGGATACTGCCATAAATGCATGTAGAGAGCAACTGGGACAAATAAGCTTGTTCGCACACACACACACACACACACACACACACACACACACACACACACACACACACACACACACACACACACACACACACACACACACACACACACACACACACACACACAACAGACACACCAGTACAAATACACATCTCATATGCAGACACGTACAAACACAAGCACATACACACACACCAATGAGGTCATGTGAGTGCATGGAGGCAAGGGGAGAGAGGTTTGGCTGACATAATGTAGTGCTCAGGGTGCAGATGAGATGGAGTCAGACAGTAATTTAGTGTTCAGAAGAGTCGAGGCTGGGAGGCACGGGGTGAATAGGACTTGAGGTAAGCCACAATGCTACAGCCTTTTGTTGGCTCGCCAAGGCTGGGGGAGAGCGACCCACTCAGCCCAGGCTGTGAGACAACGTGTCTGACACATCCTGTGTGGAGAGAGGGGGAGGAGAGGAGAGAGGAAAAGAGAGAAAAAAGGAACAGAGGAGAGGGAGAAGAGAAGACGAGACAAGATTGTAAAAGAGAAAAGAAAGGAAGAAAGGAGAGGAAGGGGGAGGAGAGGAAATGATACAGAGAGAGAATAGAGGGAGAGTAAGGGAGAGGGGAAAAGGCTGAAAAGAACAGAGGAAAGAGAAAAAGCAGAGGGCCGAAGTAGGAAAGATGAAATAAATGTAGGGAGAAAAAGGGGAATCACCAACCCAACCCCAACCTCACATCCCCACACAGACAGGCCTAACTAACCTCCTCCCCACTCCACAGTCCACACCACTCTAAAGACAAGCAACAACTAAAAACACCCCACATTACAGGACGTCTGTGTTGCTCCTCTTCCTCCCCAAAGACGTTTCCATTTTACGAGGAGGAAGCATCATTAAGAGCGATTAACAGTGATTGTCTATACTCCTTGTCCTGTGGCCCTGCCAGCCAGACATGGAGAGGAAAGGCAGGCCGACCAGACAACGCATTAAGACCCTATTCTCCTAACAGCAGTTTGTTTACTGTCTGCAGGCAGCAATGGCCTTGTTACATATACTGTTTCATGTCATCCTGCACTGTCCAGGGGTCATGTTCAGTTGGGCACAAATTAGCAAAACAACCAAATGAGCGGTCTTCTTGTACAAGTTCAGATAGTAGTATGGTACCTACCAGTTTCACTCCGTTTCAAAATGTTTTCTCCCCTTCAGTGCCTTCTGAACACAACCTAGGTAGGTAGTGTAACTGTATGATGTTGAGGTTACAACCAGGAGTTGTAAACATGCTATAAACATACTCAGAGATGTTGATATGTGTTAAGCTACCAGAGGGGCTCCTGCCTGCTCTACCATTAAGTTTCAGTGAAAACAGTTTAGACCTGTTTCAAAGACTTGTTCTAGACGTTGTGCTCATTGAGGAGGCATGGTGGTTTGTGTATCGCAGGGTAAAAGCTGTCAGTATCTGTCTTCAGTTGGTTGTTTGGGCTGGGTGATGCCAGCGTGACAGACTTGCTTATCTTTTGGTGGTGGGATGTTTGTGTGGAAAAAGCTGATGTGTTACATGACTGGGCTCTGTGTGTTTGTGCTATATAACTGTTAGTGGGTGGCTATATCGCTTCGGTGTTCTCACAGATGTGCACAGAGAGAGACACAGGAGAGACAGAGCATCTGTCCCAAGATGATATGTCCATTGATTTCACTGAAGAGTAGATGCATCTGTGGGCACTAATCGCTGTATCCACTGGTCTAGTGTGTGTATCTGTATATGTGTGCGAGTGAGCGTGCATGCATGCATGTGTGTGTGTGTGTGTGTGTGTGTGTGTGTGTGTGTGTGTGTGTGTGTGTGTGTGTGTGTGTGTGTGTGTGTGTGTGTGTGTCTGCGCGTGGTGATAAGAACAATGTGTGAAGTATAATCAGAGAGGAATTCCTGCTTTTAAAGAGCTATTGATCAAAGCCACAAGGAAAACAATCGTCCATGAGTGTGTCATCATCTGGTTCAACATTAACACATACATCAAAGCCTTATAATCTAAAGTGGCCAAATTCACAGGTATATCCTAAATGGCACCCTATCCACTATATAGTGTACTACTTTTGACCAGGTCCCATAGGGCTCTGTTCAAAAGTAGTGCACTATGTAGGGAATAGGGTGCCATTTAGGATGCACCCCAGTCCCAGCTCCTTACTTGTAACAAAGAACTTTTTGGTGAAGGTGCAGCTGTCGAACGCAGCAATCTTCTCCTGCAGGGCGACAACTAGAATCCTACAAGAAACAAGAAAATTACAATTAGTATGTGATTTTCATATAACATAATACTGCAATACATTTATACGAATGCAAAAAGTGATGATGCTGTACGTACTCCTTGTTGCAGTGTAGGTCATAGATGGGCGTCTTGAACTGGATGGACTTGACCATCTCCCCTGTCCTTAGAGAGTACAGGTCCACACAGCAGTATGGGGGGCTGGTCCTAGGCACAGAAACACAGCTTTTATTTCAAACATTCAGTACGAAACAGACAGATATTTTCAACATCATACAGATGCTTGGACTTGTGAGTCATGAGTAAAATATTTTAATCACACATGGACCAATACACACACCAGGGTAATCAGAGACAGTTTTCAAAAGCTGTAAGTGAAGATCAAACGCGAGAGAGCCCAGGCCACTGGGGATTTACACAATTCTCTCATCCCCTCCTCCTCCTCGCTGTCACGATCGTCGTAAAGGAGAGTAGACCAAGGCGCAGCGTGTGAAACGAACATGACTTTATTTAATTAAAGTACTAAATACAAACAAAACACGACTCGTGAAGTCCACGGTTACACTGACCGAATAAGGAACAAAAACCCACAACCCCCAAGGGAAAACATACAGTTTAAATATGGCTCCCAATCAGAGACAACCAGCAAACAGCTGACACTCGTTGCCTCTGATTGGGAGTCACATCGTCAAACATAGAATCAAACAAACTAGAATACCCAACATAGAAAATGAACACACAGAATGAACACACCCTGGCTCAACATATAGAGTCCCAGAGCCAGGGTGTGACACTCGCCCTCCTCCTCCTCCTCCTCCCCCTCGCCCTCCTCCTCCCCCTCCCCCTCCCCCTCCCATTGGGGTTGTTTGATTTCAGCAGGCTATTTACTCTGTTGTATTTTTATTTTTTTTATCCTCTTCCTATAAAAAGTTAAGTCTGTAGAGTATTTACTATACCATTTTCACTGTAACTGTTTACAATTTCAGAGGAGATTAACCTACCTACACCATAAATCTAAGAGATCTTCTGTCAACCTAGCCTACTAACAAAAAGCTATGAATACGAAAGTCCGATCCCATCTCCTGCAGCACTACTTCTACTCCACTGACCAGCACTGGGCTCCACGTGTCAATAAGATTGTCATGTCCGCCTGCATTCCCAATCACTCAAACCAACCGACAGACCAACCAACAGGCCACTACTTTCTCTTCTTTATGCTGGAAAATATATGCTCCTTCCATTCAGACCTCTCTCTGACAGATGCAAACAGTGGATGAAATACTGTGGCCGAACCGTTGAGAAAATTACCCCATTTCAAAATATGCACACATCAGGCCATCACAAAGCAGCCAAGACATCTTAAACTGTCCGCAAAGCGCCGGGAACATGGAAACACTTATGGGAGAGTTGAATGGTAAAAAGCTGCAGGGACTGTCCATGTGCTACTTGATAGCCCTGAGTCGCAGCCATGGAGAACCGGAGAGGGTTTAATTTGTCATAATTCTTCCAATGAGGGAATCTTAGAATGGAGCCGATGAGAGAAGACAGTCTGCCTGCACCGCTCTCTTTTTCGCCCTCTCCTTTTGTCGTTCTCTATCGCTTCTTCTCGATCTTGTTGTCTCATTCTCTCTCTAATTCAGTCGGTCTCGCACTCTCTTGTTCCCTTTCTCTCTCCCTCTTTCTCTCCCCTCTCTCAAGGTTGTTCTCTCTCCCTCTCCCCTCTCTCTCAAGGTTGTTCTCTCTCCCTCTCTCTCAAGGTTGTTCTCTCTCCCTCTCCCCTCTCTCTCTCCCTCTCCCCTCTCTCTCTCCCTCTCCCCTCTCTCTCTTTCTCTCCCCTCTCTCAAGGTTGTTCTCTCTCCTGCTCTCTTTTCCTTGTCCTCTCTCTTGGTCAGTAGACATGGCCCTTGTTTAACTGATGTTGGTTCGTGTTAGCCGTGTGTAGACTGGCTATATTGAGTCTTGTCGCTAAAGCAAATGCCAAACAGTATTAGTGTTTGTGAACTCAGGCTGTGCGATGTTCTAGCCCCATGTCTGCCTGGGGACTGGGTAGTACAAAAACACTAATTTAGTCCTGTTGCAGACATAAGGGGAGACATACAGGTAACTGCCAAAATAAAGGAAACACGCGAGTGAATGAGGGTTACCAAGTATATTGAAAGCAGGTGCTTCCACACAGGTGTGGTTCCTGAGTTAATTAAGCAATTAACATCCCATCATGCTTAGGGTCATGTATAAAAATGCCCAGTTGTCCATTATTTTGGCTACCATGCCTAGTCGTGGTGAGTGATTAGTGCATTTTGAGGTCTGTTTTGTTTCAATTATTAAAAAATTATTTTTACATTAAATGCCCTATGCATTATGTGGGTTGAATGCTGTAACACAGAATAAAACAATTAATAAAAGTCCCATGATGGTAGTGACTGCCCATTACTGCCATTATTTATTCATTATTATTATTATTATTATTATTATTCATCATTACTTTAATAAAATATTTCAGTTGTGTATATTACGTTTTATTTGATGACATTATTATTTCAATCCAAGTCATCCTCTCATCTCTATAGAGCTGCTGCCTATGCTGTCTGACAAAATCACTATTTTGTAGTTCTTCAAAGTAAATAAGGCATAATTTTATGACTGCTGAATACCATCAATCACTTAGATATGTATTTTCAGGTAGAGATACCTTGCGAAGCAACAGCTGCTCTCTATAACCCCTCACAATCGCACATTCTTCTCTCTTCAGTAGCAGGCGTAAAATAATCTGGACAAGTAGATGTGCAATGGATTATGGTCATTGTAGTTAATTACCATGTTTTAGGCGTTAAACTATGTAGAATATTGGCCTGTTGGAAACTACAACTCCCTACTACGTCGCACAGTTCAGGCTGGATCTGATTTATCTCTAGAGAAACTGTGTTATGTTCTCATTGAGCTCACAGAAAAAAAAAGAATGAAATGGAATTCAAATAATTGAACCGACATCAGTCAATTAGTTGTTTAAAAACCAAAATTTCGGTTAATCGCTCAGCACTACTGGCTAGAAGAAGAGATCTGTGACTTTGAATGTGGGGTCTCAAAAGGAGCATAGGGTTTAAAGGGTGTGTGTCTCAGTCACCAGATCTCAACCCAGTTGAACATTTATGGGAGATTCTGGAGCGGCGCCTGAGACAGCATTTTCCACCACCATCAACAAAACACCAAATGATGGAATTTGACGTGGAAGAATGGTGTCGCATCCCTCCAACAGAGTTCCAGACAAAAGCACATTGAAGCTGTTCTGGCAGCTCATGGTGGCCCAACGCCCTATTAAGGCGTTTCCTTTATTTTGGCAGTTACCTGTACGTCTTGTCCAGAAACAATGCCTAGTCCCTATTCCATAGTGACCTCATGAGCTTCTAACACACTACTACCCCCGTCTCAAAATATTTAATAACATCATCAATAAGATTTCAAAAGACGATTTGCATCACGCCTAGAGTATCTTCTAGGGGAAAAAGCATCCGTGTCTCAAATGACACCCTATTCCCCATGTAGTGCACTACTTTGGACGCTACCGCTGTCCACTCCCTAAAAGGACGCTCACCCCTTGATCAAGGGGATTAGTGTGTGCGTGTATGCAGCACCACTCCACAGAGCCGGGGCAGACGCCGCAGACACGAACACAGCTCCACACACCCACTGACACAGCCAGCGGCAACACCCAACACACACTCACTCTCTCTCTGGCTGTTGAGGAAAGTTTCCCAAGCCAGCGGCTGGACATTCAGCCGCAGCTCCGGCGCCATGGGAGCCCTCAGATCTCTCAGCCCAGCCAGAGACATAGTGTCCATGTGTGTCTGTCTGTGTGCGAGCGTCTGGTGAGTGTGCCAGCGGGAGTGTCTGACGTTCTGTGTGCATGTCAAAGTGTGTGCATTCCCCTGTAATTTCCTGTAAGAGGCAATGGGGAAGACAAAGGAGGTGACACTTTAAGAGTTTTGGGTGATCTCCATTCAGTTGTCCATAGGAGCCGGACCTAATACTGATCTGCTGCAGACATTACACTAGGAGATCAAGGCATATTATGATACTCTCTGGTACAGCAAGGATAGCATTACCAATCTGAGTACAAAAATTGAGATTAATAGAAAAATATAACTTCTCCTAACTTGTTTTCTGGCAGCTCCTCCATCGATTTCAGCATTATCACCGGGGTCAGATCAATCTAATCCAAATGCTTTTTACGAAATAACAGGCGCCCGGATTGATTCACTCATGGGAACAATGATGATGGCCCGCCCGTCCCTCTATTACAGAATCAAAATGGCCCCCGGTTGAATTGTTTTGGCCTGGGCAGTATTTTAACAAATGGCGGTGTGCTAATGGAGGCAAGGCAGGGTCAGCTGTAATGTGATTTCCTGGTGCTTGGGCCGCGGAGGCGTGGGTTGAAAGCCAGGCTAAATCATCATTATCATTGATCAGGGCTAGATGTCAGTCCAGTAACATGTTAAGGTGACACTGAGCGCCATCCTCCGCCTCAGTAATAGGACTGTTATTATGGCCTATGAGATCAATGTGTCAATTACTATTTACTGGGATTGGCCTTTTGGGTCTGAATTGATGCTGAGAGAGGGAAGGAGACTGAAGCGGTTGGGAGAGAGAGAAAGAAAGACATGGTGAGTGGGGGGAGAGAGAGATGATATTGTAAAATCATAAAAGGTTGAGATTGTGTCTTTAAGCACGTGCATTCACACACACACACACACACACACACACACACACACACACGGAAATAGAGGAACACACACACACTGCTGAGGCAACCGCCATGACCTCTGGAGGAGAGTCTAAGCCTGCTGGAGTGGAAACGGTTGGTCTTGGCCCATGTCGACTTCACAACCCTTCTAACATGAAGGGTTTCCCTCATATAACAGTCATCCTAAATGACTCTGCTAATTACTGGGTAGTAGGCTGTAAAGCAGCCAGAAAGAGAGCCACACCTGCTACATCCATCTATCTCCCCCTCAAATGGCCACTGGGCAAGCCTGTAAAACAGACATGTGCTTCCTAAATGACCAGGCCCCTATGGGCCCTGGTCAGAAGTAGTGCACTATATAGAGAATAGGGTACCATTTGGGATGACACCATGATTCTGGGCCTCTTGACCGTCCAGCAAAGCAAAGCTCTGTTTTGCCTGGCCGGCTATAGACTAGCTACTGTACCATTTTGGATAATGTATTCACAACAGAACGGCTATGTGACTTTTACAACCGGGGAAGAGTCTTAATTTTAGCAACACGTCAGTTTACAATAGTTATTATGTACATTATGTCAGACGCATTTAAATCACTAGAGGGGTTTTTTTCTGTATGAAAGACGTCTTTAACATCTGTTATTTTAACTCCAACACGACGGCGCTGTGAGCTGGGCTTGCATTTTTTCTCCGGGAGGGAACGTCTGGCTTCTGGTCGACGGAACCGGGAAGGTTATTATTTTATGAACCTGAGCGGAACCGATGGATAAAAACCACACACTTCATGTGGCGGGCTGCAGTGGGCTAGAGAGCAGGGGAACTGGGGAAGCCTTAAAGGGGAATTAAAAAGCGAGCAAATAAATGCATTTACAAGGAGGGGGACGTCACCACGTTTCCGACTGCAGCTCAGAGGTGAGCCCTTTACGAGCTCCCTGAATACGAACAGACAATTACAAGCTGTGGAAACGCTAAACAAATACAGCCTGGGCCTGGTCCCTGGAGTCTCAGCTGGCAGGGCTAAGAGGCTGAGGAGACAGGGACAGAGTGCCCTGAGACTAGGGATGCCACCCGGGCCACAGACCGCCTAGATATCAACCAATGGCTTTCAGTGCAATAAACTACAGTTGAAGTTGGAAGTTTACATACACCTTAGCCAAATACATTTAAACTCAGTTTTCACAATTCCTGACATTTAATCCTAGTAAAAAGTCCCTGTCTAAGGTCAGTTAGGATCACCACTTTCTTTTAAGAATGTGAAATGTCAAAATAATAGTAGAGATAATGAATATTTTCAGCTTTTCTTTCTTTCATCACATTCCCAGAGGGCCAGAAGTTTACATACACTCAATTAGTATCTGGTAGCATTACCTTTAAATTGTTTAACTTCGGTCAAACGTTTCGGGTAGCCTTCCACAAGCTTCCCACAATAAGTTGGGTGAATTTTGGCCCATTCCTCCTGACAGAGCTGGTGTAACTGAGTCAGGTTTGTAGGCCTCCTTGCTTGCACATGCTTTTTCAGTTCTGCCCACAGATTTTCTATAGGATTGAGGTCAGGGCTTTGTGATGGCCACTCTAATACCTTGACTTTGTTGACCTTAAGCCATTTTGCCACAACTTTGGAAGTATGCTTGGGGTCATTGTCCATTTGGAAGACCCATTTGCGACATAGCTTTAACTTCCTGACTGATGTCTTGACATGTTGCTTCAATATATACACATCATTTTCCTTCCTCATGATGCCATCTATTTTGTGAAGTGCACCTGTCCCTCCTGCACCAAAGCACCCCCACAGCATGATTCTGCTAGCCACTGTGCTTCACGGTTGGGATGGTGTTCTTCGGCTTGCAAGCTCCCCCTTTTTCCTCCAAACATAACAATGGTCATTATGGCCAAACAGTTCTATTTTTGTTTCATCAGACCAGAGGACATTTCTCCAAAAAGTACGATCTTTGTCCCCATGTGCAGTTGCAAACCATAGTCTGGCTTTTTTATGGCGGTTTTGGAGCAGTGGCTTCTTCCTTGCTGAGCGGCCTTTCAGGTTATGTTGATATAGGACTCGTTTTACTGTGGATATAGATACTTTTGTACCTGTTTCCTCCAGCATCTTCACAAGGTCCTTTGCTGTTGTTCTGGGATTGATTTGCACTATTCGCACCAAAGTACGTTCATCTCTAGGAACGCGTCTCCTTCCTGAGTGGTACTCCTTACTTGCGTACTATTGTTTGTACAGATGAACGTGGTACCTTCAGGCGTTTCGAAATTGCTCCCAAGGATGAACCAGACTTGTGGAGGTCTACAATTTTATTTTATTTTCCCATGATGTCAAGCAAAGAGGCACTGAGTTTGAAGGTAGGCCTTGAAATACATCCACAGGTACACCTCCAATTGACTCAAATGATGTCAATTAGCCTATCAGAAGCTTCTAAAGCCATGACATCATTCTCTGGAATTTTCCAAGCTGTTTAAAGGCAAAGTCAACTTAGTGTATGTAAACTTCTGACGCACTGGAATTGTGATACAGTGAATTATAAGTTAAATAATCTGTCTGTAAACAATTGTTGGAAAAATTACTTGTGTCATGCACAAAGTAGATGTCCTAACCGACTTGCCAAAACTATAGTTTGTTAACAAGAAATTTGTGGAGTGGTTGAAAAACTAGTTTTAATTACTCCAACCTAAGTGTGTGTAAACTTCCGACTTCAACTGTATAAGCCTACGGGTGCATATTATACAACAGTGACCAAGACTAGAGAGTATTTCTATTTCTTTCATATCTATATCCTACATCTGGGAAATTGTTGGATGTGCATACACTACGTGTGAACCATATAGGTGAAAATACCTGTAGTACAAGGGGTTAAATGCTGACTAAACTGACACCTGTCAGTGAAAATATTTTTGGGGAAAGAAAAAAAACATACAAAGAAGAGGCAGCAATGTTTTCTTGTGTTTTTCTTTCCTTAAGGGAAGAGCCTTGCTATTGGAATTGATCTCACGTAGTGGTGTTTTGAGAAACATGTTACAAATAAAGCCTGGACAAATTGGTAGAACTAATCTTTGGACTGAGATCAGACTGGTGAGTCATAGATTTATAACAGTTATTTCTACACACATGCACATGAAAACAATTACTATATTTCATAAGCATCAAGTGAGGTAGGTGGTACTGGAAGAAAATAGACAAATTCTGTCACAATATTCCCTAAGTTTCCTTCTCTCTGACCACCCCTCCATCTCTTTCTCCCGCTCTCTCCCCAACCAACTATCCCTCTTTCTCACTCCCCCTCTCCCCTCCTCCTCTGTCGAACTCAACCCTCAACACACAACAAACCCTGGCCACATCAGAGGCAGCTCGGGGGGGCGGGGAGGGGGCCTGTGATTCCGGCACGCCGCGGGCATTAGCGGGAAAGTAATTAGGGTAAAAAGTTCAACCACAGCTCCATGTCTGCAGCACTGTCAGAAATACATTTCCTCCTCATTCAGTACTGTACCTTCACCACCAACAAGCATATTGGAAACACATTTCATCGTCTGTGTGTGTGTGTGTGTGTGTGTGTGTGTGTCTGCGCTTCCAAAAATCCCTTGGTCAACCCCAAGAGTCTATTGGCGCACCGGTGCTTCAACCTAAGTAACATAATAAAAAAATACCCATTAAAATCTGTCAGTTTAAGCTAGAGATATCGTTTTTTGCATGGGCTGCATCTCAATCCACATATGTCGACCTTCTGCATCTGAGGTGGAAAGTGGCAGAGCTACAGCGCTGTTTGTCAGACCAGAAGAAATCCCGAAGATTGGTCTTCTCACAAAGACGTCAGTAGCATCCAAACGGTTTGGCCTACAAACGAATATGACCAAAGGGGAGACTCTCGCGAACAGGATGGTATTCTCCGTTTTGCTCTACGACCCCCACAAGTGTCGCGGGACTTGTCTAAAGGTAACCCATACAAATTAATGGAAGTATGGAAGTAGTTTTGTGCCAAGATAAGGGGCTATATATGTATGTGTACAATATATATATATATATATATATATATATATATATATATATATATATATATATATATATATATATATATATATATATATATATATATATATATATATATATATATATATATATATATATACAGTGCCTTCGGAAAGTATTCAGACCTCTTGACTTTTTCCACATTTTGTTACGTTACAGCCTTATTCTAAAATGGATTAAATAAATACAAATCCTCAGCAATCTACACACAATACAAAAGTGTAAACAGGTTTTTAGAAATGTTTGCAAATGTATTAAAAATAAAAAACAGAAATACTTTATTTACATAAGTATTCAGACCCTTTGCTATGAGACTCGATATTCAGCTCAGGAGCATCCTGTTTCCATTGATGATCCTTGATATGTTTCTACAACTTGATTGGAGTCCACCTGTGGTAAATTCAATTGATTGGACATGATTTGAAAAGGCACACCCTGTCTGTATAAGGTCCCACAGATGACAGTGGATGTCAGAGCAAAAACCAAGCCATGAGGTCGAAGGAATTGTCAATAGAGCGCCAAGACAGGATTGTGTCGAGGCAAAGATCTGGGGAAGGGTACCAAAAAATGTCTGCAACATCGAAGGTCCCCGAGAACACAGTGGCCTCCATCATTCTTAAATGGAAGATTGTAACAACCAAGACTCTTCCTAGAGCTGGTTGCCCGGCCAAACTGAGCAATCGGTGGAGAAGGGCCTTGGTCAGGGAGCAATGGTCACCCTGACAGAGCTCTAGAGTTCCTCTGTGGAGATGGGAGAAACTTCCAGAAGGACAACCATCTCTGCAGCACTCCACCAATCAGGCCTTTATGGTAGAGTGGCTAGACTGAAGTCACTCCTCAGTAAAAGGCACGACAGCCCGCGTGGTGTTTGCCAAAAGGCACCTAAAGACTCTCAGACCATGAGAAACAAGATTATCTGGTCTGATGAAACCAAGGTTGAACTCTTTGGCCTAAATGCCAAGTGTCACTTCTGGAGGAAACCTGTCACCCTCCCTACGGTGAAGCATGGTGGTGGCAGCATCATGCTGTGGGGATGTTTTTCAGCAGCAGGGACTGGGAGACTAGTCAGGATCGAAGCAAAGATGAACGGAGCAAAGTACAGAGAGATCCTTCATGAAAACCTGCTCCAAAGCGCTCAGGACCTCAGACTGGGGCGAAGGTTCACCTTCCAACAGGACAGCAACCCTAAGCACACAGCCAAGACAACGCAGGAGTGGCTTCGGGACAAGTCTCTGAATGTCCTTGAGTGGCCCAGCCAGAGCCCGGACTTGAACCCGATCTAACATCTCTGGAGAGACCTGAAAATAGCTGTGCAGCAACGCTCCCCATCCAACCTGACAGAGCTTGAGAGGATCTGCAGAGAACAATGGGAGAAACTCCCCATATACAGGTGTGCCAAGCTTGTAGCGTCATACCCAAGAAGACTCAAGGCTGTAATCGCTGCCAAAGGTGCTTCAACAAAGTACTGAGTAAAAGGTCTGAATACTTACGTAAATGTGATATTTCAGTATTAAAAAATAATTAAAAGATGCCCAAATTTATTAAATCCTGTTTTTATGGGGTATTGTGTTTCCTTTGTCATTATGGGGTATTGTGTGCAGATTGATGAGGAAAAAAACAATGTAATCAATTTTAGAATAAGGCTGTAACTTAACAAAATATGGAAAAAGTCAAAGGGTCTGAATACTTTTCGAATGCACTTTATATATTTCCTGAGCTTTCTTATACATTTAAATTTTTTACATTTTAGTCATTTAGCAGACGCTCTTATCCAGAGCGACTTACAGTTAGTGAGTGCATACATTTCCATACTGGCCCCCCGTGGGAAACGAACCCACAACCCTGGCATTGCAAGTGCCATGCTCTACCAACTGAGCTACAGGGGACTATACACTATACACTATACATGTATATACAAAAGTATGTGGACACCCCTTCAA
Organism: Coregonus lavaretus; assembly: GCF_964263955.1. Lineage (NCBI taxonomy): Eukaryota > Metazoa > Chordata > Actinopteri > Salmoniformes > Salmonidae > Coregonus > Coregonus lavaretus. Next base: position 21,558,010 of record NC_140017.1, read on the forward strand.
ATGAGTGGATTAGGCTAGTTCAGCCACACCTGTTGCTGACAGGTGTATAAAATCACACACACAGCCATGCAATCTCCATAGACAAACATTGGCAGTAGAATGGCCTTACTGAAGAACTCAGTGACTTTCAACGTGGCACCGTCATAGGATGCCACCTTTCCAGCAAGTCAGTTCGTCAAATTTCTCCCCTGCTAGAGCGTGTAAAAATCACCTGTCCTCGGTTGCAACACTCACTACCGAGTACCAAACTGCCTCTGGAAGCAACGTCACCACAAGAACTGTTTGTCTGGAGCTTCATGAAATGGGTTTCTATGGCCGAGCAGCCGCACGCAAGCCTAAGATCACCATGTGCAATGCCAAGTGTCGTCTGGAGTGATTATTCACGCTTCACCATCTGGCAGTCCAACGGACTAATCTGGGTTTGGCGGATGTCAGGAGAACGCTACCTGCCCGAATGCATAGTACCAACTGTAAAGTTAGGTGGAGGAGGAATAATGGTCTTGGCCTGTTTTTCATGGTTCGGGCTAGGCCCCTTAGTTCCAGTGAAGGGAAATCTTAATGTTACAGTATACAATGACATTCTAGATGATTCTGTGCTTCAAACTTTGTGGTAACAGTCTGGGGAAGGCCCTTTCCTGTTTCAGCATGAAAATTACCCTGTGCACAAAGTGAGGTCCATACAGAAATGGTTTGTCGAGATCGGTATGGAAGAACTTGACTGGCCTGCACAGTACCCTGACCTCAACTCCATCGAACACCTTTGGGATGAATTGGAACACCGACTGCGAGCCAGGCCTAATCGCCCAACATCAGTGCCCAACCTCACTAATGCTCTTGTGACTGAATGGAAGCAAGTCCCCGCAGCAATGTTCCAACATCTAGTGGAAAGCCTTCCCAGAAGAGTGGAGGCTGTTATAGCAGCAAAGGGGGGACCAACTCCATATTAATGCCAATGATTTTGGAATGAAATGTTCGACGAGCAGGTGTCCACATACACTACATGACCAAAAGTATCTCCTAGATATAGGACAGACACCTCAAAACCTTACTCCTTATGATTTATTTTTTACTGTTTTTTTTGTTGCCATTTATGAATGTGTTATTCAATGCATTTCTATGGGCTATAATAGTAAAGGCCAAATCAAATATTTTAAGTAGTTAAAAATGAAAAAAAATGTTGATACCTAAAATTCAAATAGCTAAATGATCCATATGTCAGCTTAGAAGCCCCCACCCGACCCCCACCCAACAGCTTTTAAGAAATTAATGTCACAGGTTGCACAGCACAGCAACAAACAAACACTATATAACATTCTAAAGAAAGTCTTTACTAAAACAGTATTGTTAAGGCCCGGCTTTACTCTGGCCCATCAAAACAAAACTATCTGTGTGGTGTCAGAATAGCGAAAGCACAATAACAAAAGGGAGCCTAATAATAAAGATTTGGTGCCAAGATGGACAGGAGTTCAACCTCCTCACTATGACTTTGACAAGCAATGGAGTGGACATGAATATTTATCATCTAAAACACATGCCTTGTATTTAATGTACTTCTTGTCAGTTCACTGTTTATTTGCCAATTTTCTGTTAAGTGGAAACATTTAATACAAAAAAACGGCATCTGGTCAAGTGTGCATTCACTCCTATACTTCAGCTTTCACACCTAGAAGCACAGTGGCGTCAAATAGCCTGTAGTAAAATACTCTAAATATATTAGCATATGTTCAAGTTCAAACAATGTACTCACGGCAGACTACCTACGCGGAAGTTTGAACAACATGACAGGTCAGCCAGAAAGGGCATTATGAACTAAGAGAAAATACTTTAAAATCTGACAGGGCTTTAAAACCAAGGTCATTCAACCTGTATGCTTTATACCGATATAATTTGTTGTCTAATACACAACATGTTGCCTCTGTCCAAAATGGTTATGAACACGACCGACTGTTCACCCATGACTGCGTAGGCAAGCACGCCTCCAACTCAAATCATCAAGTTTGCAGACGACACAACAGTAGTAGGCTTGATTACCAACAATGACGAGACAGCCTACAGGGAGGAGGTGAGGGCTCTGGGAGTGTGGTGCCAGGAAAATAACCTCTAACTCAACGTCAACAAAACAAAGGAGATGATCGTGGACTTCAGGAAACAGCAGAGGGAGCACCCCCCTATCCACATCGATGGGACCGCAGTGGAGAAGGTGGAACGCTTCAAGTTCCTCGGCGTACACATCACTGACAAACTGAAATGGTCCACCCACACAGACAGTGTGGTGAAGAAGGCGCAACAGCGCCTCTTCAAACTCAGGAGGCTGAAGAAATTTGGCTTGGCACCTAAAACCCTCAAACTTTTACAGATGCCCAACGCATCACCGGGGGCAAACTACCAGCCCTCCAGGACACCTACAGCACCCGATGTCACAGGAAGATCATCAAGGACAACAACCACCTGAGCCACAGCCTGATCACCCCGCTATCATCCAGAAGGTGAGGTCAGTACAGGTGCATCAAAGCTGGGACCGAGAGACCGAAAAACAGCTTCTATCTCAAGGCTATCAGACTGTTAAATAGCCTTCACTAGCACATTAGAGGCTGCTGCCTATATACAAAGATTAGAAATCACTGGCCACTTTAATAAATGAAACACTAGTCACTTTAATAATGTTTACATATCTTGCGTTACTCATCTCATATGTATATTCTATACTATTCTACTGTATCTTAGTCTATGCCGCTCTGACATTGCTTGTCCATATATTTATTTATATATTCTTAATTCCATTTCTTTACTTAGATTTGTGTGTATTGGGCATGTGTTGTGAAACTGTTAAATATTACTTGTTAGATATTACTGCACTGTCGGAGCTAGAAACACAAGCATTTCGCTACACCCGCAATAACATCTGCTAAACATGTGTATGTGCCCAATACAATCTGATTTGGAGTTGTGCTCTACCGTCAAGTGTCAGATGAGAATTGAATACTTCTAAAATTATATTACTATAAAGTATCACTGCATTATCAACACAAAAATGAACAATTACGCTTTGAATAAATGTAAACAAATGTCAACAAGCCTTGTCGGTAATTAACAATACAGATAAAGACAGGCTACCTGTCCTGCAGCATCTTAAAAAAGAAAATATATAAGGAAAAATGCTTTAAAACTCTTCAAAAGGCTAGGGTCTTCCTATCCTTGGAGACCTTGAGTTATACGAGTGTCCCAGTCTGCACGGAACACACACAGAGGACAGACAGACCACAGATCTAACCAGCAGTTAGCTGCACCTGGACTAGACTGTCTCAGAGGAACGGTCGGGAGGGGAAGGAAGAGAGGAATCCATGACACGAGATGGATGAATCCCAAATGGCACCATATTCCCTATATAGTGCACTACTTTTGACAAGGGCCCACAGGGCTCAGGTCAAAAGTAGTGTACTATACTGTATAAGTAATAGGGTACCATTTGGGACGCACACCATGACAGGAGAGAGGAGACTGACTGCTTAATAGCATAACATCCCCCTGGTCCATTTCTTACTCACATGCACAATAACAGCTTTCTGGTGGAGAGAATGCATTGGAAAGTAGAGGGTGCCTAGTTCAAATCCCTAGTGAGGTACAGCATGCTGATGTTTTCTTTACGAGAGGAGGTAGTTCATCTGGTTTCCATCCATTCACTGCTTGTCATCCTCACACACACACACACCAAAGCAATTGCTGTTGGAAATTAATGGTATGTGATATTTGGAGAAAATAATATGCTACTTCCCTTAATAGAAATAGGGGGCATATTAATACATAGGGTCTACAATTCTAAGTTGCTGAACAACACCTTCAGTATCACAAAACTGAAATTCCCTGATTAGATTTTTTACATTAAAATTGGTCATTAACAGACTGTAAAACATACTGCACAAATGCTGAATGAACTGTGGAATTAAAAGTAATTGTGCCTCATTGTGACCCTGTAAAAAAAAGTTTGCATCTACCACTTCAATTACGTACCACTGCATTTAAACTCAATTCCTATTTGAAGGGGAAAGCTGGCGAGGCAGAACATATTTTCAGCCGACAGAAAACAGACGTGGAAGTCAAAACAAAAGCATCGAAATGAAGCCTGATACTGCCCTCCGTAAGCGCTGAGTGAGTGTGTGAGTGTGTGTGTCTAAGTGTAAATGTAAGTGTGTGTGGGCTAAAATTAAAAGGAGGTTTAGATGAGATTACAGGCATTCCCGTTTCCACAGACGGCCATTATAAAAGGTTCTGGAATGATTTCATCAGAACACTTAAAAACAAGAATATGACATTCCCACCCACAAATTGAAAACAAACAAAAGTAGGAAATAAATCAAATGTACCTGTTTGAGCTTTATCTTATCTTAATACATTCTGTGGTTAGCTGAACTGCAAAAGACAGCACTGTGACTATACACACACATCATAGCTGTGTCCCCGCTGGGGAGTGTGTGTGTGTGTGTGTGTGTGTGTGTGTGTGTGTGTGTGTGTGTGTGTGTGATGGCGACTAAGAACAGCCCCAAGGCCTCATGCAGGTTTCAAAAGCATCACTTCTCCAAATCCCCATAATCTGGTGCCTCTAAATACAAATGCTCTGAGATTTACCGTTTAATACACTTTAGAGAGGGATACCTCGCATTTACCATGGCTAAACCTGTCATGAAAATAGCAATAAAAAGCACAGCTTAGTACCACAATAGGCTTTCCCTTAAATCTCTTTGAAAATGTTTGGTGGAATGAGTGGGGTTTTCCCTGCAATACTGTAATTAATATTAAGGCATTAGGTGACAACAGGACTTAGTGGATAAAGCTTTGAGATAAAGACAAAATTAGGGACATGACATTATCTCTCTCTTTTAGGATCAATCTCACTTTGTTGTTGACGGGTGTCATTTCAAATTACACATTGCTTTTATCTTCCTGCGGCAGATTAAGAACGGTGTGCTAAATGTGTCTGTAATGAATATTGAGATATCAAGGACACAACACCGGCCTTGTCGTTGAGGTGTGAAAAGCCTTGATTTAGAGCCGTGAGTTTTAAGGGACAGGTCAGTGGGAGGTTCACAGGGGCCAGATGGAGAGCCATGGCCTGGTGCAGAAACCTTCATCTCTTGAAAGGCCCAGCAGTCAAAACACTGGTAATACTAAATATTGAATTCAATAAAATGTAAAAGTAAGCAAGAAAAACATTCACCCTATCCTCCTTCACTGGTGCTGACTGTTTCCAGGTCACCCTCAGGGAAGTCTCAATGCGTCCTGGCCGGAATATACGAATCCATCCATAATCTCCATGGTGACAGAATACTTTATTTGTCAAAAATAAATTATAATAAATAAAAAAAGTCATGCCCACATCCTCTGTGCATCTGGAGATTTGGGTGTGGGCGTACAGGGTAGGAAGATTAGGGGGGGTTGTAAATGTCAGGGACTCTGCCGTCAAGAGCTTTCTGCTTGCCCAGAGACTTCATTCTTACAGTTCCCAAACTCAGACGTGCGTCCCAAATGGCACCGTATTCCCTATATAGTGAAATATTTTTGACCAGAGCCCTGTGGGCCCTGGTCAAAAGTAGTGCACTATGCAGGGAATAGGGTGCCATTTGGGACGCAAAAAGTGATAACAAAAGCAGGCTTCTTCTTCACTGCTGAACTTTTACCCTGGAAGCGTGTGTATGCTTCCACTCCTAAAAAACACTCACACGCCCTCCACCCCCTGCTTCTGCGATTTGCATTCAATGACAAAGCAGTCTTAAATGTTCTGAATGTTAATACCTGCGGACCTAATTAAAATGAAAGAAAATAATAACAACGCCCAGCAGCAGCAGCAGGGGCTGGAAACACAAATCCTTTCCAGATACTATGTGAGGAGAGGAGGCAGACCAGAGCCCAGCGGCTGCTACAGGATGGCGCACAGGCATTCTTTACTAATTCCCCCACCAACCCCACTGGCGCAGAGCGTGAAGGGACACATATGTACTTTGCTGTCAGGAAAATCACTAGATCTATAAATTGTTTTGGCTTAACGTATAATCCTTTCCATTGATAACATGATGTTGAGTGCGCCTGGCTAGAAGTCCACAAACACAAGGATAGGCACAGATGCATTTTGCCTTTCTAGTTTTCCTTTAATTTGCAAATCTTGCAATCTAAGCCTAGAGCTGCTGAACCAACTTCTAAACCAGCGCTGCTCTCGCGGCCAACACTCCAATCTGTTTTCCATTTAAGTGTCAAGCCGGCATCCTTTTTGCTGGTTGACAAAAGCTGTTATTTAAAAATGATTATATGCTAAGAAGTTTGTGAGGACCTTAGTAAGTTTACGAACTGCCCGAATGGAAAAATTGTGCTGCGGCCATAGAGGTTTCTCTCTTCTTTTAATGTAGTGTTATTTACCAAACACTTCTGTCGGTCGGGGGTCAGGACGGCCCAGTCTGGATGTGCCATTCAGCCAGATGTCAGGGTTTGGGCTTTTCAGCAGCAAGCATGTTTTCAAAATTAGTGCTGAGAGTCAGTCACCGGGCCAAGCAGCCAAACCCTCCTTGTTTGTATCTCTCTCCGTGTCAGCCAGGACACAGCCAGAGCAGTGGAAGAGGCAGTACAGAGGCAGAGGGGCCAGGCAGAGCCAGAATCAGTGGCAGAGGCAGCAGAGGGAGAGAGAGAGGCAGAGGCAGCAGAGGAGGAGGCAGCATTCCTTTAAAAACATGGGGAAGGTGGTCTCCATCAAAGCCCAGCCGAAGACAGACTTCCTTATTTCATTTCCTGGGGAGGAAATATCGAGTTATATGTTTTCGCTGTTCTGGAAGAGGAGCAAGGACGAGGGGAGGAGGGGAAAGAAGAAGGTCATGGCAGCCTTGGCAGGGTATGGAGAAAAGAGAGCAGGACAATCGTCCTGGGGTTCTCTCTCTTTCTCTTACCTTTGCTCTCTCTTCACCAGCAAGGTCATGGTGTGCCCATTCCCCACTCTTCCGGCTTCCCAAGGGGCCACATGTCTGCGTAATCTCCTCTCCTTTCCTCCCTCCCTCTCTCTATGTATGTGGGGGGGGCTTGTGGTGCTGTTACTACCCAGTCCCCGATGCTCTACCTCCCGGAGGGGGGGCTCCTATTACGTATGCCAAATTATAGGCTTTCAAATGTACTTAGGATTTGTACCTTATATCGTCTGAATGTCACGCAGCACAACTAAGGGCCCCAGCCTGTCTTCCCCTTCCTTTCCACACATTTTAAATGGGAAAATGTCATAAAGATTGACTCTGGCAACAGAGACAGGACATTCCATTAGCCCATGGAAGTTTCACATGTCTCTTCTCCTCTCCTCTCTTCTCTTCTTCTACCTGCTCCTCTACCCTCTCCTCCCCTCCCTGCTCCTGCCCTGCCTCGCCACACAGCCAGATTGGCTTATCCAACTCTGTTAAATCAGCAAGGAAAGGAAATCATCCAGAATGAGAGTCACTAATGCACTCCCTTGTGTCAGCTCTTGCAGACCTGATTATTTCTAGTAAAAGATCAAAACAACCACTTGACCTGTTGCTCCCTTGTTAAATCAGGCATGTGAGGAAGGATGGATGGGGAAAGGGATCTCATGTTAAGGCTCTGTCTGAAATGACACAGTCTAATCCCTATATAGGGCACTACTAAATAGGGTGTCATTGCAGACGTAGTCCCAGTATGCAAGTCACGTTGACATGTTGTGCAATCTGGTGCCAATGTGGGTCTGTCTGAGTGACCAATCAGTGAGAGGGAGGCCAGAGAAATACAATGACTAGACCACACACGAGTCTATCATCATACATATAGTAACTTCTGAGAAGCATCGAAAACAGGCGCGCCCAATAAAATAAAACTATGCCTTGTCGCCAACTGACACACATCACTTCTACCAGTGGTCATAGTTACCAGCAGCCATGGTTAGCACATGTGGAAACTGGATTACAAGTGTGTGTGACGTAGTTCAACTTTGACCCATTCAGAGAAAGGCCATTTATTTGGCTTTAGCGCTAATGGACTGTAACTCTATTTAATGATGTCATCAGGAGCATCAACTCTCTTTCAATATTGGAAAGCCCTGGGCTTGTACATAGAATTACATATACAGTACCAGTCAAAAGTTTGGACACACCTACTCATTCAATGGTTTTTCTTTATTTTTACTAATTTCTACATTGTAGAATAATAGTGAAGACATCAAAACTATGAAATAACACATATGGAATCATGTAGCAACCAAAAAAGTGTTAAACAAATCAAAATATATTTTATATGAGATTCTTCAAATAGCCACCCTTTGCCTTGATGACAGCTTTGCAAACACCGCGTCTTACAAAGACATGGCGGTTGGAACCAAATATCTCCAATTTGGACTCCAGACCAAGACAAATTTCCATCAGTCTAATGTCCATTGCTCATGTTTCTTGGCCCAAGCAAGTCTCTTCTTCTTATTGGTGTCCTTTAGTAGTGGTTTCTTTGCAGCAATTCGACCATGAAGGCCTGATTCACAGAGTCTCCTCTGAACAGTTTATGTTGAGAAGTGTCTGTTACTTCAACTCTGTGAAGCATTTATTTGGGCTGCAATTTCTGAGGCTGGTAACTCTAATGAACTTATCCTCTGCAGCAGAGGTAACTCTGGGTCTTCCATCCCCCCCACCTTGTCACAACACAACTGATTGGCTCAAACGCATTAAGGAAAGAAATTCCACAAATTAACTTTTAAGAAGGCACACCTGTTAATAGAAATGCATTCTAGGTGACTACCTCATGAAGCTGGTTGAGAGAATGCCAAGAGTGTGCAAAGCTGTCATCAAGGCAAGGGGTGGCTATTTAAAACACTTTTTTGGTTACTACATGATTCCATATGTGTTATTTCATAGTTTTGATGTCTTCACTATTATTCTACAATGTATAAAATAGTACAAATAAAGAAAAACCATTGAATGACTAGGTGTGTCCAAACTTTTGACTGGTATTGTATAATCACATTATCGGATCTGTATGGGTTTATAGTGTAAAAAGCACAGTTTGTGGATTCAATCAAGTCAGTCACTGTGATGTCAGACACCACCATCCCATGTGCATCTCCCAGCTTCCTGTTGACACAGGCAGTGATGTCATGAGGGATGTGTACTGTACTCACCCCGAGGACCCGGTGCTCTTGCACACCCCCAGGAGAGGCCTCTTGTCTGCAAAACCATCAATCATCAGCGGACCTAGTAGTAGAAGAAGAAGGAAGAAGAAAGAAGAGAGAAGAAGAAAGAAGAGAGAAGAAGAAAAAAGAGCGAAGAAGAGAGAAGAAAGAAGAGAGAAGAAGAAAGAAGAGAGAAGAGAGAAGAAGAAAGAAGAAAGAAGAAAGAAGAAAAAGAAGAAGAAGAAAGAAGAAGAGAGAAGAAGAGAGAAGGAGAAGAAGAGAGAAGAAAGAAGAAGAAAGAAGAAGAAAGAAGGATGATGAGGGACTGATGGAGAGCAGTGAAACAACAACTGTCTGACACAAAGAGGAACATTCAACATTCATCATTAGGGGGCCCTATGCATGTGAGACAGGCCTGTTGTGTAGTGCGCCCGGCCCGGCCCAGCCTGCCAGAGCCAGAGCCACTCACTCCACTTAACTAGAGGTACCGCAGCAGGATGCGTTGATTACATTAATCAAATTATACCCCCCAACAAATCCTGAAGAGGAAATGGAGACAAAATATAAAATAGAACAAGAAAAGAAAGAGAAGTTGGACCCTCTCATTCCTGTCATCTTGGAGAGGACTCATCCCCGCTGACCACACAATCATACCCAGGTTCACATGAAGACTTATGGGGATCAAATAGATTAACATACCAGCATGCAAGACATTAAGAAGAAAGGAGAGGAGAGAGACGGAGGAACAGAAAAAGCACTCTGCGCAACGTGTTGAACTCAAACCATCTTTCCCCTCGGTATGGAAGAGAGGAACGAGCGAGAGAGGGAAAAAGAGAGAGAACGCCTTCAAAGCTGAGGAGGGTTATGTCTCTCTCTGTGTTTAATTCTTTTGGGGGGAAATTACAGTATGGTAAAAGCCCAGTGGGCATATTTAGTTTCAGTCCCAAATGAAACCCTATTCCCTACATACAGCACTACTTTTGACCAGGTCCCATAGGGCTCTGGTCAAAAAAGTGCATTATGTAGGGAATAGGGTGCCATTTGGGACACAACCGTAGGGAGGAGAAAACATGTTGCATTAAGTCTACAGATCCCATATTTCCCCTAATTGTCCCATTTTTAAAGATGGCGTGGGAGGGAGGGAGTGGAGGTATGCGGTGTGTGTGTGTGCATGTAGTGGGGGTCCAGATTAAAGAAGATGTTAGTCCTGTGGAGGGGAGTAATTTAGCCCTGACAGTAATCAATGTGAGTTCCTGTGGTGTGACTGTGCCGTGTGGGAGAGCCAATGTGCTGTCCTCAAACCCCTAACACTCCCAAACACAGCCTTTCTTCTGCACTCATATTTCTGTCATCAAACATCACAACGGGTCACCATATTGAGCTGTAGGCAAATATGATTTCCCCAAAAGACCAAAGGGTTTAATTTGAACAACGCAATTAGGAAAATAAACAGTTTCTGTAAATACAGAAAAAATATCTAAGATTTCATGACTAGTGTTGACTATGCTTTGATTATGAGTGGACTGTAATTTCAGAAATATAATATAGCTCCACTTCAAATTCGACATTTGTATGTTTGAGCGTTGAGTGCGTGTTTATCTCATTTATAGAGAAAGGCAAGTCTGTATAAATTGTTTGCTGTTATAAATTATATAATTTCCAGAGCTGTTTCAGTAATTAGGGCCTTTACATGGAGGCTGGGCCTCTGGGTCATCAGAGTTCAGGTCCAGCACTTTGGACCAAAATACACACAATACTATTACTGACATCCATTCTACTGTTCAAGAGATCAACAGAGGTCTCATGCATATTAGGATCAATTGTCATCAATGCTCATCTATTGTATTCTGAATAACTTTGGTAGGCGTATGTATGGCGTCTACCGAGAGGACGGAAGAAAATAGCAAAACCGCAACTTCCTCCTCTATTCCGGGAAAGGGCCTTTTGCCTTATTCGAACCGACACCTATTTTCAGGACTTTCCAAACCCGCCCACCCAGGATCCCGACTAAAACAATTGGTCTTTTAACAGCTCGCCACAGAGCAACACTGTTTGCGCCGGCTGGGTATAACAGATTGCAATCAGAGTCTCTCTCTCTCTCCCCCCGCTACTCCGCTAGTACAATTCATTTTTATTTGAGCAGTCAGAGAATCGCTCCCCTCATGTGTTGGGTATCTGCTGCTTCTTATTACTGTTTGTGGCTTTCATCCCCGTCCAGAGCCCTTTCAATGCTGTCATTGTGCATTGTTGAAATCTGCCAAAGGACCGGAACACAGAGCAAGAACAAAAAGCTGATTTTCTCACCAGAATGCCACATGCTAGCGTTTTGTGTTCTTCACTTCATTTCTGAATTATACCTGCACTGACAGAAAATTCAAACTTCATGCCTAAGGAATAACTAATTGGCGGAACGAAGGAAATCCAATTGTGTACCGGCTTTAGCGGATGTGAATGCTTACGCTCTTATATTAGATACAACTGTGTGTGTGTGTGTGTGTGTGTGTGTGTGAGGGTGGTCCATAGGCAACCTAGAGGTGATATTACCCCTCTGCTTTCCTTTTGAAGTCTCTGATTGAACATGATTAGATCAATACCTTGGACATGTTTTTCACTGGCCTGCTTCTCTTCCATACCTAACCTTTATAAATGCTATTACCCCTGTAATACAATGGGGCCAATGAGTGACTTGAGAGAGAGAGAGAGAGGAGAGAGAGAGAAATGGGGGTCACCAGAGCACTGGCACTTCATTCTGAGCCAGCTGAGGCCATGCCAACAGTAATCATCCTTACAGGACTGCCTTTAATATTAGGATAATAACAGGAAGAGAGAGGGCTCTGGCATGGGGCTCCTGTCTATTAACAAACAGGGTAGTCTTTAATTAATCCATGATATATCACAGCAAACACACACACCACAAACAGCATAAATTGTGATACACTTAACTTCGTTTCAAGAGCGGTCCTTGAGCACTGGCGAGAACAGATTGAGTTTAAGTGATTACATTTTTTTCAGAGGAGGAGAGATTCATGGCCGTGTTGAAACCCACGTCAGAGGAAAAACAAGACCAATGTGGTTCAAAACGCATAAATTCAACTGCAGAGCGTTTTTCTTCCACTTTGCAGATTGGGTGGACAAATATTGACTAAAGTGGATAGACAGGAGGTTCATGTGGCATGACAAGCTGAAAACAGCTGAGCTTTCCTACTGATTTCTAGAATGACAGCATCTTGGGGACCTGAGTCTCTGGGAACGACGTCGCTTATAATGTGCATCACATTCAAAGACGGTCTGACATGAACACAACATAAAAACAAGACTGGGAAACGTTAGGGATGGCAGAGGTGGGTAGGTAGATACTCACTGATATGGGGCGCTGGCAGGATGTGGGCAGCTCTCACAGGTCCGTGGCGCACAGAGAATAGCTCCTGGGCCTCCCCACCCAGCTACAACAGAGACGGGAAAAGAGAGTAGAGCAAGTTCAACAACAATGTAACAACAAGTAAATGTAACAAGTCAAAAGTTGAGCCTATTTTACAGTGGCTGGTCAGCTTTTTCTCTCCTTCCTTCTGACATAAATGCATACAATGAACGCTCAGTCTAAAACCACTCTCATTTACTCTGATTGCTTTCAAATAAAGGAAAGGAAAAACTATATTTTTTAAAGCCTTTAGTTGGTGTGTAAAAGAGGACATTGTTGTTTTACTGTGGTTGCGGTGTAGTTTCGTCAAAGACACTTGGACAAGTGAACAGAGGGAATAGAGCTAGGTAGGGGGGAAAGCCTGCCTATACAATGCTAGGGGAAACACTTGATATGAAACGGTTAACAGTTTTCCATAGTCAGCAGGGCTGGAGTTGTTCTTTCTGATGATAATAAACTCCATGCGCTCGGTGGGGTGACCACAACTTAAGAGAGTTAGTGTCTTTATTAAGAGGTCACTCCGATAATCAATACAGCCATACTTCCAATTAAGCCTCAGTGTCCTGAGGAGCCAAGTCAGCTCCACATAACTCCAGTACTGATAGAATTATCAACGCTACACAACCACAAACTTACAGCTCCGGTTTAGATGGAGGCTAAGGGGCTAAGAAGTCGGCGGCAGGGCAAAGTCAAAAGACAATGTGGGGGCCCCTGGCCGGAACAAAGAGAGATTTGTTCACACTGTAAGAAAAATAATATATTCCAACTGCATGGAAAGGGGCTTGTCGAGGAGGGAGAGGGAACTAGAGGGAGAGGAAGGGGGGCACTAGAGGGAGAGGAGGGGGGGCTGGTGGTTGAAGTGCCAGCCAAACCACACAGTAAAAGCTACCAAGAAAGGTCCCCAAAGCATTGCAATGCAAACGAGTGGCCTACTCTTTCTGTGACTGAGCCAACAGGACAGAGCAGGCTGCGGTGTCGCCTGGCTGGCAAGACCAGAGTCTGATAACCAGTCAGCCAGCTCAGCTGATGGCTTTCAAAAGAGCCATGATGATTGATGCCAAAAATATATTTAAAACTTTGAACAGAACTGAGATCAAACACAGCCTAACATACAGTAACTAAAGTAAAGAACTATAGGTTAGCAGATGGATACTGTTCAGGAAATAGTGTTCACACATTGACATTTTGAACATGTCCGCCACACCTGCTGTGTAGGCCTATATCCCCTGTCATTATGAGAAGCTACAGTATCTATAGCTGGAGGTCACCAATATATCTGAGGTTATTGTAGGTTGCTTCCTGTCTTTACTGATGTGTCAGATGCAATGAGAGCTGTTAATGGAAATAAAGTGGTAGCTGTGTCCCTGCTCTAGGCTCCAGAGATGCAAGGTTATCCCCTGCATTAGGCCCCAGAGAGAGGCTTGGATATGGGGCTTGGATAGTCAGGTCAGAACCCTTGCCTGGTCTGTGGTGGCTCTGACACGTGTAATGGCGCATTGTTTTAAGCGCTAAGCCCCATTTTTGTGATTTTTTTTGCGTTAAATTACAGTGAAACGTGCATTATCACATTACTGTCATCCTAATCCGCGTGTCTTAAGTAGATAAGCACATCCGAGGATGAACGCTCTTTTGTGCAATTAGTAGCCTCTTTTCAAAGTGGCGAATCGGGACATTGTTTTTATTAAAAGTGCAGCTCGGCCCAGTGGCAGTGGACAGATTAAACTAGAGCATCATGAACCACTAGCATGTTAAAGGAGCACAGAGAGAGGGAATAACTGGGACTATGGTGGGAGGATGGAGGATGGGTGGGATTCCTATGGCAAATGGAGAATAATGGAATTTGCCGGATTGTGTGTGGTGGAGGGGGGTTAGAATAATGAGGCGGGCATTGTGCATTACCCCACAGCTCATCCTTGCCTTACACGGCTCTGTGTGACATGACAGCCAGCCAGGCATCAACATCCATCTCTGCTTTCTGCCATTACATTAGCCGCCTGCCTACACAGCAATATGCCAAATTGCTTCTTCTTGTTTTTTTATATTGTTATTCATTTTAAATCATTTCATTTGTGGTTCTGGGTGGGATGTTTTTATGTGTTGTACACTGTGTTCTAATCTCTATCTGTAATACCCCTCAGTTGTGACTCACAATATCTGGGCCATATTCACAAGTGAACACAGACAGACAGGACACACTGCAGGGTATAATGGTGGTGGATGAATATGATCCGTGAATGATGATGAATACTTTCAAACAAAATGAAGTGCTTTTGGGGATCCTAAAATAAACAGCTGCAGCAATTGATTTAAATGTTCGTTTCCATCATGAGGGACACACAGCACAAGCAAAATGGGACACACACATAGAGCAAAGTTTGGTACTAAGGACAGAAGCGGGGGCCGTTTTCACTGTTGAGCTACAAAGCAGACGGCGGACCAGGGGTGATAACTTTTCCCCCTCTTGGAAGCAGATGAAGCTCATAGCCAGGCAGCCAGTGGAGACAGGCTGACATTGTCCCTATCTGGGACTGTACTCAGGCTAGTTTTAATAATAACAGCACCTACACAGACACCTCTCTTCAAAGCTGGTCATTTCCCCCAACACCTCTTCAGTCCAACAACTTGCCCACGCTAGTCTGGGCCTTATCTGTCTGGGGCCAGGCGGGCAACACCTCTCCAGTCAAAGATCCCTCGCTGTCTGAGGGGACAGTAATGCACACACACACACATACATACACACACACACACACACACATGCAGGGACGGTTGATATGCACACACACACTCCCTCTGTCAGCCCGTCTGATGAGGAGTGTGTGTGTCTCTCCATGCAGTCTGTGCCATTACAGAGGGTGCCGGCTTAGCGACTGTCACAAACACTTCACGGACACTCATGGTTCGAGACCGAGGCGCTTTCATCACTTACTATGAACCCACTGAAAAAACAAGTCCCGGAAACATGCCAAAACCACAGAAAAACTACAAGAGGGGAAAGATAAAGAGGAGCAACACCTTAACAGTGTATCACCCAGTTGGGGTCAATTCCAATTCCCCTCAATGGTCGACTGGTTTTGAAATGGAACTATACTGTACCCAACTCAGGATGGTACTAGAATATATGTAGTGCAGCAGCACATCTGTAGCAGGCTGGCTATGGCCCTTCTCCTCTCCTCATTTATTCTGGATGGTACTATGTAGGCAGGCTAGTGTAGCACATCGGTAGCTAGCTGCATATAGTCTCTATCCTCAATTCTCAGAAGAGGTGTGCTAACAACAGACATGTTGTTCATAGCCACATCACACCGGTGTGTGTGTGTCGGTCAGACAGCCTCCCGTGTTAATGTGTGGAGGGAACGTTGGTCGTTTCCCTGGTGGCCTGTGGATGTTTAGAAAGGACTGATTAAGGACCTAGTCTGCTTAGAGCTCATAGGATGTATGTTAAGTTTGCATGTTTCTGTGACAGCTTGCACGTGAAACCTGATAGTCCTAAATAGAGGCCTTTGCAGAGTTGCGGGTTATTTATTAAGTTATAGAGCTGACAAAATCCTCTAATGAGATTTTCCAAGTGAATTTCTCAATATTCCTGGAAACAACTTTTCTGTGGTTGAAAAAATGGTTGTGTCAAAAGAACAGATCTTTCAAATAGCCTATACAGTGGGGAGAACAAGTATTTGATACACTGACGATTTTGCAGGTTTTCCTACTTACAAAAGCATGTAGAGGTCTGTAATTTTTAGCATAGGTACACTTCAACTGTGAGAGACGGAATCTAAAACAAAAATCCAGAAAATCACATTGTATGATTTTTAAGTAATTAATTTGCATTTTATTGCATGACATAAGTATTTGATACATCAGAAAAGCAGAACTTAATATTTGGTACAGAAACCTTTGTTTGCAATTACAGAGATCATACGATTCCTGTAGGTCTTGACCAGGTTTGCACACACTGCAGCAGGGTTTTGGCCCACTCCTCCATACAGACCTTCTCCAGATCCTTCAGGTTTCGAGGCTGTCGCTGGGCAATACGGACTTTCAGCTCCCTCCAAAGATTTTCTATTGGGTTCAGGTCTGGAGACTGGCTAGGCCACTCCAGGACCTTGAGATGCTTCTTACGGAGCCACTCCTTAGTTGCCCTGGCTGTGTGTTTCGGGTCGTTGTCATGCTGGAAGACCCAGCCACGACCCATCTTCAATGCTCTTACTGAGGGAAGGAGGTTGATGGCCAAGATCTCCCGATACATGGCCCCATCCATCCTCCCCTCAATACGGTGCAGTCGTCCTGTCCCCTTTGCAGAAAAGCATCCCCAAAGAATGATGTTTCCACCTCCATGCTTCACGGTTGGGATGGTGTTCTTGGGGTTGTATTCATCCATCTTCTTCCTCCAAACACGGCGAGTGGAGTTTAGACCAAAAAGCTATATTTTTGTCTCATCAGACCACATGACCTTCTCCCATTCCTCCTCTGGATCATCCAGATGGTCATTGGCAAACTTCAGACGGGCCTGGACATGCGCTGGCTTGAGCAGGGAGACCTTGCGTGCGCTGCAGGATTTTAATCCATGACGGCGTAGTGTGTTACTAATGGTTTTCTTTGAGACTGTGGTCCCAGCTCTCTTCAGAGGTCCTGCCGTGTAGTTCTGGGCTGATCCCTCACCTTCCTCATGATCATTGATGCCCCATGAGGTGAGATCTTGCATGGAGCCCCAGACCGAGGGTGATTGACCGTCATCTTGAACTTCTTCCATTTTCTAATAATTGCGCCAACAGTTGTTGCCTTCTCACCAAGCTGCTTGCCTATTATCCTGTGGCCCATCCCAGCCTTGTGCAGGTCTACAATTTTATCCCTGATGTCCTTACACAGCTATATGGTCTTGGCCATTGTGGAGAGGTTGGAGTCTGTTTGATTGAGTGTGTGGACAGGTGTATTTCATACAGGTAACGAGTTCAAACAGGTGCAGTTAATACAGGTAATGAGTGGAGAACAGGAGGGCTTCTTAAAGAAAAACTAACAGGTCTGTGAGAGCCGGAATTCTTACTGGTTGGTAGGTGATCAAATACCATTTCCATGACTGATCAAAACTTGTTGTTTTCTCATGGCTCTCTCGTCCCTTTGCAGCAGACATATGGTGAGCAATATGTTTGGAACATCGAATTGCAATAAAATCACAGTATCGAATCGCAATACATATAGAATTGTGAGAATCGCAATACATATCATAGCGGCATCTAAGTATCGTGATAATTACATTTACGTCATTTAGCAGACGCTCTTATCCAGAGCGACTTACAAATTGGTGCATTCACCCTATAGCTAGTGGGATAACCACTTTACAATTTTTTTTTTGTTTTGTTTGTTTTTTTGGGGGGGGGTGGGGGGGGGGGTAGAAGGATTACTTTATCCTATCCCAGGTATTCCTTAAAGAGGTGGGGTTTCAAATGTCTCCGGAAGGTGGTGAGTGACTCCGCTGTCCTGGCGTCGTGAGGGAGCTTGTTCCACCATTGGGGTGCCAGAGCAGCGAACAGTTTTGACTGGGCTGAGCGGGACCTATGCTTCCGCAGAGGAAGGGGAGCCAGCAGGCCAGAGGTGGATGAACGCAGTGCCCTCGTTTGGATGTAGGGACTGATCAGAGCCTGAAGGTACGGAGGTGCCGTTCCCCTCACGGCTCCATAGGCAAGCACCATGGTCTTGTAACAGATGCGAGCTTCAACTGGAAGCCAGTGGAGTGTGCGGAGGAGCGGGGTGACGTGAGAGAACTTGGGAAGGTTGAACACCAGACGGGCTGCGGCATTCTGGATGAGTTGTAGGGGTTTAATGGCAATAATATTGTATTGTGAGGTCCCTGGCAATTCCCAGCCCTAGTGCACAATAGGTGCTATGGTTCCTATAATTGTGGGACCTGGAGAGAGTAGTGTCCCGTATGAAGTACCCACCCTGTTCATCAAATGTAAACAGCTCTAATTAAATATTTCAACACCCACAACACAAAGATCTCCATTTCATATTTCAACACCCACAACACAGACCCTAGAGAGACTGTTGTTGCAGAAGTTGTTGGTGCAGAAGTTGTCAGGACTTGGAATTGACTAGAGCGTTTTAAGAAGAGAATGGCTGTAACACCCTGGTGTATCCTGACATCTAGTGGGGACAAGGAGTACTGGAACTGAGACACAATAACGTCTCTGTGTTGTCTGTTGTTCCTGTTTGAACATCATTCTATTGACTTCAACACCAACAACAGCATAGCAACAACAAAAACACTGGTTGTGTTACAGGTGGTCTTTACTCACAGATATGCTCCAGATCTGCATCCCGTCGGCGTAACCAATCATGAGGCAGAGAGGAGGGTCACTGCTGCCACTGTGCATCTCCAGGAACTCTGGGGAGCGTGACATATCTGATGGACCCACAGGAAAACACACAGGGATGTTATACATTTATATTCAGTGAACTCTGTAGACTGATTAAAACTTATTTTGATTTGAATTAATTTGCCGAATTGACTATCAAAATATAACTGCCTGACATTGATATTTACCATATTATCTTAAAATCAGTGAAGACAGGAGGGGGAGGGGTCTAATCAGAACCAGGGCATTTCTGTAGCGGGCTGCATCCCAGACCTCACAACTGTTGTATGTGCCCGTGTCGTGTATGTATCTGTGTCGGTGTCTCTCCCCACAAACATATCCAAACATACACTGAGAATACCAAACATTAGGAACGCATTCCTAATATTGAGTGGCACAACCCCCCCTCAGAACAGCCTCAATTCGTCAGGGCATGGACTCTAGAAGGTGTCGAAAGCGTTCCAGAGGGATGCTGGCCCATGTTGACTCCAATTCTTCCCACAGTTGTGTCAAGTTGGCTGGATGTCCTTTTGGTGGTGGACCATTCTTGATACACATGGGAAACTGTTGAGCGTGAAAAACCCAGCAGCGTTGCAGTTCTTGACACAAACCGGTGCGCCTGGCTCCTACTACCATACCCCTTTCATTTTTTGTCTTGCCCATTCACCCTCTGAATGGCACACATACACAATCCATGTCTCAATTGTCTCAAGGCTTAAAAATCATTCTTTAACCCGTCTCCTCCCCTTCATCTACACTGATTGAAGTGGATTTAACAAATTACATCAATAAGGGATCATAGCTTTCACCTGGATTCACCTGGTCAGTCTACGTCATGGAAAGTGCAGGTGTTCTTAATGTTTTGTACACTCAGTGTATAATCAGTCTATACAATACATTTGACTGCTGTGTTTGTTGCTGCTATCTAAAATCATGAATCCTCCTCCAAAGAAACATGACAATTTGTCTTTGTCGATTTCAAAAACATTTTTGAACAAACTGTTTCACTTTGTAGAACAATGGTTGGGGTTTAAGTGTTCCAGTGCATTCTTTTGAATAAATATTCAACTTTGAATGTGCGTCAACTCTAGACGCTTTTAATGTATTTGAACGATTCCTTCCGTATGGAACTATTTGCTTTACATCGAGCATGCAAAGAAGCAGGGCTGGAACAGTGAAGTTATAAATAGATTCCTATTCAAAGGTTAGCGTAAATAACATTAAAGTGGTAGATTGTTTACCTCTTAAGGATCAGACCCTTTTTTCAATTTTCACCTAAAATGACATACCCAAATCTAACTGCCTGTAGCTCAGGACCTGAAGCAAGGATATGCATATTCTTGACACCATTTGAAAGAAAACACTTTGAAGTTTGTGGAAATGTGAAATTAATGTAGGAAAATATAACACATTAGATTTGGTCAAAGATAATACAAACAATAAAACATGCGTTTTCTATTTCTTTTTTTGTTCCATCATCTTTGAAATGCAAGAGAAACGCCACAATATAATATTGCAGTTTAGGCGCAATTTAGTGTGTGTGCAAAGTTTCAGATTGTTCCAGTGAAGCATTGCAATACTGGACTATTTTGTATCAAGTCTGCCCAAATGTGCCGAATTGGTAAATTGACACATTTTCAAGTACATAACTACAGAGAACATAAAAAGCAAAAAAAGAAACTGTCAACTGCATTTATTTTCAGCAAACTTAACATGTGTAAATATTTGTATGAACATAATAAGATTCAACAACTGAGACATAAACTGAACAAGTTCCACAGACATGTGACTAACAGAAATTGAATAATGTGTCCCTGAACAAAATCAAAAGTAACAGTCAGCATCTGGTGTGGCCACCAGCTGCATTAAGTACTGCAGTGCATCTCCTCCTCATGGACTGCACCAGATTTGCCAGTTCTTGCTGTGAGATGTTACCCCACTCTTCCACCAAGGCACCTGCAAGTTCCCTGACATTTCTGGGGGGGAATGGCCCTAGCCCTCACCCTCCGATTCAACAGGTCCCAGACGTGCTCAATGGGATTGAGATCCGGGCTCTTCGCTGGCCATGGCAGAACACTGACATTCCTGTCTTGCAGGAAATCACGCACAGAACGAGCAGTACGGCTGGTGGCATTGTCATGCTGGAGGGTCATGTCAGGATGAACCTGCAGGAAGGGTACCACATGAGGGAGGAGGATGTCTTCCCTGTAAAGCACAGCGTTAGGATTGCCTGCAATGACAACAAGCTCAGTCCGATGATGCTGTGACACACCGCACCAGACCATGACGGACCCTCCACCTCCAAATCAATCCCACTCCAGAGTACAGGCCTCGGTGTAACGCTCATTCCTCCAACAATAAATGCAAATCCGACCATCACCCCTGGTGAGACAAAACCGCGACTCGTCAGTGAAGAGCACTTTTTGCCAGTCCTGTCTGGTCCAGCGACGGTGGGTTTGTGCCCATAGGTGATGTTGTTGCTGGTGATGTCTGGTGAGGACCTGCCTTACAACAGGCCTACAAGCCCTCAGTCCAGCCTCTCTCAGCCTATTGCGGACAGTCTGAGCACTGATGGAGGGATTGTGCGTTCCTGGTGTAACTCGGGCAGTTGTTGTTGCCATACTGTACCTGTCCCGCAGGTGTTATGTTCGGATGTACCGATCCTGTGCAGGTGATGTTACATGTGGTCTGCCACTGATCAGCTGTCCGTCCTGTCTCCCTGTAGCGCTGTCTTATGCTTCTCACAGTACGGACATTGCAATTTATTGCCCTGGCCACATCTGCAGTCCTCATGCCTCCTTGCAGCATGCCTAAGGCACATTCACGCAGATGAGCAGGGACCCTGGGCATCTTTCTTTTGGTGTTTTTCAGAGTCAGTAGAAAGGCCTCTTTAGTGTCCTAAGTTTTCATAACTGTGACCTTAATTGCCTACAGTCTGTAAGCTGTTAGTGTCTTAACGACCGTTCCACAGGTGCATGTTCATTAATTGTTTATGGTTCATTGAACAAGCATGGGACACAGTGTTTAACCCTTTACAATGAAGATCTGTGAAGTTATTTGGATTTTTACAAATTATATTTGAAAGACAGGGTCCTGAAAAAGGGACATTTATTTTTTTGCTGAGTTTACAAAAATGATATGGTAATACAAAATGTAAGTTTACACACTCCCAGGAATGTCATACATGATGGATCATCATATTATACACTAACTTTCACACCTCTAGATGGCCGGGCGGGGTGGGTTTGGAGGCAGAGACTGCAGGGGTTCAAACTGTAGAACCCAGTTCCTACATTTGAATATAAAAATGGATTTTATCAATCAAAACTATGCTACATTTTATCTCTGGGACACTTATGATGACAAATCAGAGCAACTGAATGTACAGTTGAAGTCGGAAGTTTACATACACTTAGGTTGGTGTCATTAAAACTTGTTTTTCAACCACTCCACAAATTTCTTGTTAACAAACTATAGTTTTGGCAAGTCGGTTAGGACATCTACTTTCCAACAATTGTTTACACACAAATTATTTCACTTATAATTCACTGTTTCACAATTCCAGTGGGTCAGAGGTTTACATACACTACGTTGACTGTGCCTTTAAACAGCTTGGAAAAATCCAGAAAATGATGTCATGGCTTTAGAAGCTTCTGATAGGCTAATTGACATAATTTGAGTCAACTGGAGGTGTACCTACGGATGTATTTCAAGGCCTACCTTCACACTCAGTGCCTCTTTGCTTGACATCATGGGAAAATCAAAAGAAATCAGCCAAGACCTCAGAAAAAAAATTGTAGACCTCCACAAGTCTGGTTCATCCTTGGGAGCGATTTCCAAACGCATGAAGGTACCACGTTCATCTGTACAAACAATAGTATGCAAGTATAAACTCCATGGGACCACGCAGCCGTCAAGAAGCCACTGCTCCAAAACCACCATAAAAAAACCAGACTACGGTTTGCAACTGGGGACAAAGATCGTACTTTTTGGAGAAATGGTCTGATGAAACAAAAATATAACTGTTTGGCCATAATGACCATCGTTATGTTTGGAGGAAAAAGGGGAACACTTGCAAGCCGAAGAACACCATCCCAACCGTGAAGCACGGGGGTGGCAGCATCATGCTGTGGGGGTGATTTGCTGCAGGAGGGACTGGTGCACTTCACAAAATAGATGGCATCATGAGGAAGGAAAATTATGTGGGTATATTGAAGCAACATCTCAAGACATCAGTCAGGAAGTTAAAGCTTGGTCGCAAATGGGTCTTCCAAATGGACAATGACCCAAAGCATACTTTCAAAGTTGTGGCAAAATGGCTTAAGGACAACAAAGTCAAGATATTGGAGTGGCCATCACAAAGCCCTGACCTCAATCCTATAGAAAATGTGTGGGCAGAACTGAAAAAGTGTGTGCAAGCAAGGATGCCTACAAACCTGACTCAGTTACACCAGCTCTGTCAGGAGGAATGGGCCAAAATTCCCCCAACTTAATGTGGGAAGCTTGTGGAAGGCTACCCGAAACGTTTGACCCAAGTTAAACAATTTAAAGTTTCCACACAAATACTAATTGAGAGTGTGGAAATTTCTGACCCACTGGGAATGTGATGAAAGGAAGAAAAGCTGAAAATATTCATTCTCTCTACTATTATTCTGACATTTCACATTCTTAAAATAAAGTGGTGATCCTAACTGACCTGAGACAGGGAATTTTTACTAGGATTATGTCAGGAATTGTGAAAAACTGAGTTTAAATGTATTTGGCTAAGGTGTATGTAAACCTACGACTTCAACTGTAAGTATATTATTTACCTTCAGAGGTGAATGTATCAAACCAGTTGCCGTGATAAGTATTTTGTTGTTGTGCACTCTCCTCAAACAATACCATGGTATTTTTTCACTGTAATAGCTACTATAAATTGAACAGTGCAGTTAGATTAACAAGAATTTAAGCTTTCTGCCCATATAAGACATGTCTATGTCCTGGAAAGTTTGCTGTTACTTACAACAGTCATGCTAATCACATTAGCGCACCTTAGCTCAACCGTCTCGTATACGGGACACCAATCCCGTAGAGGTTAATAAACACAGTCAATGGTGCCGTGTCTAATCAACACAGCTGCTGTCAGATTGAGGGAGAGATCTGATGATTGCTCACACACACACTTGTGCCGTTGAGATACATCAGACCTGTCACTCAAAGTCCTTACAAGAAATGAACCATCAAATGGTTCACAAACAACGCCTGAAAAAGGTACTATTCATTTGTCACATTTAAACTGTTATCTTCCCAGGCATTCTAAGATATATTTCAGCACACTCCAAATATTATAGAACCTGTTTATATATGGTTTAATCTAATCTGTGGATTTAAAATAGCAGATAATATGAGGCAAATTATCACTTGTTATCAAAATGTGTCGTGAACAAAACACAGTCGAGGGAGGAACCTTTGAAACTGTTCTTAGACTTACCATTGAGGTCAGCTTTCTCAAATCTGACCCAAACTATTTTCTCTTTTTCATCAGTTGGGGGTGCACCAGTGTATGCCTTGAATGTGGACAAAAGACAAGACTAAATTAAATCAGATGAAATTATTACTGCAGTCTGTTCATGTCATAGAATTACATATTAGAACTTTAATAGGATCTCTGTGGATCATTTGTGATTCAGTTAATACTATACTTCAACTCTCTCAGCCCTATAAAAATACCATTGACAGCCTGAGTAAACTAGTTAATCTGATTAAGGGTAACATGTAAATGTAATACAAATGTATGTTACTGTAGAAAAGACGACAATCAATGGAAACAGTCTTACCTGAGGGACCACATCTTGGAGGAAGGTCACAACACTCTCCATATACGACTGTTCACTGTAATAACACAAGAGCATTACCTTTCTGAATGTGTATACATACCTATGAGTATAATGTTTAAAATTATTGCCATGAAGGTAGTGTATGCATAGGTATAAGTATTGTCTTTGCACTTAATTCAGCAAAATTGGTTGTAGATAACAACACTTTCTGTTACGCAATTTCTACCTCAAAAAGTGGCCAAGGAAATATATTGATCCAGATCATATTGATCCATAGCACTGAAGCATATGTCTGAAACCGATGATCAATAACAACTATCATGTGATTAGCTGTTAAGTAATGTCATGTCTATGCAAGGGGAAACTTGTATTAGTATGCAGCCCAGACCCCTCCGCTGCAATAGCTGAAAACCTATTATTGTGTGTGTGTGTGTGTGTGTGTATTTGTCCTTACGTGGCAGCTTGTGCTCGCACCACAACCCCTCCAGCACAGCGGCTTGGTCTGCGCGGGGAGTCTGATGCCATTTTGTCTCCAAGTCTTTATCCTACAGAGGAAAGAACATGACCATTACAATCTGCTACTAGCTGGGTTTAATTTATGTCTCTATCTCTATAAATGCCGAGACCGGTAGACTTCCATATAGGGCGTTGAATGGTCACTTTTGGTTGTACTAAAATGTAGGCCTACCGGTACCCCTGATAGTCAACACATTAAACCACGCTCCGCCCCAACAAACCTGCCTAATATAACCAAGATTAGGGACAAATCATACAACACATTACATTCAATAACTAGGACGTAGGTCTGTTTTTATTTTAAATACGTTTCCTGTATCACATTTCAATAGGAGCTTGATTACATTAGCTACATAAAATTATCTAAAGGTTGTCATTAAAGCAACAAAGAGTGAGAATGCTGTTGATTGACTACAGCTCAGCGTTCAATACCATAGTGCCCTCCAATCTCATCACTAAACTAAGGACCCTGGGACTGAACACCTCCCTCTGCAACTGGATCCTGGACTTCCTGACGGGCCGCCCCCAGGTGGTGAAGGTAGGCAACAACACATCCGCCAACGCTGACCCTCGATACTGGGGCCCCTCAGGGTTGCGTGCTTAGTCCCCTCCTGTTCACGCACAACCGCATGGCCGCACACGACTCCAACACCATCATTAAGTTTGCAGATGACACGACGGTGGTAGGCCTAATTAACGACGACAATGAGACAGCCTATAGGGAGGAGATCAGAGACCTGGAAGTGTAGTGCCAGGACAAGAACCTCTCCCTTAACACCAGCATGACAAAGGAGCTGATCGTGGACTACATTCACATCAACAGGGCTGTAGTGGAGCGGGTCGAGAGCTTCAAGTTCCTCGGCGTCCACATCACTGAAGATCTATCATGGTCCACACACCAACACAGTCATGAAGAGGTCA
Source organism: Coregonus lavaretus (assembly GCF_964263955.1). Taxonomy (NCBI): domain Eukaryota; kingdom Metazoa; phylum Chordata; class Actinopteri; order Salmoniformes; family Salmonidae; genus Coregonus; species Coregonus lavaretus. The sequence continues at coordinate 21,584,164 of NC_140017.1, forward strand.
CGACAATGCCTCTTCCCCCTCAGGAGGCTGAAAAGATTTGGCATGAGCTCTCAAATCTTCAAAAATGTCTACAGCTGCACCATCGAGAGCATCTTGACTGGCTACATCACCGCTTAGTATGGCAACTGCTTGGCATCAGACCACAAGGCGCTACAGGGTAGTGCGTACAGCCCAGTAAATCACTGGGGCAGAGCTCCCTGCATCCAGGACCTCTATACCACACAGCGTGGGGAGGAAGGCCCTAAAAATTGTCAAAGACTCCAGCCACCCAAGTCATAGACTGTTCTCTCTGCTACCGCACAGTAAGCGGTACCAATGCACCAAGTCTGGAACTTTGTTATGAGACTACAATGATCTCCTTTTTGTGTCTAATTTGAAACTGTGCCATCCCAAGGTGACTGTCTTCCAGGTAATGTGTTTGTATTCCTATTTACTGTTGTGTGTAAATGTAGTGGCTAACTGTTTTCTTTCCTTGTGTAGTGTTGTTAGCCAGCTGTCAATCTGTGAAAGCACTTGCACTAAATTTATCCAGTAGGGGAGAGTGGGGTAAGTTGAATTTTTTTTACATTCAGCATCACTCCGTCAAGGAAAATATAGTATTCTTTCTAACAACGATATCTAGGATACATATTTCAGGATGTTGTGTATCCCTGGAAATAATCCTAATTCAAGTAAACATTACAGTTTTGAAAACATAGCTTGTCCCAAAACAGTGGTCTCTTGGCACAACTTACCTTGGGTATGGGGTAAGTTGAGCTGCAGGACAGGGTAAGTTATGCCGCCTACACATTTCTGTACTGAATGAAATATTTCCACTACCTTTTTAAAACCATGTCCATCTTTATTTCCCAAACACAATTCAACACAATCACTTTTTGTCTTAATTTTAAGCATATTTTAACACAGGCTTAACACCTAACACTGTACTTAAAAAAAAAAAAGACTTTCAACTTAGGCCAGGCCCTGTTGTTACCTCATATCCCACTGATAATGCCTTGCATTACGCCTGGGAAACACTTCAATTTGTTCAACTTGCCATTGGCAAAATTTACCCCAAGCCAAAAAATATATATATATTTGCCCACACAGCTACAACGATGCACTTTCATGCTAGGTTTAGGACCTCATATTGAAGTTTACAGAGACCCCAATTGATGTATAGAACAATCTTTAAATGATCTACTTTGGTTTAGATACAAGTATTATGAAACCTCTAACAATAAAATAACTTCACTTGGTGAAAAACGGTTGTTGTTTTTTACTTTACCTTTTCCATGTGTTTTTTTCCTTCACAGACTCCATGAAATGATGACTTCTTCCTAAATATTTGGTCGAATTACACATTTTGTGTATGGTTTCTTAGAAGGGTGTAGCTAACTTACTAGCTAGAGCCCTCTTGCGGTTTGGTTTTATGTTTGTAATAAGTTTCCCGACAAATGGTTCTAGAAACTTGGGTTAAAGTAACGAACTAATAATGAACAGGTACACTTACACGAACTACTGTCAGCCTTGCTACTTGCCAAGGATTGCAACATTTGCTTACACTGACAGCTAACTGGCTAGCTAACTATATAGCTAAAGTTGGTTCCTCCAGCTAGATGGCCAGCCTCAAATCACCAACTGAAGACGACTTAGTTAGCTAACAAGCAAGCTAAATAACTGCTGATATGAATAGTTTGAGGAAAATAAATTGCCAACATTGTTTGATAAATGTAGCTAGCTAACGTTAGATGTCTCAAGTCAAGAACATGAGTCAGAATCCTGTATCTGTGACAGCAGGTAGATAACTAGCTTGTACAGTAGTTAGCTAGCTAACCACCACCACAAGCAACATCCTTTGTCAAACACCAGAAGCTAAACCTATTTATTAAATATCATTCGCGAAGTTTAACTAATAAATTTATATGGTAGTCAATACGTACCTAGTGTGTTGTTTTCTAACTAGCTTGTTTAGTTCAACGAAGCTGATTAGCAAATGCCACAAAACACTGGGAAAGCAGTGAAAGTGTTGAAGAGACCAATGGCAGCATTCCTGTGCGTTCATCACGCCAATCCGGGTAAGACAGAGGCGGGTGTTGAAGGTCCTCGACCAATCAGAGTGAACAATAATACCGTTTCGTCTCAATTTAATTTGGTGGAATCTCGTAGATTATTTTTGGGTATGATTATGAAATGGTTATATTTTATTAACAGCTACATTTTATAAGCCATAGTTCAACAATACTTATTGTCAGACAATAATGATACTGTCGTGACCGTGCTCATTAAGACACAAAACCCGATTTCGCTCCACACAGACTTGTTTGTTTACATCGAGTTCTCGCGTGATGCTGCTTCGCATGTGTTGCTGAGGCAGTTTCAGCGAGAGCTCTGGGCCCGGTTGCATAAAACATATTTAATTTCCCCCTCATCTTTTACTTTAAAGTTTCCTTAACTTTAAGAAAAGATTAAGGATATACTTTTAAGCAAAGATATACTGAAAAGATACATGTCTATCCGCCCTAACAATGAGAGTCGTTGTCCACAAAGCCGCACGGCTGGCTGTCTAGCTCCCGCCTATCCTTGCTTTGGATTGGTGAATGCATCTCATCATCCTTTTTAAAAATATTTGATAAGGGTTGTTGACGTCTGCAGTCTGTATTTAATGGAACGAGATGCTATGCTACTAGCCTCATTTCATGAATATGCGTAGCCATCTCCGATATAATGTGTTTTTTCTATTTAAAAAAAGTTGCCGGGATGTCACGTGTCCTACTTATACCAGTACACTCGTAACAACGCCATTGAGAAGGCAAGAACAAGATGTATGTCAGGATAAGTGCAGTATTATCATAAGGAGACGTATACTTGGAATACGGAGGAGGAATGGAGGGGAAAAAAGAGAGGCAGAGGAGGTCTAATAGAGAGAGGGGAAAACGGAGAAGGTTTGTTAAAGAAGAATGGTAGATAGTATAAGCAGAGTGAGCTGAAGACAGGAGGAGAAATTGAAGTGAATGAGGGCGAAGTATCAGAGGTGGTAGGTGTGGTGAAATTCTTGGAGCCTGAGGATTGCACCGAGGGTCAGGATAAAGATAAGTCTGTGACAGTAGGAGTTACATTTTTGGAAAAAGTGGACCCTTGCCTTTTGGCTGATCCATTTTGTTGTTTCAGGGTGGGTGAAAACAGAGTTGGGTGCTGTGGAATCGGTGAGAGTAACCAGAAGTGGTCTAGTGATAATTGTTTGTATTTCTGCTGGTCAGAGGGAGCAGGCGCTCCGTGTTAAACGAATGGGGGCAAGACATGTGAATTGTTTTGCTCTCAAGAAAAAGGTGCCATTGAAAGGCGTGATTACTCGCTTTTTTATGTTTTCTATACATTTATTTTATTTTATTTGTATTATTTTTTTGTGGGGGTGGGGGGTAGAAGGATTACTTTTTATACTATCCCAGGTATTCCTTAAAGAGGTAGGGTTTTAAGTGTCTCCGGAAGGTGGTCAGTGACTCCGCTGTCGTGAGGGAGCTTGTTCCACCATTGGGGTGTCAGAGCAGCGAACAGTTGCTAGCTAGTTAGTTACCTACTCTGTAACAATGACTGTATATATTTTTACATTTGAGTCATTTAGCAGACGCTCTTATCCAGAGCGACTTACAGTTAGTGAGTGCATACATAAAAATAGCTTGATGTGCTAAAAAGTAATAGAAACAAGTTGAGAAAAAGGTAACTAAAACAATCATGTTTTATAATCTTCTGAATCAAATTGTTTCTCCCGTCTTGAATGTTGAAGTTCTATTTTGCGATCTCCCCCCTTAAATTTCTAACAGATTTACATTTTAGTCATTTAGCAGATGCTCTTATCCAGAGAGACTTACAGTTAGTGAGTGCATACATTTTCATAGATAAATGTAATATCCTACTTGCGACAATATAGCTAATGTATTTATCTAGATGTTACTGTAATGTTATATACAAAGCCTTATACACAAAGCCCACAGACCGCAATACCCTGCTATGTGCAGATAGTATGCATCCCCTTCCCCTCAAGAATGGTCTACCATATAGGCAGTTATGCAGGGTTAAATGAATCTGTGGCCACCAGTCAGATTTTAACAGAAATGCTAAGAAAATGACAGATGCATTCAAAATGAGAGGCTATAAGGACAACACTCTTTTGCAATGATGAAAATATCTCAAAAACCAAGAGAGGAATTGCTAAAAACTAAACCAAAGAAAAACAACGCAACAGTCTTTTGCACTAAGTACACCAAGTGTTCGTAGAACATGAAAGCAATCCTGAAAAAGCACTGGCATATTCTGCAATCAGACAAAAAAATGGCACACCTCTTCAAGGAAGCCCCACTGGTGGTCTATAAGCGTGGTCGCAATATTGTGGATAGCTTAGTGAGATCTGACCTGCCCCTGAATCCACTCAGACACTATTGACACCCATTCCAAATGGGAACTACAAATGTGGATCATGCGCACAGTGCAATAGCACTACAAAAACTTCAGACACCCACATACAGGTCGAAAAATCCCTGTTAGGTGTATCATCTCACGCAAGACAAAGGGAGTAATCTATCTCATCACCTGTTCATGTGGGAAAGCCTACGTAGGACAAACGAAAAGACAATTAAAACAACGCATAGCTGAACACAACAGCTCAATCGGGTGTAAGAACACTGACTATCCAGTAGCAGCTCACTTTGTTGACGTTAACAATCCTATCTCCTCCCTCAAATACACAGGCATTGAGCATGTTACTCTACCATGGAGAGGAGGTAACATCGAGACCCTACTACTAGAGGGAGGCCTACTGGATATCCTATCTAAAAACACTGACCCCTAGTGGTCTGAATATTAACTTTGATCTCAGGCCCTTCTTATTTTTTTTCTTCTCTCTTCTTAAGTCTTATAAATGAATATATTATTTCTACAGCTTATCAGCGTACACCCAATATGTTCCCCCTGTTGATGATGCTTATTATACAGTATGGTTGAACCAAAAGATGACATGTAACAAAAAGATGACATGAAACAATTAAATATATATGTGAAATTAAATTAAACAATAATGTATGTTGATGCCAATATTATGTACAATATCTAATTATGTTTCCATATGATAATAGCCTAATATATTCTATTTGCTGTAAACTATTGTCTTTTAACAGTTTCACTAAATTAATAATAATAATATGCCATTTAGCAGACGCTTTTATCCAAAGCGACTTACAGTCATGCGTGCATACATTTTTGTGTATGGGTGGTCCCGGGGATCGAACCCACTACCTTGGCGTTACAAGCGCCGTGCTCTACCAGTTGAGCTACAGAGGACCACGCAATTCATTCTAATCAACCTAATACCCGTGTAGCTCAGTTGGTAGAGCATGGCGCTTGCAACGCCAGGATTGTGAGTTCGTTTCCCACGGGGGGGCCAGTAAGAAAATGTATGCACTCACTAACTGTAAGTCGCTCTGGATAAGAGCGTCTGCTAAATGACTGAAATGTAATAATTATGACACACCCCTCACTATTGTCATTGGTTGTACTAATTGCACTGTTTGTCTACATAACCTGTTTCAAGCATTCATGACATTAGCCTGAAGAAGGCACAGTGATGCCAAAATGTTGGTGTTTTACCCAATAAATTACTGGGAGTTTATATTACTGGGCGGCAGGTAGCTTAGTGGTTAAGAGCATTGTGCCAGTAACCGAAAGGTCGCTGGTTCTAATCCCCTTGCCGACTAGGTGAAAAATCTGTTGATGTGCCCTTGAGCAAGGCACCTAACCCTAATTGCTCCTGTAAGTCGCTCTGGATAAGAGCGTCTGCTAAATGACTAAAATGTATATATAGAGAGAGCATGTGACTATTTATTTATATATCTTACTGTAATGTTGTGTCCCATGGTATAGCCCACAATTAGTCTTGTTTGTAATATTGTCACCAAACAAATTCAAATGTGTTGTCTAAGTGTGAATAAAATGTAAAACATATTGTAGGCTACACATGGGTTATTGTACGGGATTTCTACACTGGCAATTTTAGAGGCTTCATCTGTGTCCGGGAAACCGACCCTTAATGAGCAAGTACCCCAGACACCAATTGTGGGGTCAATACCAAGTGCATTTGACTGCTTGGCATATTGTTTACCCAGTAACTTATGTGAACTGATGTACATGTATAGTTTAATCCTTTTCTGTACAGTGAGTGTTTGTCCTTTGTGATTTAATCAAATTCTGTTCTTTACATTCTGACAAAAGCAACATAAAAGGTTGAAATACACAGGCTGTAGTGATGCTGACATGCAATCAATTACATACAGTAAGAATCTTTGTGGACTCCAATTAATCACATCTGTTACAATTCCATGTTGCACAATCACAAATAATAATTAGGAAGGGCATGAAGTAAGAGCAAACACCAGAGCATATCCCATATGCTGCAAAAACACCTGTATGTTCTCATTCTAGTAGCCTATGCATTCACTACCTGGTTATATTTTGAGAAAACATCACAAAAATACAAAAAACAGGTCTTGTGAATGTTAGAGCTTGGGCTGGTATCTTATGTCCTCATCAGGATATTCATTCCTTGGACCATGAAGAACATGTTCAGCTTTGTGTAGGAGAAGTGGTATTTAGACTGCATCGGCAATAACAAAGGCGAATGCCATGTCTGCCATTGTCGCGTTTCCTAGAAACAGCAGAAGTTGTCCGAATCGCTGTCGGTTCATATGTACCCCCTTCCGTCTACAGTCGGCTACTTTCGCCTTACCACTCAAACACGCCCAGTGAATCAGGTCGTCTCCATTCTAACCAGATATTCTTTCTGCAGTACATGCCTTCAAACTACCTTAAACCCTTAAATTATGCCCTTACCTAAGGAAATGTTTTGAGGGACTCTAGGCAACACAATTCCCTTAGGTAAGGTCAAATTATTCCTTAAGGTAAACCTTGAAGGGAAACACTTAAAGATGCACTATGCAGAAATCGCTCCGCCATTTCCTGGTTGTTAAAATTCTAATAGTTTGCCTAATAACTTAAGAACAAGAATCATAGAAAGAGTGCACATAAAACAGATCTATCGCTTCTTAGACTTGCTTTCAATGAGAATGACAGATCTAGAACAAATGTCTATGTGAATTTGGTGGGTTGCCCAAAAAGTGATGACAGCGACTCTTTAATCTCAGGGCCCTCACAGTGTTCTACAGGAGCACCAACGAGAGCATACTGTCGGGCTGCATCACAGCCTGGTACGGCAACTCCACCGCCAGGGACCGCAAGGCGCTACAGAGGGTTGTACGCTCAGCCGAACGCACACTGCCTGCCCTCCAGGACACCTACAACACCTAGTCTCCCGAGTGGCGCAGTGGTCTAAGGCACTGCATCGCAGTGCTAGCTGTGCCACTAGAGATCCTGGTTCGAATCCAGGCTCTGTCGTAGCCGGCCGCGACCGGGAGACCTCAAGGGGCGGCGCACAGTTGGCCCAGCGTCGTCCAGGGTAGGGGAGGGAATGGCCAGCAGGGATGTAGCTCAGTTGGTAGAGCATGGTGCTTGCAACGCCAGGGTTGTGGGTTCGATTCCCACGGGGGGCCAGTATGAAAAAATTAAAAAATAATGTATGCACTCACTAACTGTAAGTCGCTCTGGATAAGAGCGTCTGCTAAATGACTAATATGTAAATGTAAACACCAGGTGTTGCAGGAAGGCCAAATGATCATCAGGGACCCCAGCCACCTGAGCCATGGTCTGTTCTACCAGTTTCCATCACTCAGACATGGGCAGTACAGGAGCATCATGGCAAAAACTGTAAGACTGGCCAATAGCTTCTACCCCCAGACAATCAGGCTGCTGAATAGTCACCACTAATCAGCTACCGTCTCCCCCTTTTACTGTACCCTGTAATTACATTTGCAACCCTGAACATGTGACTATTAAACTAATCTAAAATCTAATTATGATTTTGTGGCTGTGATAACTAGTGGAAACCCTGCTAGTCTGGCTAGTGCCGCATTCAAAACAAGGAACCCGGAAATCTCAGTCTTCTGAGTGATCAAGACAACTGGGACAACTGGGAACTCGGAACGGTCATTCAACTCGGAATTCCAAGTCCGTCACTCTGCATCTTTCTAGAACTCCAACTTCATTCCCCCCCATAACGTTTAATTCTATGAGCTGGACATTTTTTAATTCAAGGCACAGTAAGCTTTCAGTCTGAAAAGGAACACTACAAACTTTTCTATATAATTTGTACTACATAGGTGCGGACATCGAAATTGACATATTTTCTGTCACATTGGGTGCGTCCAAATAACCTCTCCTTCAAGTGCACTTGTTCACTTCCCTTCACTGATATGAAAGGAAATGTCTGGTAAAAGAAATACAGTGGAAACTACCAATAGCCCAGGCCAACAACACTCCAATGATTTTAGATTTGTGGGAAGTAGCAGAAAGGAGAGATGATTGGGCCATACACCCTGGCCCTCTGAGGAGGTTCCTTCATGGATTTGATGTCATCCAGGTGTAGTTAGTTAGGTCTCCCCACTGCCTCCTGCATCTTTGCCTGTTTTGGAGCACTGCTTCACCGAGGAGCCCAGCTTATCAGCCAGCAGGAATGGGCTGAGGTGGCCGTACTGAAAAGGGAGAGCAGAGGACACAGTTCAGGATTCAAATGATCACAAGTAAACGCCAGTTGAGGTATTTGCGGAGTAGCTTTACTTCTTATGATAATTAACAGTCCCTGATTGCTTTTTGGTACCATGTTACTATTGTAATTACATTGCTACTACGGAGCTATAACAGCAACAATGTAAGGTGTTACCTTTGTAAAGTGGTACCTACCTTCTGGATGCAGAAGTCCGGGGAGAAGCGAGAGCACTGGAGGATAGCAGCCATCTCCCCATCGACCTGCAGCGCCACGTTTTTCTGCAATGCACAATACAAAGTAAACATCACAGGGATTATACATTCACTTAGCATAACAGACAACCCACACAATTTGTGCATTGACCTAATGCAGTGCGAAATCCATTTTTAGAAATGTATGTATAAAATGCGTGTGTATCAGTGGTCCATATCAACTACTGTATCAATAAGCATACACAAGTAAAACACTTGTTCATAAATAAGGGAACAAAATTACCTTGCTACATAAACAGAAGCAACCAATGCTGCCTTTATGAAAAATGCTTAGGTGAGGGTGCCCTGCTCCTGGAGAGCTACCCTCATGTAGGTTTTCACTCCAACCCGTTGTAACTAACCTGATTCAGCTTATCAACCAGCTAATTATTAGAATCAGGTGCGCTAGATTGGGGTTGGAGCAAAAACCTACAGGACAGTAGCTCTCCAGGAACAGGTTTGGAGAGCCCTGCCGTGTTTGCACCAACATACCTTGAAGCAGTGGGAGGAGTCAAACTCCAGCTGACACGGGTAGTCAGGCACAGTCCCCTTGTAGGTCACTATTGCACTTGACATCTCAAGCTTTTTGGGCAACTTGAAGAGCCGGTAAGTGCCAGATGCATAGCTAATATCACCTGCAACACGTTGGAGATGGAAGTGACTGACTAGGCTTAGGGCTGTTACGGTGACCGTATTACCGCCACACCGGCGGTCACGAGTCATGATGGCAGTCAAATTCCATGTGATTGTTTAGTCACGGTAATTAGGCTTCTCCAAGCTCTGATGCTGCTGCTGGACATTAGTAGCCTACCAAACGTGCTAACTGCCTGGTACTCAGCACTCTATTGTCCCTCTAATCATTCTGACATCAATGCAAATGTAATCTAAAATCTAATCAAACACTTCATGAGAGCCCATGAGCTCATCTTGCGCAACATTTCTATAGGCTATGCAATTGCGTTAGAAAACAGAGTGATGGCCTCTTTTAAAAAGAGGAGGATCCCATCAGCTTTCTATATGCTAGGCCTACTATATTTATTTCTCAACCTTCCTAATATTAAGCACATTGCTTCTTTTTAAAACAGTAGTATAGACAACCTGGCTGGCATGAAAATGAACCACATGAAGTGTGTCCTCCATTCGCTATTTAAGTGCATAGATGACATGTATTTTTTTTCCACTGCCCCTGTTTCGAGATAGGTGCATGATAATGGTCCATTCTAAATCAAAACAAATTTCATATATATTTTTTAGTACATGTAAAGATTAAATCAAGAATAGTGTGATGGGTGACAATATTAGCCTATCACTTGTGAATGATGCCCTGCTTAAGGCAAACAGAGCATGTTTTTTTTTGCGACTTTTTAAAATCATAGTCACACACCTCATGTAGCCTAGCCCATATGCCTATATGTTTTGATAAGGTTTGTATCACAACTGAAGTGGCCAAATAACCTCTTAAAATGAAGCACATTAATCCACTTTACAAGGGGTTTATAACCTAACTGGCATACATAAGCAGCGCGTGAGTTTCAAGTTTGGGGAAGATAATTTCCCCCATGAAAATGCAACTTAATTATAAAAGCATTACATGCATAATCACATTTGTGGTCACTCTTGAGAATGGTGTTTTCCTGCTAATGGAATATATTCACGCCTATAGCCTACTGCCGTGTGCGCATTGCTGCGCTTATAATGTGAAGAAATAGCCAAATAATTGATCAACATTTTAAGCTAAACGTTTTCATCTGTTGCGTCAGTCTCATTGCGTAAAAAATGTTTTTTTATGCTAGTGGTTGAATTAAATTGGGATTTATTGCATCCCACAACTGTCCCGGACTATGTTTGGAATATTTATTTCTCGCACAGACTAGGTCAACTTTTGTACTATGGGGGATAGTAGATTGACATAGGCTAGTGCTTTTGCTGTTCGTTAGGCCTATTCATCTTGTTGGCTGACGAAAAGTAAATGTGGACAGTTCTTCCAATTTCTTCATTATGCGCCTCGGAATTGGATAAGGACGTGCGCAGTTGCGTCCCCGATGTGTCTGTCTTCACTTGTAGCCTGTGAGAAAGACCCGATCACGTGACTGAGAGCCATGTGAGTGAGAGGTGCTTTGGCATGCAGCGGGGAGAAGATAATTATAATGATTATATATTCAGCCCAAGGGCACAACGGCCACTGGCCGCAAAAGGCATGGATCTTTTTAGGGGGATTATGGCATACACAAAGGTGATGCAGCCGGGAAATTCAAGGCATTATCAAGTGCTTGTCAAATTGTGAATGAGAGACTGATGAAGTGTGTACAGCCTGCACAAAAAACAAAGCAGAGCTCATGCCTTTCATGCAACTTTTTTCAAATCATCATTAGAGTCGCATCAGGCAACCTTAGAATGTATCACAACTAAAGTTACATTAATAACTCTAAATTAAGCATATAGGAGTACCTGTTTCTTTGTTAACCCCTCAACACAGAATAGCCGCATGTGCGCACTCCCTCAAATCGTTTAGAGAAAATATCCCTTTATTTTATTCAGCTTCGTTCAATTGTATTCTTCATACTATCAAATAATGCCATGGAATTCCAAGCAAATCTTGTCTGCTAAATGAACTAGTGTAGCCCACAGCCATATGGCATAGCCAGATCAGGGCATAACATAAGGACAACTCAGAGTATGCTATTCTGTTCTTCTGAAATAGACTACATTTTCTTCATATCTTGTTTCTTTAGACCTGTCTAAAATAAATAATGGATTTATTGTGATGGTGTAGGCTATATTACCTGGATTTATTATACTTTTTTAAATGTAGATGTTCTAAAGGTCTGCATCAGTGGCTTGTAGGCTATGCTTGGAAGCCAGGAGATGCTAAATGTGTTTATGTTCATTAACGGTCAATTACCATGAGACCGGCAGATATTTGCTTGACAATCACCGGCTGACTAAATATAATGACCGCCACAGCCCTTATTAGGCTTACATTTTTTATACTAACTGCTTCTAGACATCATGAATAAATGTGTTATTAGTGAGGTTAGGTTAGCGTAAGAACTGCATACTGTTTCCATCCTATAGTAAGCAGCCTTAGACAGTCATGGAGATGCATGTACCTGCTTTTTTTTTTAGCTCGCAGTTGTGGACCTCGATGTGACTGGCTGAGACGAGGTGAGGAGTGCTGAAGCCCACCTCCTGGACCAATGAGATGAGGTCTCGCCAATAGAGGGAACCGCCCATTCCCTCACCTATCACAAAACACAACAGAGAAGAGACCATCAGTGTGAAAAGCAGTTGTACAATTTGCACGGCACACTTGTCAAACAAAACCCCTTCTGGGTAAATTAACTTTGAGATGTCACCAATGAGACAGAATCTGAAAAATATTGAAGATAAGAGAAGAATATGCATTATCAAACATTCTTTGTATGCTAGGAAGGGGCAACATGATCACTTACCCCACATAACTGGATCTTCTTTTAAGTGGTCATGAACAACATTGCTGGCATACATGTCACTGAAGTACAATTCACCACCCTCCTATATCACACAGGAGAGAGACACGGAAGAACAAAGGAATTAGTAGTTATGAGACACAGTCACTGCCATATGTAGTTTATAAAGCCCTGGGATACTGTTTTTAATAATAATGCTATGCAATGATAACAGGCAGTGTGGTGGACTACTCACCTTGAGGACCTTGTAGGCTTCCCGTAGAACCGTTTTCTTATCAGGGCATAAACAGATGACACAGTTTGACCTGGAAGAAACATTAGATAAAAGAGGGGGATTTTTGTTCACTTTCCCAACAGAATCGTAAAACCGACCAAAATAGATAGACGATCAAAAGATTACATTTGAGAAAGAAGGACCCATTGTTTTGATAGCAAAGTAACATGATGGTTCCTGAACTTACACTATGATATCCATTGAGTCATTCTCAATGCCAGCTGCAGTTAGCTTCTCCATATACCCCTGGAGGAAGGTGGTGTTGGGTTTCTCAAAGCCAAACTTCTCCTGGTGATACTGGATGTATTTACGGGATGCTAGAATCTGAGCACAAAAAAGGCATTTAGTAGCTGCTTTTACGCATTCCATTTTTGCATTGATAACCCCAGCGTGAATTTAATCCATGATCCTGGCATCGCAAGGGCCATGCTCTACAAACTGAGCCACACAGGTCCACGGCACAAAGCAGAGTATCACACACCAATGTAATAGAATGATTGTTAGATTGCTGAAGATGTAGGGTGAGTGAATATGTAGGTCTAGGTGCTATACATACCAGTTCCTCAGTCATTTCAATGCCTGTGACATGGCCGGTCTCGCCAACCAGTTTACTGAGGGCATAGCAGTCTCTGCCGGAACCGCTGCCCAGGTCCAAGATTCTGCAGCCCTGAAGTTTCTCTGGAACCGGAAGACCACAGCCAAAGAACCTAGAACCAAATGATATAGGAATATATAGCCTTTCGTGAAATAACACTCGCACTTGACTCTTTTCACTCTTGCTAGCTCTGACTTTGCTGATACCTACTTTATTGAGGAAAAGTGTACTTACGATGACTGTGATATGTGGCTGTTCCAGCTAGCTATCTTAAGATGAATGCACTAAGTCGCTCTGGATAAGAGCGTCTGCTAATTGACTAAAATGTAAATCTGGAACAAAGAGGAATGTGTATCCTAACAGTTTCACATTTGCTGCAATATTAGTCTTTATTCATGTATATTGGTAGGAAATGTACGTATTCTACTTCTGTATCATTATACAAATAGATACATTCTCAACAGAAGCAGTCCTGAATCAATTGGTTCATTGTCATCATCATACCGTTTGGTTACTTCAGGGTGAACGTGATTAAGGGCCTCCATAGCACTCTTGGGCATTGGCCTGCAGGGTAGAGAGCAGGCAGCACTAGTCTGCAGATCACAGGTGGACTCCAGACGAGAACCATAGTATTGCTGAGGAAGAGATCAAAATATATAAATCTCACTATTATAATGCTTGGTACCAGTGTCTCCCAAACCTCTCTGTCCTTAGGTGTCCCCAGCAACTGTTCCACTGATCTAGAACAAGCACACTGTTTCAATTGGACATGATCATCAATGTCCTGATGTAATTTATATGCAGACCTCAAGCACTACCCTGAAGGCACTTGATTACATGTATCACGCAGCTCTTTGGTTTATTACCAACCAAAAGCATCTGACACATCACTGTTATCTCTATAGTGCTGTTGGCTGGTCTTCGTTGACTACGTAGGCTTAAACATTGATATACTATGATCTAAGGCCATTTTGGGAAAACAGAAAATCTCAGTTCTTCTTTAATAAGGTCAGAAAATAAATACCAGTTACGGTCTCACTCCTACTTACTTTTAACATTTCCTAAAATAAGAACGGATCATGGCAAAAAGTGTTTTAGCTACTCAGCTCCGTGGTCTTGGGAATCTCTCCAGACCAGCTTGAAACCCCAGAATCTTGTTTCCTTGGAGGAGTTTAAAAGTTTGGTTGACTCACATGTTACTGAGGAACGTGATTGTCATTAGGACTTGACGCGGTTGTACATATGATAGATTTTTTAAATCTATGACTTTTGTATGTTTCTGTAATTGAAATGTATGTGTGTACACGTCAAAAACATACTATACAGGCATACTGTACAGACTTATTGTAAGTTGTTACAGTTCACCACGAAATGCGACTGTCAAGCCAACCCCATAACCCAGGGGTAGGCAACCCTGGTCTTGGAGTGTAGCAGGCGCTTCATGTTTTTGATTTAACAGACCTAGAAGACCAGGTGTGTTGAATTTAGGACATCACTGACTGAACTGATCAATTACGTATTATTTTGGACACAGTATTTGCAGCATACTGCAGTTATACTGCACTCTAACTTCAGTTCTAATGCACTCTAACTACAGTTATACTACAGAGTACTTCAGTTATACTGCACTCTGACTGCATTTTTTTCGTAAAGGGAAACGTACCTTGACATTGTCGTGCACTTGTTTTGTTGACATAATGACGGGAGGAGTCACTGAGGAAATTGTTATTTTGAAGCCTAATTTGACCGTGTTTGTGTTGAGAAATTTTACACAATCTGGACACAGAAATGCTGACTGTAGTGGTGTGGTAATGTCCGGGAAAAGTACTTTAGCTGTTCTCTCATCTGTTAGTGCTAAAATACGTAACCCTTTGAACCCCTTTGGTTTCTTTTCTAAATGTGTAGAACAAAGACTATATGTAATGAAGTTCTACTCAATATACTCTTTCAACTCATTTCCTGTATCCTCTTCTCCCTCATACTAGATTTCTTCCTCTCTCTTTCCCTCTGATACTGCCCACACAGTCTCTGTTTCCTGGCAATAATCACACTTTCTTGTTGGATGCTTTCCTATCACATTTAAAGTCTTATTCAACCGGCTGTGTCCCACCCTTCATCTTGTAAAAATAGCCTCCTCTCTTCTGTCCCTTCCTGCATCCTCCCCTTCCCGACGTTCCTCTGTACTTGAAATAAATGCCTGCCCTTAGTATCTCTATTCCACTGCTCCTTCCATTTCTGCACCATCACTGTCCATATCAGGCTTTTTGCCTCTGCCTTGCTGATTGAAACTATAACATCAACATCCCCACTACTAAGTGCTTGTATAGCCAGTACATCAACTGCCTCGTTCCCCTCCACCCCCACATGGGCTGGGACCCAAGTAAATCTTATCTGTATACCCATCTGTCTAATCCTGCCATGGGTTTGTAGTACCTCATAAAGCAGGTATTGTCTGCTACGTGAGCTAAAGGACTGCAGACTCATCAACACTGCACATGAATCAGACCAAATAACTACTCTGTCTGGCTTGACTTCCTCCACCCACTGCAAGGCCAACAGTATGGCCATCAGCTCCGCCGTATATACAGCCACATGATCTGTAATACGTTTCCTGACTGCCACCCCACATTCCTGCACTACAAATGCTGACCCAGTACACCCTGTCCTTAGATCTTTTGAACCATCTGTGTAAATGGCCACACAATCCTAATACACAGTCTCCAGACGTCTATTAAACAAATCAGATGGATCAACACCCTCCTTATCTTTCTGTGGTCTCTCCAACACTTCTAGATCAACTACTGGAGGCGGGAGTAGCCACGGTGGATTTATAGGAATAGTTGCATGCCTGGGCTGAGTGTCGGTACCATGGTAGGTCCTCAAGGATATCAACAATACGTCTTACTTTAGCTACCTTTAATAATGAGTGTAGCTACATACACGGTTGTAATCTGATAACAAACCTACCTTGACATTGTCATGCACTTGTGTTGACATTTTTTTTAGGCAGACTCAGGATGAACTTTGAGCCATGGAACGTTGAAACCCACAAATCCTGTCCAAGTGACGAAACATCCGTTTCTTCATCCGGGGACTTTGAATTACTGCGCGTGTCTTCTACGTTTGCGCATCTTCTTGCGTAGTCCCCTTTGTTTGTGTTGCTCGAAATCCATCAAACAGCGTACTGTACGTTCGTGAATTCCAGGGAAGTGCGCGCAACGTGCGGTATCGTTCACACTGCGTGCTTTGGACAGGAGGAAGGCTAATCAACACAGTCGTGAAAAGCGCGGAAAAGTTCATTGAATTTTTACAGAGAGATGTTGTTATAATCGTGTGCAAACCAAGGCTATTTTCAATACAAAGCAGTTGCTCTGGACGTGGAGGAGGTATGTTTTGCCAGATCCTCTGGTTGTGTAATTGATCCGGTTAGCATTAGCAGACTAACGTTAGCTAGCTAGCTAGCACTTTCATTATGGGCCTTCTAAAAAAAAAAGAGTTGTTGCCCAATTAATAACTACTAGCCAACTAGCTAGCTAAATCAAACCACGTATGAGCGGTTTTATTAATCTGTTGGTGTACTAATTTGCCCGCGTGCTTTTTCCCATTGTGTGTGTTAACGACCCACTTGAATTTGTACGTGTACTACAGCTACAAAGCATTCGCTAATTAAGCTAGCGACCTAGCTAGCTTTCCAAACTTTGCACTGCTAAAGATTTCACCTACTAACTAGCAAACATTAGGACATATTGACAAAATAATTACTCTGTTTTAAATCATTTATATTTATCAGAAAGCAGCAGCTATTGTTCACGTGTTGGTAAATCGAAACATTTCATGATGAATTTGGTTGGAGCACAATAAGATGATGCATTACTTGTTATTGACATGCATGGACTATGTTCGTTGCTGAAGTACTACCGAACTAATAATACATTTTTTTTTATCGTTTTTTTTTTTTAAATCTTTCTAGTTGTGAGCCGCAATGGCAGCTGCCTTCCCTTATAGAGGGGTACCTGGTGGAATGCCACCAGGTATCCATCCCCCAGCCCAGGTTCCAGATTACATGTCTGAGGAAAAACTGCAAGAGAAAGGTGGGTTCAGCTCAATGGAGAACTTTTGATCCATGTGTTTTATCTAATGTACAGCTACTGGACTGGCCTCATGTATCTGTCATCTACCAAAAACCATAACATTTCATTGCCCCTTTGCCAATGATTTCCATGGGGTTGTTATTCAATTCATGAAATGGACAATTCCTTTGCATGAAAATATAATTCAACCATTATTGTTATTTTCCCAATACCACAGCCAGAAAATGGCAGCAGTTGCAGGCGAAACGCTACTCTGAGAAGAGGAAGTTTGGGTTTATTGACGCCCAGAAGGAAGACATGCCACCTGAGCACGTCCGTAAGATCATTAGGGACCACGGTGACATGACCAACAGGAAGTTCCGCCACGACAAGAGGGTCTACCTGGGGTAAGAAGCAACTTCCCAGTGTGTCTATGGAACTCTGGTGATTTGGAGAAGAATTTGGACAATTTTATGTGTATGATATTCAGGAGTAAAAGTATGGCGTCCCTGCAAAATAAATAGTGGTGGTACGCCGTACTGGTAAAACATGAGACTATCACAATAATCAAAACAAAATGTAAAAACTGTAGGGTTTTACAACATTATTTATCATTACCGCATGTCAGAGGCATGAAAAATGAGCGAATGGACTTTAAAACGGGTGGTATAGCCTACACTCCATTATATGTGGGTAGACGAGAACACAGATATTTTGCCAAGGCAGCGATGAGTCCTCGGCCAGCAGTGGACACACAAAATCTGGCCAAATGTCGTACATTTTTTTGTAACGGATGTCTCTTTCCATTCATCATAGTTTGGAGGCTGGAAATATGTTGTGAGTGGATGAACATGCGCGGGTAGCCTATTAAATGATCCCTTTTGAAGTGATTGTTTGACCAGCGTGTGCACACAGTACAGGGAAGATATTAATTCTACTTTCACCCCGACGATATCGCACATAGTTTGTTTACCATTTGAACCTGGTTGCTAGATGTTTAATTTCATGTAGAGAATACAGTAGTGAAATCTACAGTGAAGATGTTATCAATTATTGCATGAAAGCGTCAGCTGTTCCGGATGACTGTGATCTTCGTAGCTGATGTAAGACCTTTAAACAGGTTAACATACGCAAGGCCTCGGGGCCAGACGGAATACCAGGATGCATACTCACTGACATTTTCAACCTAGCCCTGATCTGGTCTGTGATGATAACTTTCAAGCAGACCACCATAGTCCCCGTGCTCATGAACGCCAAGGTAACCTGCCTAAATGACTATCGCCCCATAGCACTCACATCTATAGCCATGAAAGGCTGATTATGGCTCACATCAATCATTACAGACACCGTGGACCCAATTCAATTTGCATATCGCCCAAACAGATGACGCAATCTCTATTGCACTTCACTCTGCCCTCGCCCACCTGGACAAAATGAATAACTATGTAAGAATGCTGTTCATTGACTACAGCTCAGCATTCAAAACCGTAGTCCCCTCCAAGCTCAGGACCCTGGGACTGAACACCTCCCTCTGCAACTGGATCCCTGACTTCCTGATGGGCAGGAAACGGAGTGGCAAGCACTCCCCCATCCACATCGATGGGGCTTTAGTGGAGCGGGTCGAGAGCTTCAAGTTCCTCGGTGTCCACATCACTAAGGAATTAACATAGTCCACACACACCCACACAGTTGTGAAGAGGGCACGACAGCGCCTGTTCCCCATTAGGAGGCTGAAAAGATTTGGCATGGACCCTCAGATCCTCATCTACACCATTTGAGAGCATCTTGACTGGCTGCATCACCGATTGGTACTGCAAGGCACCTGACTGCAAGGCGCTACAGAGGGTGGTGAGTATGGCCCAGTACATCACTGGGGCCGAGCTCCCTGCCACCCAGGACCTCTACACCGGGCAGTGTCAGAGGAAGGCCCAAACATTTTTACGTCTACAGCCACCGAATTCATAGACTGTTTGTTCTCTTTGCTACCACACAGCACACTACCTGCATTGAACTTTTTTGCACGAACTCTCTTGCTCTGACTATGCACACACACTGGACTCTACTCACACACATACTTACACTGACAACACACACTACATACGCTCACACACAACACGCACACGCATGCATACTGACACCACACAAAAGGAGAGAAAAAATGACCAGGAAGTAAGCAGTCTACACCTGTTGTTTCCGAAGCATGTGATAAATGTTTTTTATTGTAGTTTGCTAACCATGCCCCCCCCCCTTCCTCTTTTCACCCATCTCCCCTCCTCCCAACACTCACACACCTCTTCCTCACTGTCTCCACTTCCCTTCCCCCCCCTCCTCTTTGTGCGGTCTTCTCCACAGAGCCCTGAAGTACATGCCCCACGCGGTGCTGAAGCTACTGGAGAACATGCCCATGCCTTGGGAGCAGATCAGAGACGTGCCTGTCCTGTACCACATCACCGGAGCCATCTCCTTCGTCAACGAGATCCCCTGGGTCATAGAGCCTGTCTACATCGCCCAGTGGGGGTGAGACAAACTAATATTCTGTTCATGCATGTTTTTTTTGGTATATTTTTAAAGTGAAGGAACAATTGGGGTCTGTTTTTGGATTGAAGCATGCCTAGTTTCCGTAAAAGTCCTCTCTTTGAATTGTTAGAAACTATAGTTAGCCATAGATGCCTCAAACCACCTAGATGATCCTTGTTCTATCCTCTCTCCGTAGCGCCATGTGGATCATGATGCGTCGTGAGAAGCGGGACCGTCGTCACTTCAAGCGTATGCGTTTCCCTCCCTTTGACGATGAGGAACCTCCGCTGGACTACGCTGATAACATCCTGGACGTGGAGCCGCTGGAGGCCATCCAGATGGAGCTGGATGCAGAAGAGGACTCTTCCGTGGCGGAGTGGCTCTACGAACACCAGCCCCTCAAGGACGCCAACAAGTGAGTCACAGCAAAACCTGTTTTGTTTCTCTCTGGACAGTCCTGATGCAGAAAGGGCACTTGCACACTGAGTTTCGCTTTATTTTCAAATGAGCATGGTTTAAACTTTAAACTATTGCCTGGTGGTCACCAGAACATTATCACACCGTACCAAATACCTTAAACCTTTTAATGTAAGCCACAAAGTTGAAATCAGTCAAGTATTCTTCAAGACAAAACACGACTAGAATTGATATCAATTGTCTTGTCCTTGAATGAACCTGCCTTGCTCTACTTCCCTCCAACTCCAGGTATGTGAACGGGACCACGTACAGGCGCTGGCAGTTCACCCTGCCCATGATGTCCACGCTGTACCGTCTAGCCAACCAGCTGCTGACGGACCTGGTGGACTACAACTATTTCTACCTGTTTGACCTGAAGGCCTTCTTCACCTCCAAGGCCCTCAACATGGCCATCCCCGGGGGACCCAAGTTTGAACCCCTGGTTAGGGACATCAACCTCCAGTAAGAGCCTCGGTCTTGAGTCTAATGTTACTACTTAGTGGGGACTCTAAGTACATTACTGTACATTGCTGTATCAAAACGTGTTTTTAGTACTGTCTAACATGTGGTGGCTTTTGGGCATTACACTGTTGAAGTATCTGTTCCTCAACTCTCTTCTCCCATCTCAGAGATGAAGACTGGAACGAGTTCAACGACATCAACAAGATCATCATCAGACAGCCAATCAGGACAGAGTACAAGATCGCCTTCCCATACTTGTACAACAACCTTCCCCACCACGTTCACCTCACCTGGTGAGAAAGATGCCCTCTACTGACATTACTGTCTATCTCATACAGGCCCCAGAACAAACTCCTTGACTCCAGAAATGGACAACTCCTATTGACTCGCACACATTTGCTTGATACGCCACCAATGCTAACTAGTGTTTCTGTAGGTACCACACTCCCAACGTGGTGTTCATCAAGACTGAGGATCCTGATTTGCCAGCGTTCTACTTTGACCCCCTGATCAACCCCATCTCCCACAGACACTCGGTCAAAGTATGTGTTGTTTTTAATGTACAGTATGTAATGCACTGCAGCCAAATTGCCCTTCAGGGACAAAGTTCTCTTGAATTGTAATGAACCATGCCCCAGCAGCACCTTTAACTCAGTCTAGACTAGGGCACAGAAATGTATTCTCAAATTGTATCTACCTAGCTAATAGCCCTCCTACAAAGGCGCACTTGCATTGGTTTGCTTGCAAGTGCGTAACGACTGGAGGAAAATTGTATTGAATGGTGGGTTACTGGTTGAGCTGAACCTGTGCTGCAGTTGGTCCATCAGCATTCAAACACTTATTTTGAGATTGGGGAGTCAACTAATAGCGGATACCGCTCCTGTTGTTGCTGTCCCCTCACCCCCACCCCCCAACTTCTCACACATGCTCTCACCCCTACAGAGTCAGGAGCCTCTGCCAGAGGATGACGAGGAGTTTGAGCTTCCAGAGTACGTGGAGCCCTTCCTGAAAGAGACACCCCTCTACACAGACAACACAGCCAATGGAATCGCTCTGCTCTGGGCGCCACGCCCCTTCAACCTGCGCTCTGGGAGGACCAGGCGGGCCATCGACATCCCACTCATCAAGAACTGGTGAGGAAACACTCAAATAACATTATTTGGTAACGTTGATGTAGTATGGGAATTGATATTGCTGTGTAAATGTATTTATTGCCTGTTTTTAAACCAGGTAAGTCATTGGAAACATTCTCTTTAACAATAATACTCCGTAGCATGTCCTACATAGACCTCTAATGGCTGAAGATGACTGCTATATCTGTGAACTCTTATCTCTGTGCTGATATTGTAAACCTAATAGAAATGGCATATTAATACTAAATGAAAATGTAATTAGTGAGTGTCTGCCTGACTGCCTCCCCTGTCAGGTATCGTGAGCACTGCCCGGCCGGCCAGCCAGTGAAGGTGCGTGTGTCTTACCAGAAACTGCTCAAGTACTACGTTCTCAACGCTCTCAAACACAGACCACCCAAAGCCCAGAAGAAGAGGTAAGCATCAAGTTCTTCTCAAGAACAATGTTTGTTCGTAGATGTTTGATACGGAAAAATAACTGACATTTACTATTTACAGCACCATTTTGTTGAAATAATATTACCACAATTACAACAGAATCTGACCAGCCTCCACTGTCCTCCCCTACCAGGTACTTGTTCCGTTCCTTCAAAGCCACCAAGTTCTTCCAATCGACTAAGCTGGACTGGGTGGAGGTGGGCCTGCAGGTGTGCAGACAGGGCTACAACATGCTCAACCTGCTCATCCACCGCAAGAACCTCAACTACCTGCATCTGGATTACAACTTCAACCTCAAGCCTGTCAAGACCCTCACCACAAAGGTAACCAGTCAAACTAGATGCCAGCTTGATGTAAAGAGAAGTAGACCCAAGTCTGGTCTGAAAACAACCCCTTGCCCCAGCTTACCGCTGCCCTTCTTACTGAGTTGCAGAACTAAATCCTAATCTGTAGTAGCACAATATCAAGGAGTTTTATCTAACCTGCATTAAGGTAACAGTTTAGGGGTGTTAGGGCCATGTTCAGTAGGCACATTTTGTGGAACGTTACAGATATAAATATATGTAGAACAAACATGCCTCTGACACATAGAATAAGGAATCACGTCAGCTCTATTCATGGCACGAGTTCCACAATGTTGTGCCCTGCTGAATGCGCCCGTGGTGTCTGTCCCTTCTTCAGGAACGTAAGAAGTCCAGGTTCGGGAATGCCTTCCATCTGTGCAGAGAGGTGCTGCGTCTCAGCAAGCTGGTGGTGGACAGCCACGTACAATACCGACTGGGCAATGTGGATGCTTTCCAGGTCAGTAACACACACTTGAATCGCATCAAAGCTCCAATAAAATATTTATTTATGTGGTGTTAAATAGCATGATTTGATTTTGGCTCACAATTGGAAGTACCTGTTTTTAGCAAATGAGTCAAACCTATTTCAATTTAACGTCTTTCCTAATATGTATTGTTTTTCCCTACTTCCTCCTTGGTCTGTAGTTGTCAGACGGGCTGCAGTACATCTTTGCCCACGTGGGCCAGCTGACTGGCATGTACCGCTACAAGTACAAGCTGATGAGACAGATCCGCATGTGCAAGGACCTCAAGCACCTCATCTACTACCGCTTTAACACCGTGAGTACGGAGTATACACATACACACAGACTTTTATCTATGTAAAGTCCTGTGTAGCTCAGTTGGTAGAGCATGGCGTTTGCAACGCCAGGGTTTTGGGTTCGATTCCCACGGGGGGCCAGTATGAAAATGTATGCACTCACTAACTTTAAGTCGCTCTGGATAAGAGCGTCTGCTAAATGGCTAAAATGTAAATGCACACACAAACATGACCTTTTATTGCAGATTTAGTAAAGCAAAAATGTCTGAAACACCAATACCAATAAGTGAAACCTCTGCTCTATAATATATTGGTGGTTATTTTGGGACAGAACTAAAGGCTGAGTTTGTTGTTGAAGGTGTGTGTTTTCCTGTGTGTTCTCAGGGTCCGGTGGGTAAGGGTCCAGGCTGTGGGTTCTGGGCCCCAGGATGGAGGGTATGGCTGTTCTTCATGAGGGGCATCACCCCCCTGCTGGAGAGATGGCTGGGCAACCTGCTGGCCAGGCAGTTCGAAGGTAAGGCCTTTTAACTTCCCCTTTGTCATAGGGGATGTTAGAATTGTTTGTGTGATATTAATCATTATCAACTAAGGCAGTATGGCCTATCAATGAACTACTTGTTTGCCCAGTTGCTTTTGAGCCCTTGAACAATCACAAATATTTAGATATGTGTCTGTTTGTGAAGGGTTAGGAAAGGGGGGAAAAGGAGGACCATGAACTGTGACGATAAGAAAACAGTAATTAATTCACTATGGATCATTGATATACTAACATGAGAAGCTCTCGTACTGATGGTGTTCCCAATCCGTCTATCAACCAATCGTGAATGTCCCCTTCAACAGGTCGTCACTCCAAGGGCGTGGCGAAGACTGTGACGAAGCAGCGCGTGGAGTCCCACTTTGACCTGGAGCTGCGTGCGGCCGTGATGCACGACATCCTGGATATGATGCCTGAGGGCATCAAGCAGAACAAGGCCAGAACCATCCTGCAGCACCTTTCTGAGTCCTGGCGCTGCTGGAAGGCCAACATCCCCTGGAAGGTATGAGATTATAGGGGGAAAGGAATGTTCCAGGGGTTTGTGTGCTTGGTTTTACTGCCGAGAAGGTATGGGCAGTTCAGGGAATGCAGAGTAGATGATTGCTTTAAGAATAATTATAGGTGACATGTTATAGAAATATAATCTTTCATCAAACACAGCTGTCTTCAGCAATGACGATTTTGTAAGCAATAAGCGCAATTTGATTCCCTGAAAGGTAAAACATTTACCTTGCCAGGAAGGTACTTCATTTACACCTATCCAGTACTGACCGCTTTTGACCCGTCTAATCCGTGTCCTCCCTCCAGGTCCCAGGCCTGCCCACCCCCATCGAGAACATGATCCTACGGTACGTGAAGGCCAAAGCTGATTGGTGGACCAACACGGCCCACTACAATCGCGAGCGAATCAGGCGTGGCGCCACCGTGGACAAGACGGTGTGCAAGAAGAACCTGGGCAGACTGACCCGTCTGTACCTGAAGGCCGAGCAGGAGAGGCAGCATAACTACCTGAAGGTAATACAACACATACCATGGTCCTCATTTATGGGGAAGAAGGCACTAGGTAACTGCATAGCTGATGCAACCATGGAGGTAGAACACATAGTTTTATCTCTATGGTGCAACTACCTTCTCTGCTGTGAGGAGTGTAGACAATTCAGCCATGCAACAGCAAACCAGCAGAGTTAACAGGGCCACCAGTCTCTCAAGAACAGGCTGAGTCGGTAGTATAATACTCTGACACTTGTATAAAATAAAGTGCTGTTGACACTGTGTGTTCGTGTCTTTTTCTATAATTTAAAGGTATAGTTAATTTATTTATTTGTGCGAAATACATTTAGAGCAGTGTGTATATAATGTGTAATCTGTGTCTCCCAGGATGGTCCATACATCACAGCAGAGGAGGCTGTGGCCATCTACACCACCACGGTCCACTGGCTGGAGAGCAGACGCTTCTCCCCCATCCCCTTCCCCCCGTTGTCCTACAAACACGACACCAAGCTGCTCATCCTGGCCCTGGAGAGGCTCAAAGAGGCCTACAGGTAACACAAACACCCTGTAGCCTCCTGTTAGGGAAGCTGTACTGCTAAATGCTACATTTGATAGCTTATTGGGTAATAAGATGGCTGTAGATTCTTTCTGCTGAGGTATGTTATTTATTTGCTCTTGCGGTGATTTGACCGTGTGTTTGTTTTTTCTTTCCAGTGTGAAGTCCAGGCTGAACCAGTCCCAGAGAGAGGAGTTGGGGCTGATAGAGCAGGCTTATGACAACCCTCACGAGGCCCTGTCCAGAATCAAACGTCACCTGCTCACACAGAGAGCCTTCAAGGAGGTTAGTCCCAGGACCAACTCTATATACACACTGGGCTTTTTGCCTCTTGATCAATTCATTAGCAACTTAAGTTACTCTGAAAACATAAGATACCCTCTAGATTTCACCCCATTTTTTGTCTAACTAGATTAAGATTATTTGAACACTGTTCTATGAATTTAGCACTCACCCATTCCACTCCAATCACTCTCCTCTCCCCCCTCCCTCTCTCTAGGTGGGCATTGAGTTCATGGACCTGTACAGCCACCTGGTGCCTGTGTATGACGTGGAGCCCCTGGAGAAGATCACAGATGCCTACCTGGACCAGTACCTGTGGTATGAGGCTGACAAACGACGTCTCTTCCCCCCCTGGATCAAACCGGCTGACACAGAGCCTCCTCCACTCCTCGTCTACAAGTGGTGTCAAGGTGAGGACTAGGTTGGGTAGACAACATTGCTTTCAGAAGTCTCAAAATGTTGAGTGTGTTGCTTATAGTAGTTGTATTTATTTATGTACTGTATATGTGTATTCACAAAGCCAGCGCTTTAATTCAATGCTGCCAATGCATGTGGTATAATAAGAAAACCTATCTACACCCCCTGCAATTGTTTCTGTTTGACGTTTTCAATAATTATATATCCATTAATGCTGGCCAAAAACACTGTCTGATTATATCCTATGTTTTGTTGCCAGGCATCAACAACCTGCAGGATGTGTGGGAGACGATGGAGGGGGAGTGTAACGTGATGCTGGAGTCTCGCTATGAGAAGATGTATGAGAAAATAGATCTGACGCTGCTCAACAGACTGCTGCGTCTCATCGTGGACCACAACATCGCTGACTACATGACCGCCAAGAACAACGTGGTCATCAACTACAAGGTGAGACCACCTTGCCATCTCGAGGAGGGGTTTGTTGTGCAGGGTTTGGATCAAATCAATTTCAGTCAATTCAGGAAGTAAACTGAGATTCCAATTTTCCTCATTCAAAAGCAATGAAGAAGATATTGTATTCACAGTATTTGCATTGTGCCTATCTATTTTAATTTTTTTGTCGTACCTTGTACTTCACTGCTTATATATAGACCCAACGTCTCATCCTTCCTCTCTCCCATCCCAGGACATGAACCACACCAACTCGTACGGTATCATCCGTGGTCTGCAGTTTGCCTCGTTCATCGTGCAGTACTACGGCCTGGTCATGGACCTTTTGGTGCTGGGGCTCCACCGGGCCAGTGAGATGGCCGGACCCCCTCAGATGCCCAACGACTTCCTGTCCTTCCAGGATACAGCCACAGAGAGCGCCCACCCCATCCGCCTCTACTGCAGATACATCGACCGCATACACATCTTTTTCAGGTACACAAGTTACACAACACCTTATATAGGAGTTTGTACTCCTTAACTGACGCTTCATCAAATACCTGAGTAGGAGCAGAAGACACACACCAAGTTTTACTTGGTGCAGACTAACGTCTCAGACTTATCCACGTAGGTATCTGTTGGAATCTGTAGAAGCTCAGTGATTGACATGTCCTCGTTTCTCCTTCTTCCAGGTTCTCAGCTGATGAGGCCAGGGACCTGATCCAGAGGTACCTAACGGAGCACCCTGACCCCAACAATGAGAACATTGTGGGCTACAACAACAAGAAGTGCTGGCCCAGAGACGCCAGGATGAGACTGATGAAGCACGACGTCAACCTGTGAGTCCCCCCGTTGCTTGTTCTTTAAGATGGAGTTTATATGGTACTGTAGTTGAGAAAATAATGCAGTACTCGTGTGACATGTATTGACGTGAGACCTGCACATTTGTTATTATCCATGCAATACTCATATCTTGTGAAATAATAGTTGTCCCTCCCTCTCTGTAACCGTCCAGGGGTCGTGCTGTGTTCTGGGACATTAAGAACCGCCTACCTCGCTCTGTGACCACGGTCCAATGGGAGAACAGCTTTGTGTCCGTCTACAGCAAAGACAACCCTAACCTGCTCTTCAACATGTGTGGCTTCGAGTGCCGCATCCTGCCCAAGTGTCGCACCAGCTACGAGGAGTTCACCCACAAGGACGGAGTCTGGAACCTGCAGAACGAGGTGAGAGGGGAAACGGAGGGGTGGAGAGAGAAGGGCCTGAGGAAGAGTGATGTTACATGGTTAAAAGTTGATTTCTAAGGACACCAGTTGACCCTGTCCTGCGTCTCAATGGCGATACAGGGGAACAGTGGCGTGCTAAACAATCATGGCAGCCGCCACCAGATACAGTCAGACCTCCACCTTGGTTGACTGGAACTGATACGCTGCTACACTTTTGGCCCTTGTACCAAGGCCTTGTACCAAGGGTAACTGTCCCTTTAACTGTAGGATAAATGCAGTGAGAAGGCTGTGCTTACTGTGTGTCCGTCTGTGTGTAGGTGACCAAAGAGCGTACTGCCCAGTGTTTTCTGCGTGTGGATGATGAGTCCATGCAGCGGTTCCACAACAGAGTCAGACAGATCCTCATGGCCTCAGGATCCACCACCTTCACCAAGGTAAACAACTCCTTTACAAAACACAACTGTTC
Organism: Coregonus lavaretus; assembly: GCF_964263955.1. Lineage (NCBI taxonomy): Eukaryota > Metazoa > Chordata > Actinopteri > Salmoniformes > Salmonidae > Coregonus > Coregonus lavaretus. The sequence continues at coordinate 21,612,437 of NC_140017.1, forward strand.
CTTTCTTCACTGAGATTGTTTTTCTCACATTAAATATAATTGTGTATAAAACTATACCAACTAAATAAATTATCAAAATTAATTTAATCATTTTTGCGTTCATAAATGTAGTTTATAGTTATGAGAACCGTGTTAATGTTTAATTACTTTATCTCCCCTTAGATTGTGAACAAGTGGAACACGGCTCTGATAGGTCTGATGACGTACTTCCGTGAGGCGGTGGTGAACACCCAGGAGCTGCTGGACCTGCTGGTGAAATGTGAGAACAAGATCCAGACCCGTATCAAGATCGGCCTCAACTCCAAGATGCCCAGTCGCTTCCCCCCTGTGGTCTTCTACACCCCCAAGGAGCTGGGAGGGCTGGGCATGCTGTCCATGGGACACGTCCTCATCCCACAGTCAGATCTGAGGTAAGCGCAAAACTGAGAATATGTAGAAGCTAGGGTTTGTCTAGACCGGGCCATAGACGTTCCTGTATGAGGTTCACAAAGTCCACTTGCTGCAAGCTTAGATAACCTTAAATTGATAGAAATGTATGCCTCAGAGCTGGATAACGATATAACATTGCTAGTTAACTAATGAAGAGGGGCCTGGCTACATTACTGCCTCCTTGAAATGTAGCTATTACATATTGATACATGTTTTAAATTACGAGTTAGAGGGAAGCTTTTCTTCTTGACACTAACCCATCTTGCCCCCCTTCTCTCTCCCTCAGGTGGTCGAAGCAGACTGACGTTGGCATCACCCATTTCCGGTCAGGTATGAGCCATGAGGAGGACCAGCTGATTCCTAACCTGTACCGCTACATCCAGCCCTGGGAGAGCGAGTTCATCGACTCACAGAGAGTCTGGGCAGAGTATGCCCTGAAGAGACAGGAAGCTATCGCACAGAACAGGTACTGAACACCTCATACACAGGCAAGACAGTTGCCCCATCTCAAATCCAACCCCTAGTCCCTACGTAGGCTGGATTTAAGCTCCACTCTACGTACTTAATCACACACTGCACTGATGGCTCCACATGGAGATTTTGGTGCATGCCAGCATGTGTAACTAAACATTTTAGAGGTTTTGCTAAGGAGAACACTTGGTGGGGTGTAAACCCAGCCTTAGCTGCATAGTCTGTAACCAGATGGTCTTATGGTTGAGGCTTAGTACTATAAGAGTTGATAGATGTCTTGTGTTGTCCATGTCAGGCGTCTGACCCTGGAGGACTTGGAGGATTCTTGGGACAGAGGTATCCCCCGTATCAACACCCTGTTCCAGAAGGACAGACACACGCTGGCCTACGACAAGGGCTGGAGAGTCCGCACTGACTTCAAACAGTACCAGGTAAAACAGGAACCAGGGGGTACTGCAGATTATGGACTTGGAAATTGACAAATTAAATTCTGGTAAATGCCTTCCGCATATGTCCAGACATTAATGCTATGCTCTTTCTCATTGTGTCCTAGGTTCTGAAGCAGAACCCGTTCTGGTGGACCCACCAGCGTCACGACGGGAAGTTGTGGAACCTCAACAACTACAGGACAGACATGATCCAGGCTCTGGGAGGGGTGGAGGGCATCCTGGAGCACACGCTCTTCAAAGGAACGTACTTCCCCACCTGGGAGGGTCTCTTCTGGTCAGTACCACACAATAATTCACTATATGTCGTAGATTGTTATTGTTGCGTGTTTGTGTGTGCGTGTACATAGATGTTCAAACATTTTCAGAAGTATTTGTGGTATGCATGCTCAGACACATGTTTTGCAGTATAACATCAGTAATGTAGATGTGAGGTATGGAGTTTTACCTCGCTGACCTCCAGCCTTATAATCACTACTTCACCACAGGGAGAAGGCCAGTGGCTTTGAGGAGTCCATGAAGTGGAAGAAGCTGACCAACGCCCAAAGATCTGGTCTGAATCAGATCCCCAACCGTCGCTTCACCCTCTGGTGGTCTCCCACCATCAACAGGGCCAACGTGAGTACCTGACTACACTCACACGGATGCATTTCCCATATTTGTTGTTTTGCTACTTATATTGTCACTCACAATCACGCTCCGTACTCTGTCCTCTCTAGGTGTACGTGGGTTTCCAGGTGCAGCTGGATCTGACCGGGATCTTCATGCATGGAAAAATCCCCACCCTGAAGATCTCCCTCATCCAGATCTTCAGGGCTCATTTGTGGCAGAAGATCCATGAGAGCGTGGTCATGGATCTCTGTCAGGTACATTACTAGGAGCTTAAATCTCAACTTGATGTATTTGCTTCAATCAGGGATCACAGGAAGTCTGATGACCCTGAGACATGGCTGTAGACTCCAATAATAAATTTGTGTACCTTTGCCTTCACTGCCTTTCCGGGCAGCAATAAACAAATGTCACTGCATTTTGTTAAGGACATTCTCTACCAACATCACAAAAAAACGTGGTTGAAAAGTCCGTTTTGATTGTATAAAAACCTTTCCAAAAAATGTTTCCTCTGTCTGTATGTAGGTGTTTGACCAGGAGCTGGATGCCCTGGAGATCGAGACGGTGCAGAAGGAGACCATTCACCCCAGGAAGTCCTACAAGATGAACTCCTCCTGCGCTGACATACTACTCTTTGCCTCCTACAAGTGGAACGTCTCACGCCCCTCGCTGCTCGCTGACTCAAAGTACGTCACTACAATATTTTTAACCTTGTCACAGGTTAACACTGAAGCCATTTATTAGTTTGTTGGATATCCATTTTAATATGCCAGCTCAAAATGGAAACGGCTTCCAAACTTCGATGACATAATAGATCCAAGTTTGTCAAGAAGCCAAGTCATTCTTCCCATTTTATAAAGACCTTATTTCTCTGTCTTAGTACTAATTAATCCTTGACCTCTCTCTCCCTCTTCTTCAGGGATGTGATGGACAGCACCACCACCCAGAAGTACTGGATCGACATACAGCTTCGCTGGGGAGACTACGACTCTCACGACATCGAGCGCTACGCCAGAGCCAAGTTCCTGGACTACACCACCGACAACATGAGCATCTATCCCTCCCCCACTGGGGTGCTCATCGCCATCGACCTGGCCTACAACCTCCACAGGTTAGCATAGCTACGCTAGCATTTCTGCTAATGTCTGCATGATAAGTAATGGAGAAATGTTCGAGCCTGTAGACATGAGTTCTAGCATTTCCTCTAATGTCCACATAAGTGATTGGACGTTTTTTTAGCGTAGCTAGTAGTCTTGTATGGTTGTCAACAGTTGCCCTCTCAACTCAAGGGGGTTACTGAACACTTGTTTGTTACATCTATTACATGACATAGGAACTCACCAGCCACCCTCTTTCTTTACTCTCCTCCCTCCCTCCCTCCAGTGGGTACGGTAACTGGTTCCCGGGAGGCAAGCCCCTGATCCAGCAGGCCATGGCTAAGATCATGAAGGCCAACCCTGCTTTGTACGTCCTGAGGGAGCGCATCCGTAAGGGTCTGCAGCTCTACTCCTCAGAGCCCACTGAACCCTACCTGTCCTCCCAGAACTACGGAGAGCTCTTCTCCAATCAGATCATCTGGTTTGTGGACGACACTAACGTCTACCGTGTCACCATCCACAAGGTGAGTGAGGAGTCTGGGGCGGAATTAGAATTATTAGAGAACAGATATTCTGAGATTCATGTCAACGGATTCTAATTATATGGGTTGGATTCTGTCTGGCACAACAGTGTACCTCTAGAATAGTTTTTAATGCTGAGTGAAACATTTTCAGACAAATAAACATTTATGAAAATATATACTGTTAGGTAACTAGTCTGTGTTTAGCATCTATCTTCAGTCATGTAAATTCTCCTGCTCTGTCCTTGCAGACGTTTGAGGGTAACTTGACCACTAAGCCCATAAACGGAGCCATCTTCATCTTCAACCCCAGGACAGGCCAGCTCTTCCTCAAGATCATCCACACCTCTGTGTGGGCCGGACAGAAACGTCTGGGACAGGTACATCTTCAAATAAAAAAGACCTGTCACTCTCTTTAGCAATGCACGGGGCAATAAGACTCTCTGGAAAGGAGGAAAAACAAAACCTAATGGAAGACTAGTTATTATCAATGCTTTCCTTTCCTTCCTGTCTTCCCTCCCTTTATAGCTGGCGAAGTGGAAGACTGCTGAGGAGGTGGCTGCTCTGATTCGTTCCCTCCCTGTGGAGGAGCAGCCCAAACAGATCATTGTCACCAGGAAGGGCATGCTGGACCCCCTCGAGGTGAGACCCCATACCTCACAATCACATCGATTGATTGATTACACTTCACACTACACCTCATTGATATAGTCAGCATTAATCTGCCCATTTTTCACATCAGTACAGATGAAGGAAAGGATTCGGTTGAACTTGACTGAGATAAATATTTTGACTATTGCAATGATCAGTGATACATTTTGATATAATTGAGATGATTAATATTAAAAGACTGAGATGACCAATGTGGAGCAATTACCATCTCTTTACAACCTAACATATTGTATTTTTATCCCTTCCTCCTCCCAGGTCCACTTGCTGGACTTCCCCAACATCGTGATCAAGGGCTCTGAGCTGCAGCTGCCCTTCCAGGCCTGTCTGAAGGTGGAGAAGTTTGGAGACCTAATCCTGAAGGCCACCGAGCCTCAGATGGTCCTCTTCAACCTGTACGACGACTGGCTCAAGACCATCTCCTCCTACACCGTGAGTCTACTTTCTACTCTTTGTACTAGAATGAGACTTAAGCAAGATGGTGGTAGTATTTGTAGAATTACTGGCTCAAGGCACTCTCCACCCACACAGTGTGTGGCAGTTCACTTCCTGTGACCGGTAATACTAGAATGAGACTAAAAACTATTTAACAGCGATTTCTGCCAAATGTAGCCGATAGTGGTCAATGTAAAAAGTATACATAGGAGCCAGCTTCCTGAAGAATGTTGATATTTATGGCATCATTGTCTAGTCCTGTTTCTCATTCTAGAAGCTCTTCTAGAGTGGAAATGTTTTATTGGAGATGTTTCTGTCATACCCTTGTTTAACCAGTGTCTGTATGGCTCTGTTTCCTCTCTCTAGGCGTTCTCCCGTCTCATCCTGATCCTAAGGGCACTCCATGTGAACAACGACCGTGCCAAGGTGATCCTGAAGCCTGATAAGACCACCATCACAGAGCCTCACCACATCTGGCCCACGCTGACCGACGAGGAGTGGATCAAGGTGGAGGTGCAGCTCAAAGACCTCATCCTGGCCGACTATGGAAAGAAAAACAAGTGAGTGGCTGTGGTGGCCTTCGTAAAGCTGTCATGAAGCTTCATAATGCTGTCATACGTATATTAACTTTTATGTGCCATTATGAGAGTTCACAAATTCACAACACCTCTCAAAGAAAAATCTCTAACAATTTCAATAAGTTAATGCAAAAATGCACAATACTATTTTGGTAGAATCAAAGAGCATCTGGGATTCCCACTACAAGCGAGCATGCATTTCATTCCCAAACCTCCCTCAGCCATATCTGACCTTAACCCTCTGTCCTCTCCAGCGTGAACGTGGCGTCTCTGACCCAGTCTGAGATCCGTGACATCATCCTGGGCATGGAGATCTCTGCTCCGTCCCAGCAGCGCCAGCAGATCGCTGAGATAGAGAAGCAGACCAAGGAGCAGTCCCAGCTCACCGCCACGCAGACACGCACAGTCAACAAACACGGAGACGAGATCATCACCTCAACAACCTCCAACTACGAGACACAGACCTTCTCCTCCAAGACAGAATGGAGAGTCAGGTATGTAGGGGGGAGACTATTTGGATTTTAAATGTTGTAGCTTTCTCTACATCTTTACAATAATAAATACAGTGATATCATACAATATGATTGTGACATTGGAGTTAGGTATATATATCCTTCCACTGTCCCTTGGCGCTGACAAAGGAATGTAATACACTTTCTTGGAGCTTTATGATTGTTATATTATAGTTAGTCCTCAAAGTCCATAGCTTAAGAAGGGAATAGAGCACCTATAGTGGCTCTTTGATAACTTGACCTTTTTAAGAATTCCTTTCTGTTTCTATTGTCTTCTCTTAAAGTCATAACATGGTTCTTCCTCTTCCTCCTGCAGGGCCATCTCTGCTGCCAACCTGCACCTGAGGACCAATCACATCTACGTGTCGTCTGATGACATCAAGGAGACAGGCTACACCTACATCCTGCCCAAGAACGTCCTCAAGAAGTTCATCTGCATCTCAGACCTGCGTGCCCAGGTCAGTACCGGAGCCTACGCTTTATCCTCTCCTAGTTGTCTCTCTGCTTGTGACCCTTGTTGTGGTAAAATGCCTACCATGATGCTAAAACAGTCTAATCACTCTACCTTCATCTCTTTCAACATCTCATTATAGATATTATTGTAATTATCTTTATATAATTTATATATAACTGCTTATATAGATAGAACAGGACAATTTGGTCTTAGAGTACAATCAATCCTGTCTATTGTATAGTTTTTTTAAATATGTAAATCTGAATGTGTGTGTTTCTGACGTGTGCATCCCCTCTGTCTTCAGATTGCAGGTTACCTGTACGGCACCAGTCCCCCTGACAACCCTCAGGTGAAGGAGATCAGGTGTATCGTCATGGTACCCCAGTGGGGAACTCATCAGACCGTCCACCTACCCAATCAGCTGCCTGGACACGAGTACCTCAAGGTACGGACTTAGGGGATACCGGACACACTCGGACACACACAAGCATATAACACGATTTGATGCCATGTGATGCATGTTGTTTACTGGATCATGTCTCAGTATGTGTTCTGCCCCGATCATGGCTCATTTCCTTGTGTTTTTATGTATGCCGTAGCCTTTGAAATTGGAAGCGTTCAGTTCCTGATCGGGGCAGAACACACACATACCCCTCTGCTTCCCCTGTGTCTCACCTCTTCTCTACCTCCTACAGGAGATGGAGCCCCTGGGTTGGATCCACACCCAGCCCAACGAGTCTCCCCAGCTCTCCCCCCAGGACGTCACCAGCCACGCCAAGATCATGGCTGACAACCCCGCCTGGGACGGGGAGAAGACCATTATAATCACCTGCAGGTAGGAGAGATACTTTTGTACTTGCTTTTTCTTAACTCTTACCAGCAGTGATTTTGCATATAGCTGCTAATTTGAGAAAGGTTTTACTTGATGACAGACAGGGCCAACAGCGGTTTTAGAGGGCATTATTGTATGTTGGTTGGTGTGACCAACTGGGTTTGAAGACAGGCTGTCTACTCGTCACTAGACTGGGTTAGCCTGCTGCGCTAAGGCCTTCAGGACTGGTGCAAGGTTATTCATCACACAAGTCTAGTTCACCGTCCCAACCACCCCAGCTACATTTGTTAACATTGATCAAGTCCACCTATACATGCATCACTCTTAACATTTCAAGTTGCATCATGTACATCAACGCTAACTACAGTATAACATCTTTATTCATTTCCAGTTTCACTCCCGGCTCCTGCACTCTGACGGCCTACAAGCTGACTCCCAGTGGGTACGAGTGGGGCAGACAGAACACAGACAAGGGCAACAACCCCAAGGGCTACCTGCCCTCCCACTATGAGAGGGTTCAGATGCTTCTGTCTGATCGCTTCCTGGGCTTCTTCATGGTGCCTGGACAGGTCTCCTGGAACTACAACTTCATGGGTGAGTAGTGCATAGAACACGGGATTCTCTGCTTTGCAAGCCTAAGCCTACACTGCTTGGCGGGCGGATTTCGAAGACACAGATTAAACCTATTCCTAGACTAAAAAGCATGCTAAATGGAGAATCTTGTATAATGGCTTACCTCTGTTATCAGTGTCTTCAAATCTTAGTGTATTTGAAACCAATAAATTCAACATCAGTGTAACATCAGGGAAATAAGCATATTAGGAAAAGTATCATTTTACAACCACCTGCTTGCAGTGTGTTTGATCGTCAGCATACACTACATGACCATTATATTATTTTTATGACCAAAAGTATGTGGACACCTGCTTGTCGAACATCTCATTCCAAAATCATGGGCATTAATATGGAGACGGTCCCCCCTTTGCTGCTATAACAGCCTCCACTCTTCTGGGAAGGCTTTCCACTAGATGTTGGAACATTGCTGTGGGGACTTGCTTCCATTCAGCCAGAAGAGCATTAGTGAGGTCGGGCACTGATGTTGGGCGATTAGGCCTGGCTCGCAGTCGGCATTCCAATTCCCCCCAAAGGTGTTTGAGGTCAGGGCTCTGTGCAGGCCAGTCAAGTTCTTCCACACCGATCTCGACAAACCATTTCTGTATGGACCTCGCTTTGTACTCGGGGGCATTGTCATGCTGAAACAGGAAAGGGCCTTCCCCAAACTGTTGCCACAAAGTTGGAAGCACAGAATCGTCTAGAATGTCACTGTATGCTGTAGCGTTAAGATTTCCCTTCACTGGAACTAAGGGGCCTTGCAGGAACCATGAAAAAGAGCCTCAGACCATGATTCCTCCTCCACCAAACTTTACAGTTGTCACTATGCATTCGGCAGGTAGCGTTCTCCTGGCATCCGCCAAACCCAGATTAGTCCGTCGGTCTGCCAGATGGTGAAGCGTGATTCATCACTCCAGACGACGCTTGGCATTGCGCATGGTGATCTTAGGCTTGTGTGCGGCTGCTCGACCATGGAAATCCATTTCATGAAACTACCGGCGAACAGTTCTTGTGCTGACGTTGCTTCCAGAGGCAGTTTGGAACTGGGTAGTAAGTGTTGCAACCGAGGACAGAATTGATATGCGCTTCAGCACTCGGCGGTCCCATTCTGTGAGTTTGTGTGGCCTACCACTTCGCGGCTGAGCCGTTGTTGCTCCTAGATGTTTCCACTTCACAACAACAGCACTTACAGTTGACCGGGGGGCAGCTCTAGTAGGGCAGAAAGTTGACAAACTGACTTGTTGGAAAGGTCGCATCCTATGACGGTGCCACGTTGAAAGTCACTAAGCTCTTCAGTACGGGCCATTCTACTGCCAATGTTTGTCTATAGAGATTGCAAGGCTGTTTGCTTGGTTTTATGCACCTGCCAGCAACGGGTGTGGCTGAAATAGCCGAATCCACTAATATGAAGGGGTGTCCACAAATCTTTGGTAATGTAGTGCATCTCAATAATACATCCTCCTCTTCTCTTTCAGGTGTTCGCCACGACCCCAACATGAAGTATGACCTGCAGCTGTCCAACCCCAAGGAGTTCTACCACGAGGTCCATCGGCCCTCTCACTTCCTCAACTTCGCCTCCCTGCAGGAGGGAGAGATCTACAACGCAGACAGAGAGGACATGTACGGTTGAGACTGGCACTCCGCTCAGCGATTAGAGGATTACACCTCTATTGTAGACATTCTATGACATGGAAATCCTTATGCGGCCCTGTCTAGTACAGTCAGACGTATCATTTGGCCCAGCCAGTTGTGAAGTTATGAACATAACTACTGCTCCCTGGAGGGAAACGAGGTACAGCACAGCTTGGCAATCTCCATAGCTGTGATGGACCAAGTGTACCAACTTATAGGGATGGCCTGAAGATGAATTGTTTGTTCGAATTGGTTGCCCTCTCCCCTCAGATCTCTCCAATAAGGCTTCAGCATGTGAATTCTACTGCGTTTCATTTGTCTTTCCTTTTGACACTGTTGCGAATGTGTACTGGTATTTGTGTCTGTCTTCAGTCTGTAGTAGTTGATATAGCTGTAAGATTCATTTTTGTGGCATTTCTTTAATCATATTCATAATGCTCTTTTTTTCTCCCATAGAAACTGAACTGTCATTGAAAATTGAATTGATATGTCCTGTGTTTTTTACGCTAGCATTCTATTACACTTTCTATGTTGTGTATTCATTGTGGACTCTGTAGTTTGGGTTTAAATAAAGATCGACGTTTTATAAGTATTTGCCCTTGTTTGGTTGTCTGTCAGTTTGTGTGTGAGTGCAGTGATCATGTATTTTGTGAATAGCACTGTCATATAACAAGGACACACCAGATATACAGACTGCCATGGTACTTAACATGATGTATGCAGTCAAACTAACTGGTGGTGGCTCAGCTGGAAGAGATGGGACAGGGCCCAAGCTGTGGCCAAAGACCACAACAGGTAGCTTAGTGGTTAAGAGCGTTGTGCCAGTAACCGAAAGGTCGCTGGTTCTAATCCCCGAGCCGACTAGGTGAAAAATCTGTCGATGTGCTCTTGAGCAAGGCACTAAACCCTAATTGCTCCTGTAAATCGCTCTGGATAAGAGCGTATGCTAAATGACAAAAAAAAAGACAGATATACAGTAAGTTTTTTGCGGCCTTATGTCTCATCAAGGTGGAAGAGGACTAAGAACGTACTCTTTATTTCTTTTTTTTCTTTTTTTAACCCTGCTTTCCAAACTGATTGTCATGTCAATGAAGGAAATGTGGGTGTGTCCTTTTGATTGTATTTGATCTATTTAGTTTGTTCTATTCTGATACCTATTCCGACTGTTAAACAACAGTACAGCATCCTCGATCGTTTCCCATGCCGTCAGAGGAAATCCAATTTGTATGCTCGGACTGTCTAATGCATAACTGTACGGTCGACCTAGCATACCAGTGTAACAGTACGCTATGTTATGTGGTTCTAGAAGAGAAGCTCACTCCTATTACATTAGTCAGGAAAGTAGGAGGGTTCTTGAATGGTAAACAAGCCGAGCAGAGAGAGGGGGCTGAAATATAGGCGTCCAGTCGACAGTACACTGTTTGATTTTAATTGGGCGTCATATTAATGTTCTAGACTAGGGGTAGGCAAAATGTGTGACGCGTCCTCGAATGAGGTTCAAATTAGAACGGGCTTGTTATAGTCAGGATGACCAAGCATGCAACTCAGTCAAATTCGAGCATAGGGTGACGAATAATGCATACCGTTTAGATGCAGCAGTATATCGCGGTGTAGATAAGACACCTGTTTATTGTGAAAACACTTTCGCTTTGCGTTTCGACTCTTTCGCGGGGGAACTGTCATTTCACGGTGAGAACATCCTTTTTATTTCTGGGTTTCGATAGTAACGTGCATGCATACTGGTGCAAACATGGAGAATGATTGCGATAGAAACGATCAAAAGCAAGACGTCAAGAAGACAGAGGGGTGTTTTGAAAGGACACGTTCAGCATTAACTGTGGATGACGTATACGAAATAGCTAAATTGATTGGCTCGGAAGTGGAAAAACTTATTGACCGCTACGGTAAAGAGAGCGTCACAGTACTGGTGCCTAAAATAGTCAAAGTTCTAGAGCTTTTGGAGAGCTTCGCCTTGCTGAACCATGCACACAAGTCAAAAGAAGAAGAATTACTTAAAGCATTCGAAACGCTACATGTACAGAAACAGAAGACGAGATCTGTGAAAGAATGCGAAGAAAGCAGCAAGTACGAAATACAGCAGGTGAGTCGATGGTAACAACATGGTAGTAACATGGGGACCGATAATCCCTCCAGTGACGTATCGTGTCAATTAGCGGATTGTAACAACACTGACGATATGTGATTTGGGGTTGCTGCTACATTGTAGCAATTAAATTGTTTTGACGGCTAGGCTACAATTTAACAACTATGCTACTCGCTGCACGTCAGTATGCCACGTTATTCATCATGCCCATTTAGTGGCAAGTGACAGCTCACCATATATATTTGGTATCTGTGTGACGTAGAGTGTAGACCTACCACTGGCAACTATTCCCCCACATAGAGAAGGCTACATTTTAATTGTATTAGTAGCCTAAACGAAATGTAGCCTGTATGTCGTTTTTGTTATGTAACATCATGGAATGGTGTGTTCAGAATGGACGCTCGTAGTGTCGTTATGATGTCCCTCTTGTGTTTTTCTTGACAGATCGCTACATTTGCCACAGTATGTGAATGGTATATTTAAGCAATAAGTCCCGAGGAGGTGCGGTATATTGCCAATATATACGCCTGGACACAGCCCTTATCCGTGGTCTATTGGCCATATATCACAACTCCCTGAAGTGCCTTATTGCTATTATAAACTGGTTACCAACCTAATTAGACCAGTAAAAATACATGTTTTGTCATACCCATGGTATATGGTCTGATATACCACGGCTGTCAGCCAATCAGCATTCAGGGCTCAAACCACCCAGTTTATAATAGCTTATTTTGAGGTGGTTCGATTATAAAACATTTATCACGGTTTTCGATTTCAGTTTCGATAAAAAAAAAAATACATTAAATGCACTATGCATTACATGGGTTGAATGCTGTAACAATGCAGAATAAAACTATCAGCAAGTCCCATGTAATGGATGATGGTCATTGTAGTTCATTATCACATTTTCTGCAATAAACTATGTAGAATATTGGCCTGTTGGCAATTACAACTCTCTAGTACATCGCACTGTTCGGGCTTGATCTGATTTATCTCTGGAGAAACTGTGCATTGTACAGTTTTTAATATAAAATAACCCAGGCTATATCTCAGTAGAATTTGGGAAATCACTGTTATCTCTTCCGTGATCTCAAAGGTCATAGATTTGATATAAGAAGAAACAGTATGTTGGTACTTCCGCTTGGCCCATATACAGTGGGGGGAAAAAGTATTTAGTCAGCCACCAATCGTGCAAGTTCTCCCACTTAAAAAGATGAGAGAGGCCTGTAATTTTCATCATAGGTACACGTCAACTATGACAGACAAAATGAGAAAAAAAATCCAGAAAATCACATTGTAGGATTTTTAATGAATTTATTTGCAAATTATGGTGGAAAATAAGTATTTGGTCACCTACAAACAAGCAAGATTTCTGGCTCTCACAGACCTGTAACTTCTTCTTTAAGAGGCTCCTCTGTCCTCCACTCGTTACCTGTATTAATGGCACCTGTTTGAACTTGTTATCAGTATAAAAGACACCTGTCCACAACCTCAAACAGTCAAACTCCAAACTCCACTATGGCCAAGACCAAAGAGCTGTCAAAGGACACCAGAAACAAAATTGTAGACCTGCACCAGGCTGGGAAGACTGAATATGCAATAGGTAAGCAGCTTGGTTTGAAGAAATCAACTGTGGGAGCAATTATTAGGAAATGGAAGACATACAAGACCACTGATAATCTCCCTCGATCTGGGGCTCCACGCAAGATCTCACCCCGTGGGGTCAAAATGATCACAAGAACGGTGAGCAAAAATCCCAGAACCACACGGGGGGACCTAGTGAATGACCTGCAGAGAGCTGGGACCAAAGTAACAAAGCCTACCATCAGTAACACACTACGCCGCCAGGGACTCAAATCCTGCAGTGCGAGACGTGTCCCCCTGCTTAAGCCAGTACATGTCCAGGCCCGTCTGAAGTTTGCTAGAGTGCATTTGGATGATCCAGAAGAGGATTGGGAGAATGTCATATGGTCAGATGAAACCAAAATATAACTTTTTGGTAAAAACTCAACTCGTCGTGTTTGGAGGACAAAGAATGCTGAGTTGCATCCAAAGAACACCATACCTACTGTGAAGCATGGGGGTGGAAACATCATGCTTTGGGGCTGTTTTTCTGCAAAGGGACCAGGACGACTGATCCGTGTAAAGGAAAGAATGAATGGGGCCATGTATCGTGAGAATTTGAGTGAAAACCTCCTTCCATCAGCAAGGGCATTGAAGATGAAACGTGGCTGGGTCTTTCAGCATGACAATGATCCCAAACACACCGCCCGGGCAACGAAGGAGTGGCTTCGTAAGAAGCATTTCAAGGTCCTGGAGTGGCCTAGCCAGTCTCCAGATCTCAACCCCATAGAAAATCTTTGGAGGGAGTTGAAAGTCCGTGTTGCCCAGCGACAGCCCCAAAACATCACTGCTCTAGAGGAGATCTGCATGGAGGAATGGGCCAAAATACCAGCAACAGTGTGTGAAAACCTTGTGAAGACTTACAGAAAACGTTTGACCTGTGTCATTGCCAACAAAGGGTATATAACAAAGTATTGAGAAACTTTTGTTATTGACCAAATACTTATTTTCCACCATAATTTGCAAATAAATTCATTAAAAATCCTACAATGTGATTTTCTGGATTTTTTTCCCTCATTTTGTCTGTCATAGTTGACGTGTACCTATGATGAAAATTACAGGCCTCTCTCATCTTTTTAAGTGGGAGAACTTGCACAATTGGTGGCTGACTAAATACTTTTTTCCCCCACTGTATCTCCTACAGCTTTCACTACACCACATGTCTATGCACCACACACATTCTTCCACACACCACACCATGAGCCCTGCTCATCCCAACACGTTGTTTCTGTTTCTGACTACACTGTCTGTTATTGGTCTTGTTGGTATCTTGTTTTTATAATGGAGGTCACCATAACACGTGAAATGAAAGTTATAAACACGGGCGTCTTAGGCACGCTTGTTTTTCTCTTTCACTTGGAACATTCATCAGCTAGAACTCAGTAGCTATCAATATCTTTGCTTTAATTAGGAGCCTATTCTTCCTCACCACCAAGTACCTGTAGACTCCTCTGGTTGTGGGCAATGAGTTCACTAGAAGTCAATGGTTATGGGTACCATATAAATAGAATGGGTATGCTGTGTGTCTCCTCCTGACCCAGAGTCAGTGACAGCTCCTCCTTGTCCCCCAGCAGGAGGTGCAGCAGCAGGAGCAGGTGGAGAAGCAGAGGAGGAGGTGCGAGGAGCTGCAGGCCCAAGTGTTACATCTACAGACGGAGAATCAGGAGTTACAGAGCTGCCTGAGGGGCAACCATGCCCAGGAAGGTTGGTTTAAAACACATAAACACACGTACACACACATGATTGGTTTAAACAGCTGCCTTAAGGGCAACGATACCTAGGGAGGTTGGTTGATATAGAACAGCCTTAGAGACACAGCCGGCTGAGGGGCAACCATGCTCAGGAAGGTTAGTTTAAACATCTGCCTTAGGGGCAACCATGCTCAGGAAGGTTAGTTTAAACATCTGCCTTATGGTCAACCATGCACAGGAAGGTTAGTTTAAACATCTGCCTTAGGGGCAACCCGGCTCAGGAAGGTTAGTTTAAACATCATTACCCTTTCTGTTGCACATAATATATCACACACCTCTTAGAAACAATCCCCTTCTCACATGTGTGTATGCAAACATACTACCCACCACATTACATTACATTTACATTTTAGTCATTTAGCAGACACTCTTATCCAGAGAGACTTACAGTTAGTGAGTGCATACATTATTTTTTTATTACTGGCCCCCCGTGGGAATCAAACCCACAACCCTGGCGTTGCAAACGCCATGCTCTACCAACTGAGCTACATCCCTGCCGGCCATTCCCTCCCCTACCCTGGACGACGCTGGGCCAATTGTGCGTCGCCCCATGGGTCTCCCGGTCGCGGCCGGTTACGACAGAGCCTGGATTCGAACCAGGATCTCTAGTGGCACAGCCACTGTGCCACTCGGGAGGCCACTCATCTCCCTCTCGGATACGTACCAGGTTGTACGCACTCCTGAGATCTAATTTAGTGAAGAAGCGCGCTCCATGCAATGACTCAACCACTGATGGAATGAGGGGGAGAGGATAACTAAATCTAATCGTCTCCTTGTTCAGTGGTCGATAGTCAATGCACGGGCGCAGACCGCCGTCTTTCTTCTTCACAAAAAAGAAACTTGAGGAGGCGGGTGAAGTGGAGGGACGTATGTACCCCTGGTGCAGGGACTCGGTGACGTATGTTTCGATAGCCTCCGTCTCCGCCTGCGACAGAGGATACTCATGGGCGGCGCACAATTGGCCCAGCGTCGTCCAGGGTAGGGGAGGGAATGGCCGGCAGGGATGTAGCTCAGTTGATAGAGCATGGCGTTTGCAACGCCAGGGTTGTGGGTTCGATTCCCACGGGGGGCCAGTATAAAAATAAATAAAAATGTATTCACTAACTGTAAGTCGCTCTGGATAAGAGCGTCTGCTAAATGACTAAAATGTAAATGTAAATGATACACATGACTCCTGGGAGGTACAGCGTCTACCCGAAGGTTTATTGCGCAATCCCCTGCCCGATGAGGTGGCAATTTAGTGCCAGATCATGGTATTCGGGGGGAATGCGCACGGTGGAGGCACCGTCTGGACTTTCCCTGACACTCTCGCGACCACCCTGTGAGAACCCTCTGCGGCCATGAGAAAGTGGGGTTGTGGAGTGCTAGCCACGGAATACCTAACACCACAGGGAAAACAGGAGAATCAATGATGGAAAAAGTGACCTGCTCACAATGCGTTTCCTGTGTGATCATGGTGACTGGTACCGTGACTTCCTTTATCAACCCGGACCCTAATGGTCGACTATCAAGTGCTCTGATGGGGCGTGGAATGGATAGGGGAACTAATGAAATGCCCTGGCGGCGTGCGAAAGTTTTATCCATAAAGTTCCCAGCTGCGCCTGAATCTACTAGCGCCTTACACTTGGGAACTCTCATGTAATCAGGGAAGTATATGGGTATGGTACAGTGCGCAGCAGAGGGCTCTGAACAAGTGTGGGTGCTCAATACCTGGGGTGATGTGAGAGTGCCCTGCCGGCCGCCTCCTGACCCAAAAGAGCGCTGACGACAACGTGTGGTGGAATGTTCCTTCGTGCCATCCGATTGCCACTGGCGCTCTCTCGGTGCGCGGTACCACCCAGCTCCATGAGCTCTGGATCCGCGTTGGTCGGGGCGGGAACGGGCAGACCTCCTCCAGGACGTCCTCTGGTTGCCAGCAGGTTATCCAGACGAATGGCCTTGTCCACCAGTTCGGTAAAAGACAAACTGGTGTCACGGCAGGCTAGCTCCCGTCGGACGTCCTCCCGTAGATGGCACCGGAACTGGTTGATCAGGGCCCGCTCGTTCCTGTTGCCAGAATCCGGAACTCCAGCGCGAACTCCTGTACTGTCCTCGTCCCCTGCCTCAAGTGGACCAGCCGCTCACCCGCCTCTCGACCCTCGGGCGGGTGATCGAAAACCACCCGAAATAGGCGGGCAAACTCCCTGTAGTCCTCCAACGCGGCTCCTCCTTCTCTCCAAACCGCGTTGGCCCACTCCAGGGATTTCCCCGAGAGGCAGGAAATGAGGACGGACACCTGCTCTCGATCTGATGGGGCCGGCCTGACACTGGAGCAGTACAGCTCCAGTTGGAGAAGGAATCCCTGACATAGAGCCGGCGTCCCATCGAACGCTCGTGGTCGAGATATCTGGATCCCTCCGGGTGCTGTGATGTAGGTGGCTGGATCCGGTTCCTCTTCTCTCCAGGCGTTGGACGACCTGAAGAACCCGATCCATCGCTTCCCCCAAGCTGGCCAGCATAGTGGAATGTTCCTGGACCCTTGCCACTATTCCAGGCATGCGCTCCTCTCCTGCCGACTCCATAAAGGTGAGTGATAACTGTGATGAGGTGTGAATGACGGAGTCAGATGCAGGAGGTAAAACACCAAAATCCAGAGTTTATTCAGTGTACATGAATAAAGCACAGCAAGCGTCAAAACGAAACTAGCACAAGGGAAAAATCCACCTTGGCTACATACAAGGAAAGAGTAGCTCAACCGAGCTACTCACTCTCACAATGAACAATCACTCACAAAGGACAAGGGGGCAGAGGGAACACTTATACACAGACTAATGAGGGAATGAGTACCAGGTGTGTGTGATTGACAAGACAAGACAAATGGAGTGATGATAAATGGAGTGGTAGTGGCTAGTAAGCCGGTGACGACGAACGCCGAAACCGGCCAGAGCAAGGAGGAGGGGCAGCCTCGGCTGAATTCGTGACAGAAACAAGGAGGGACTTCCTGGACTTGTCCAATAAGAAACTGAAACATTAATTTCCGTTTTACGTTGATATTATTTATATATATAAAAATATATATATAATTGTGCCCTAATGATGTTCTCTCTGATCCATCTGTTGACCATTGAATACCCACAGTAACGATATTGCATTGTTGTGGTCCTGTGTTCCAGACCGTGTTCAACGGCAGGAGCGGGAGGTGATGCTGAAACTGAAGGTGGTGGTTGACAAGCAGAGAGATGAGCTGAGGGCCAAAGTACAGCAGATAGCCAGCGTTACTAAAGAGGTGGAGGCGGTAAGGACAAGAAGACTACATGTACAGTCCATCTGAATGCAAGTGTACCCAGACACGCTTCAGCTTGCACGCACGCACGCACACACACACACACACACACACACACACACACACACACACACACACACACACACACACACACACACACACACACACACACACACACACAGACACACACACACACACACAGACACACACACACACCCCTGGGCACAGTGGCACAGTGATTGTATCCATACTCTGAAGGTCAGCCAATAGCCTGTCATGAGTGGGGAGGTGTCATAAACAGCCGATAGGAAGTCTGTCTCTCAGCAGTGAATCAGGGAGCAGTACGGCCTGGTATGGGAATTGCTCTGTCCACGACCGCAAGGCCCTCCAGCGGGTGGTGAAGATGGCCCAGTATATCACTGGGACCGTGCTCCCACCCATCCAGGACATCTACTCGAAACCGTGCCTGAGGAAGGCCCGCAGCATCATCAAGGACCCCACAAACCTCAACCACGAGCTGTTCACTATCTCACCGTCGGGCAGATGGTATCAGAGCATGAGATCTGATACCAACAGGCTCAGAGACAGTTTCTATCTACAAGCCATCAGACTGCTGAACACTGGAACTGGACTGACCACCTGCTCTGATTCTCTGCACCTTAGCACACATGCACTCACTCACGCACACACACACACACACACACACACACACACACACACACACACACACACACACACACACACACACACACACACACACATATATATACACTGAGTGTACAAAACATTAGGAACACCTCCCTGATATTGAGTTGCACCTCCTTTTGCCCTCAGAACAGCCTCAATTCGTCGAGCATGGACTCTACAAGGTGTCGAAAGCGTTCCACAGGGTTGCTGGCCCATGTTGACTCCAATGCTTCCCACGGTTGTGTCAAGTTGGCTGGATGTCCTTTGGAGGGTGGACCATTCTTGATACACACGGGAAACTGTTGAGCGTGAAAAACCCAGCAGCGTTGCAGTTCTTCACACACTCAAACCGGTGCGCCTGGCACCTACTACCAAACCCCTTTCAAAAGTAATTAAATATTTTGTCTTTCCCATTCACCCTCTGAATGGCACGCATACACAATCCATGTCTCGTTAACCTGTCTCCTCCACTTCATCTACGCTGATTTAAGTGGATTTAACAAGTGACATCAATAAGGGATCATAGCTTTCACCTGGATTCACCTGGTCAGTCTATGTCAAAGAAAGAGTTCCTAATGTTTTGTACCTCAGTGTATATTCATGTTACACACACATCCCAACTGCTACTACCAGACTCTTATTATGATCGCTAAATACTGCACAATTTAAACACTTGCCACCCAATCCCCCCTTCCCCAAAACATGTGTAAATATTGGACTATAAATTGTGTATTATACTTACGCTAAAATGTTTATTCTATTCTACTGAGCCATTTACTTTATGTTCATATTCTTATCTTTTCTTATTTCTTATTGTTGTTGCATTGTTGAGGAGGAACCTGCAAGTATGCATTTAATTTGACGGGGTATACCATGTGTATCCTGTACATACGACTAATAAAACTTGAAACTGAAACAGTACTGGCATAATAGTCATGGTTATTGGTTTGTGCTGAGCATCACCTTGGAGACATGTCTGGGCCATGACTCCACTCCCCTATTCACAGCAGCTCTCTCTGTCACAGAGTAATGGTTTTAAACTCCAGCTCGAGCTGGGTGAGTTTGTTTATGTTTCTAGGCTTTTCAGCTTACCTAGAGATGTGGGCCTCCTCAATTAAGTTTGCTGAAAATGATGCTTGAACGTGTTTTTCTGTTCATGGGAGTAACCAGTGTTGTCCCCCTGTGTTTGTGTAATATGGTCTCCCCTTACTCCCATTGAGTCCCTTCACCCCCAACAAGGCCCACTATGATATCTAGCATATCATATAATCGGCCTGGATGTGTATGCGTGTGTATGTATGTAATGTGAGTGTTATATTAGGGTGTTTTTTCATACCTGTGTGTGTGTGTGTGCAGCTGCAGGAGCATTTGGAGCGCTTCATGAAGATGAATGGGGAGCTGAGACACAAGCAGAGCATCGTCACGGCCCAGGTGAAGGGTGCTGTGGAGAGGAAGGCTGACATGGAGGCAGACCTCCGAGAGAAACAGAAAGAGATAGAACGCCTCACCATCCAGCTGGAAAAGGCCAACGCTGCTGCTGGCACAGTAAGAAGTGTGTCTGTGTGTTTGTCCCTTGTTGAAAAAGCAAGCATTAATTTCCATTTTTGAATTGGCCTTGGACCTCATATTATATTTAAGCAAAAATGCCAGAGGGGGTGTGGTATGTTGGCCATATACCTCAAACCCCTAAGGTGCCTTATTGCTATTATAAACTGATTATCAACATAAATAGAACAGTAAACATGTATTCTTGAGTCATACCCATGGTATACTGTCTGATATACACACAGCTGAAATGCTGTTTCAGCCAATCAATGTCCAGGACCCAAAGTACCCCATTTATAATACTACATAAGCATTAGTCATCCAGAGTGGTGTATTCTGACTCACTTTACTGACTTGTTTGTTACACCTTGTCGTCATTTCTCTAGATAACTTTTAGTGTCCTGCCCTCTCCCTCAGTTTATTTTGTAGCTGAACTTTAATCTTTAAACATTTGTCACTGTCCTCTCTCTGCCGAGTCTTACACTTGGCCTTTGTTTTCTCTAAACTCTTCTACCTGTAAAAGAAGCTGTAGCCATTTTGAAATATTTGTTATGACTAAGATAAGAGAAACTAAGGTCATATCCGTGACTTCTCTCTCTGACAAAGGAGTTAACTCATTGTTGTGAGAGGAAAACAGATACACCGTTGGCACAAGATGTACATGTACAGTACATGTCAAAAGTTTGGACACACCTACTCCTTGAAGGGTTTTCTTTATTTTTACTATTTTCTACATTGTAGAATAATAGTGAAGACATCAAAACTATGAAATAACACATATGGAATCATGCAGTAACCAAAAAAGTGTTAAACAAATCAAAATATAAATTATTGCCTTGATGACAGCTCTTGGCATTCTCTCAATCAGCTTCACCTGGAATGCTTTTCCAACAGTCTTGAAGGAGTTCCCACATATGCTGAGCACTTGCTGGCTGCTTTTCCTTCACTCTGCCGTCCGACTCATCCCAAACCATCTCAATTTGGTTAAGGTTGGGGAATTGTGGAGGCCAGGTCATCTGATGCAGCACTCCATCACTCTCCTTCTTGATAAAATAGCCCTTACACAGCCTGGAGGTGTGTTGGGTCATTTTCCTGTTGAAAAACAAATTATAGTCCCACTAAGCCCAAACCAGATGGGATGGCGTATCGCTGCAGAATGCTGTGGTAGCCATGCTGGTTAAGTGTGCCTTGAATTCTAAATAAATCACAGACAGTGTCACCAGCAAAGCACATTTACATTTTACATTTTAGTCATTTAGCAGACGCTCTTATCCAGAGCGATTTACAGTTAGTGAGTGCATACATTTTTCATACTGGCCCCCCGTGGGAATCGAACCCACAACTCTGGCGTTGCAAACGCCATACTCTACCAACTGAGCTACACAGGGCAATAAAACCTTGCCTGGAAATGCAAGACACAGATGACTATAAGCACGATTAGCAGTCATACATTCTGTAGCACTCGATTGCTCCACATTGAACGGCCCACTCCTTTCAGACAAATTATGCAGTAGTGCTGCTGTAGTAATAACAAAATAATAAAAAAATAACAGCAAATATGATCACAAGAGGGGAAAAAACTAACACGCTTCACTTCAGAGTTCTGGTGCTGATAGGAACATGTTCTTTCCAAACTCTAAAAGCTAGGACTATGAATACTACATTTATCAAATACTCCAAGTGCAAGATATGTCCACAGTCCACTATCTTACCTAGATAGAAACAACTATGTTCTCAGAAATAAAAACTACTTCAGGCCAAACTGAGCTGCTTTGAACTTGTGGTCAAGTTCCTGGAGAATGTCAAGTTCGTGGCAGGGGAGTACTTCAAGTGTTTAAGTAACTATTGTTCACATTCACACTCAACCCAATCACTCTCACTCTCACACACACACACGCACACACGCACACACACACACAAAAAAATATATATATATATATATTCGCATAGTGGTCCTAAGGTTACTAATAGGATAGCCTGTACGACTTACAAGGACCAGCCTAGAAACACATTTGAGCCATGGCTGCCCTAAAGACACAGGTAGTAACATCTGGACCAGGGATAAAGCACACCAACCACTGGTCCACCAGAAAAACGGCAAGTAGCTTAGTGGTTAAGAGCGTTGTGGCAGTAACCGAAAGGTCGCTGGTTCTAATCCCCTGGCCGACTAGGTGAAAAATCTGTTGATGTACCCTTGAGCAAGTTGCTTAACCCTAATTGCTCATGTAAGTCGCTCTGGATAAGAGCGTCTGCTAAAAAAAATAAAAATAAAAACAAGAGCCAAGCTATCAATAGGAAAATAAAAGGAAACCAAAAAGGAAACCGGAGGCATCAACTTTCACTGCATGACAAGCAGAAACATATTAAGCTTAAGGAGTCACTAGACTTTTAAAAACACAGTTCATAGATTTAGTACAAAGGTACTAAAATGTATTGTAAGTTTAACATCTGAGTAATGCATGACTTAAAAGTCACCCCTTCAAAATAAAAGCTTGTCTAAGATTACCCAAAAATATTCAGGTAAAGTCATGAGGAAAGCCAGCCAAAGCCTCGCGGGGGAAATAGACACACACGCACACACTCTTCAACCTCTATCTTGGAAATGCATATATTCAAGCAGCAATACAAAAAAATATCCATGAAGTATATACGCATATTCTCTGAAAAAAACAAATAATGTATGAAAACATCCCTGCTATCATGTCTCTAAATACAAAACCTCTACCAATAACTTGCTTCAGTGTAACAAGAGAAGTCATTTTTCCTCTTTTCTTTTGTCTTTTTATCAGTCCTTTCAAAACAGGTTAAAATTTCAGTCCTCAGGTGTGAATGGTATGGATGACTGTCTTCTTTTCGTCGTTAAAATCGTTGTCTTTTTTTTCCTCTCATATACTTGAAGAAGTTGTAAGCATGCAAGCCTCAGAGTGGGCAGAGGCGTTGACGGGGCGGGCTAGTGGCGGTGCTGAAGTCTTAGGCCAGGACCGGGAAGGCCTCTGGGTCGTCAACGTTGGGAACGGACAATCCACCCGGCTTTTCAGGTCGAACTCCCCCGGCCCGAGCCGGCCGGTCGGATCGGCCTCATCCTCCACTGCTGCCTCCCCGTCCTCCACGGGCTCCCCCACACCATAACACCTCCTCCTCCATGCTTTACGGTGGGAACTACACATACAGAGATCATCTGTTCACCCACACCGCGGCTCACAAAGACACGGCGGTTGGAACCAAAAATCTCAAATTTGGACTCCAGACCAAAAGACACATTTCCACCTGTCTAATGTCCATTGCTCGTGTTTCTTAGCCCAAGCAGGACTCTTCTTCTTATTGGTGTCCTTTAGTAGTGGTTTCTTTGCAGCAATTCATCCACGAAGGCCTGATTCACACAGTCCCCTCTGAACAGTTGATGTTGAGATTTCTGAGTCTGGTAACTCTAATGAACTTATCCTCCGCAGCAGAGGTAACTCTGGGTCTTCCATTCCTGTGGCGGTCCTCATGAGTGCCAGTTTCATCATAGCGCTTGATGGTTTTTGCGACTGCACTTGAAGAAACTTTCAAAGTTCTTGAAATTTTCCGTATTGACTGACCTCCATGTCTTAAAGTATTGATGGACTGTTGTTTTTCTTTGCTTATTTGAGCTGTTTACATTTTAGTCATTTAGCAGACGCTCTTATCCAGAGCGACTTACAGTTAGTGAATACATATTTTTTTTATACTGGCCCCCCGTGGGAATCGAACCCACAACCCTGGCGTTGCAAACGCCATGCTCTATCAACTGAGCTACATCCCTGCCGGCCATTCCCTCCCCTACCCTGGACGACGCTGGGCCAATTGTGCGCCGCCCATGAGTCTCCCGGTCGCGGCCGGCGGCGACAGAGCCTGGATTCGAACCAGGATCTCTAGTGGCACAGTTAGCACTGCGATGCAGTGCCTTAGACCACTGCGCCACTCAGGAGCTGTTCTTGCCATAATATGGAGTTGGTCTTTTACCAAATAGAGCTATCTTCTGTATACCCCCTACAAATTCCACAAATTAACTTTTAAGAAGGCACACCTGTTAATTGAAATGCATTCCAGGTGACTACCTCATGAAGCTGGTTGAGAGAATGCCAAGAGTGTGCAAAGCTGTCATCAAGGCAAAGGGTGACTATTTGAAGAATCTAAAATATTAAATATATTTTGATTTGTTTAACACTTTTTTCGTTACTACATCATTCCATATGTGTTATTTCATAGTTTTTATATCTTCACTATTATTCTACAATGTAAACAATAGTCAAATAAAGAAAAACCCTTGAATGAGTAAGTGTGTCCAAACTTTTGACTGGTAGTGTATGTATTGTCCACATACAGTATAATGTGACTAAGAAGTCTTACTACAAGAAAAATGTTATTTTAACTTTGTAATAATCACACATACAGTGCATTCGGAAAGTATTAAAACCCCTTGACTTTTTCCACATTTTGTTAAGTACAGCCTAATTCCAAAATTGATTAAATTGTTTTTTCCCCTAATCAAGCAGCACACAATACCCCATAATGACAAAGCAAAAACAGGTTAAAAAAAAATTCTGCAAATGTATAGAAATAAACAACTGAAATATCACATTTACATAAGTATTTAGACCCTTTACTCAGTACTTTGTTGAAGCACCTTTGGCAGCGTTTACAGCCTCGAGTCTTCTTGGGTATGATGCTACAAGCTTGGCACACCTGTATTTCGGGAGTTTCTCTCATTCTTCTCTGCAGATCCTCTCAAGATCTGTCAGGTTGGATGGGGAGCATCACTGCACAGCTATTTTCAGGTCTCTCCAGAGATGTTAGATTGGGTTCAAGTCTGGGCTCTGGCTGGGCCACTCAAGGACATTCAGAGAATTGTCCCAAAGCCACTCCTACGTTGTCTTGACCGTGTGCTTCGGGTTCTTGTCCTGTTGGAAGGTGAACCTTCGCCCCAGTCTGAGGTCCTGAGCGCTCTGGAGCAGGTTTTCATGAAGGATCTCTCTGTACTTTGCTCCGTTCATCTTTCTCTCAATCCTGACAACTCTCCCAGTCCCTGCCGCTGAAAAACATCCCCACAGTCAGACGCTGCCACCACCATGCTTCACCGTAGGGATGGTGCCAGGTTTCCTCCAGACGTGACGCTTGGCATTCAGGCCAAATAGTTCAATCTTGGTTTCATCAGACCAGAGAATCTTGTTTCTCATGGTCTGAGATTCCTTTAGGTGCCTTTTGGCAAACTCCAAGCGGGAGTGGCTTCCGTCTGGCCACTCTACCATAAAGGCCTGATTGGTGGAGTGCTGCAGAGATGGTTGTCCTTCTGGAAGGTTCTCCCATCTCCACAGAGGAACTCTGGAGCTCTGTCAGAGTGACCATCGGGTTCTTGGTCACCTCCCTGACCAAGGCCCTTCTTCCCCGATTGCTCAGTTTGGCCGGGCGGCCAGCTCTAGGAAGAGTCTTGGTGATTCCAAACTTCTTCCATTTAAGAATGATGGAGGCCACTGTGTTCTTGGGGACCTTCAATGCTGCAGAATGTTTTGGTATCCTTCCCCAGATCTGTGCCTCAACACAATCCTGTCTTGGAGCTCTATGGACAATTCCTTCGACCTCATTGCTTGGTTATTCCTCTGACATGCACTGTCAACTGTGGGACCTTATATAGACAGGTGTGTGCCTTTCCAAATCATGTCCAATCAATTGAATTTACCACAGGTGGACTCCAATCAAGTTGTAGAAACATCTCAAGGATGATCAATGGAAACAGGATGCACCTGAGCTTAATTTCGAGTATCATAGCAAAGGGTCTGGTATTTCTATTTTTTATTTGTAATACATTTGCAAACATTGTTGTTATGAGTTATTCTGTGTAGATTGCTGAGGGGAAAAAAATAATTTAATCCATTTTAGAATAAGGCTGTAACGTAACAAAATGTTAAAAAAGTAAAGGGGTCTGAAAACTTTTTTGGGGATAATTTCATAGAATGTGAAGTTCACTGAATGTGTTATACCAGGTGAACAACATTTTGTTTCCCTTTGCCATAAAACACAACTGTCATTACATGAACAAAATTGTGATAGTCCAGCTGTGTTTTCTCCACCCCAACAGGCCAGTCCGTGTAAGACAGAAGTGGACCTGACAGGCAAGCTGGTGATAGACCTGAAGGACCCCAACAGACCCTGTTTCACCAAACAGGAGGTCAGAGAGATGCTGACAGAGAGGAATGAGCTCAAAGCCAACCTGTTCCTGGTGCAGGAGGAACTCTCCTACTACCAGAGGTAGGTACTATAGGGTGTGTGTTTGTTTGTGTGTGTGTGTGTCGGGGGGGATATGAGTGTGTGTGTATGTGTTTACATGTTTGTTTGTTTGTGTTTGTCTAGTTTCATACCTGTGTGTGTATGTACTGACTTGTGTGTCATATGTGTCATCCACACAGGGAGATCCTGAATGATGAGCGGTGTCCAGGCTTCTTGCTGGAGGCAGTACGTTCTGCCATAAAGAAACAGAAAACTGTCATCAAGGCCAAGATGCTGGGCATGCCAGAGGACGAATGCAGCAGGTGACACTGACTCACACACACGGGTACACACACACACACACACACACACACACACACACACACACACACACACAGGTACTCACACATACACATGCGCGTACACACACACACACACACACACAAAGACACAGTGCTAACTTTGTGGATGTGCTTTCTTTGAACAGTGATGAGGAGAAAGCCCCCGTGTTTGAGAGGAGAGCAGAGACAGAAACCGAGACAGACAGCACTGACAGCAAACCACAAGAGTCTCGCATCAGGAACCTGTATGTACTACTGACCTGTTTTTACTCATGTAAACAACACATAGCTATTTACATACAGAAATGTAAACATGTTTAAAGCACATTTACAACATTCATAGAAACCCAATCAGAAGATAGTTCTAGAAATTTGGTATGAATAGTTGCTTGTTACAATGTTGTTACTCTGGTAAACTGACGCAGGGCCTGGTTTTGTTGGAGAATTCCTGCAATAGCCTAATTTACAATGACAATGAGCCTCAGTTAACTATGCAGTGCCCTACCATAACCCTTACTCCAAGGCCACTGATTGTCTAGGCAAAGTTGAGGCAGGTCTGTGGTTGGTTAGACCGGTTTGGCTTCTTTCATAGGCCTCCAGCATCCGTGAATCATTCCATCAACTTGTTGCTATGTCTTGAATCCTGATTATATTGTCTGTCTGGTCTCCTGATAATACTGTTGAGTGTCTATGTTTACCTCTAGGCAGAAATACAAACACATGCTTCTGCTTTGTTCACTGTTCTGCTCTGTTTACCTTCAACCTATAGCTTTCACAGCACCTGCTGATGCCTCTGACTAAGCCCATTGAAATAAACATAGACTACTCCCCCTGCTGGTGTAAGCAGGGACTACCTCATATCTACAGAATGTAGTACTGCATGTAATCTCAGAAACCCTGACCAGAACCAAATTTCACATGCACGCTTACCGTTTAATGATCACGGCCGGTCACAAGACACTATGCGGCATATAACCTCAGACACTGTAGTAGTGTGTAGGAACTACTAGGAAGCAGAACAACTCAGTCTTTCAGACAATATCTCTGACCTGTGAACTGTGTTGTGTTGTCTCCTCTCCTGTGTGTAGCTTTAGTTTCTTCTGATAGCTGATCCTAGACCTGTGTTGTCTCCTAGCTTTGGCTTCCTGACCCGCTCAGGCAGCAACCACAGCAGCCGTAGTCCCAGTGAAAACAACGCTGCTTCTTCCTGGGAAATCATCGACGACTCCGAGACCACCGCGGAGACAGAACCCCAACGATCACCATGACAACCCTCAACACCCGTCCAACTACACTTATAATATATCATGCCATTTAGCAGACGCTTTTATCCAAAGCGACTTACAGTCATGTGTGCATAAATTTTTGCGTATGGGTGGTCCCGGGGATCGAACCCACTACCTTGGCGTTACAAGCGCCGTGCTCTACCAGCTGAGCTACAGAGGACCACACTTTCCATTCTGTTCGGTTTTCACTGGATGTTTTATACTGTTTAGGTCTCCATAGCAGCCCTAAGAAAGGAAGAGCATTCTCTCATGCCTTCCCTCTTTCTTTTTTATTACCCCCTCGTCCTTGCTCTACATAACTTTATCTTCCTCTCTCTCTTTCTCTTTCTCTCCCTCTGTTTCTCTCAGGAAAAGGTTCAGAATGGTGAAATGGCCAACTGTACACTTTGCATTGATAGTAACCATGCAGGACATTATTAAGAGAGAAATCTCTGTTGAATCCCTGAAGCAAATTTGTATTGAGATATTTTAATAAATAAGATGTATTTTGACAACAGCAATCGTTAGTAATTGCAGGAACACGTTTGTGCCACAAGAGGGCATCCTAACTATTAACAACCATAGTGGACTTCCATGTGTTTAACATTTTACCTAGTGTGTGTGTGTGTGTGTGTGTGTGTGTGTGTTTTTGTGCCATGCTTTGTGGTTGCTGTATTTCTTACAATCTGTCACGGACACGGACATGGTGTGAGTTATAGGGAACGTTTTGCAGTAAAGTACACTGTGTTGATTCTGACCCTGAATGAATTGCAACATAGTAACAGTCATTTATTGATTAGACTTTATATTCTTAACCATCAGCTCATCTCACATATTTGATAAGAGTCCTATTATGAGTTCAAGCATGTCTTCCCTAGGAACATGAATTGGGCATTGGGGTTGGTTGTTATGTATGTGTCTGCCAAGTGTGTGTGTGCGTGCGTGCGCGCCTGTCTGTCTGTGTGTGTGTGTTCACTGTGCGCCCCTGTACGTTGGTTGCTGTACTTACAGAGGAAGTGTGTGTTTCCTTGGAATGAAATGGTGTGTGTGCTCTCAGTCTCCTTTCATCTCACCATGTCATTAAACACACACACAGCAATGGCTGCCCCTGCCCCCTACCATACCTTATCGGTACTCAGACCTCTCAGCCTCTGATGAGGTTTTCTGACATTCTAAATGAATGCTGCTGGTGATAGTGTGGAATAACGTATTTTCCTACAACACTATGGACATTTGATTTTTGTAAGCATGACTGTTTTTAAATGGAGAAGCTTTTGTGCTACAAAAACTAAATAAATATTTGAAATGAAATCAGAAATGTGTAATGTGGGAGAATGTAAGTTGGGCTGTCAGCATACATCCATTTGCCAAGAGAACATCCCACTTCCGATCTAGGAAGGACAGTTTGGCTTTTTTTAACAACAAGGTGTTTGTATGTGTGTGTTTGTGTTTGTGAGGTATAGAAAGTACTGGTGAGGAAGACAGATGTACCCAAATAAACTTGCAAACACACATACACACACCTACTGTACACTTTGCATTGACAATAACCGTGCAGGACATTATTAAGAGGGACTTTTTTAATGGATAATGTTTTTGTAATTTTTGAGTATTTGTATTCAACATTATAGTGATGTGTATGGTATGTAACCATCTACAACAAATCTCTGTTGAAGCAAATTTGTATTGAGATATTTGAACAAATAAATATTTTTTGCCAAAGATATTGAGATGTATTTTGACCACAGCGATCATTAGTAATTGCAGGAACACGTTTATGCCACAAGAGGGCATCCTAACTATTAACAACCATAGTGGACTTCCATGTGTTTAACATTTTACCTAGTGTGTGTGTGTGTGTGTGTGTGTGTTTTTGTGCCATGCTTTGTGGTTGCTGTATTTCTTACAATCTGTCACGGACACAGATATGGTGTGAGTTATAGGGAACGTTTTGCAGTAAAGTACACTGTGCTGATTCTGACCCTGAATGTATTGCAACATAGTAACAGTCATTTATTGATTAGACTTTATATTCTTAACCATCAGCTCATCTCACATATTTGATAGGGTCCGATTATGAGTTCAATCATGTCTTCCCTAGGACCATGAATTGGGCATTGGGGTTGGTTATGTGTGTGTTGTGTGTGTTGTGTGCTCGTCTGTCTGTTTCTGTCTGTGTGTTCACTGGGGCACCAGCCCCTGTACGTTGGCTGCTGTACTTACAGAGGAAGTATGTATTTCCTTGGGGGGAAATGGGAGATTGTGTGTGTCTGCCGTCACTCTCCTTCCATCTCACCATGTCGTTAAACACACACAGACACACACGCACACAACAACGGCTTCCCTTGCCCCCTACCATATCTTATCGGTACTCAGACCTCTCAGACCCTGACGTAGTTTTCTGACAATCTTAATGAATGCTACTGGTGATAGTATTGAATGATGGCCCCCAATTACGTATTTTCCTACATACTGTACACTACCAGTCAAAAGTTTGGACACACCTACTCATTCAAGTGTTTTTCTTTATTTGTACTATTTTTTACATTGTAGAATAATAGTGAAGACATCAAAACTATGAAATAACACATATGGAATCGTGTAGTAACGAAAAAAGTGTTAAACAAATCAAAATATATTTTATATTTTAGTTTCTTCAAATAGTCACCCTTTGCCTTGATGACAGCTTTGCACACTCTTGGCATTCTCTCAACCAGCTTCATGAGGTAGTCACCTGGAATGCATTTCAATTAACAGGTGTGCCTTCTTAAAAGTTAATTTGCGGAATTTCTTTCCTTCTTAATGTGTTTGAGCCAATCAGTTGTGTTGTGACAAGGTGGGGGGGGGGGGGTATACAGACGATAGCCCTATTTAGTAAAATACAAGGTCCATATTATGGCAAGAACAGCTCAAATAAGCAAAGAGAAATGACAGTCCATCATTACTTTAACATGTGAAGGACAGTCAATACGGAAAATCTCAAGAACTTTGAACGTTTCTTCAAGTGCAGTCGCAAAAACCATCAAGTGCTATGATGAAACTGGCTCTCATGAGGACCACCACAGGAATGGAAGAGCCAGAGTTACCTCTGCTGCATAAGTTCATTACAGTTACCAGCCTCAGAAATTGCAGCTCAAATAAATGCTTCACAGAGTTCAAGTCACAGACACATCT
The DNA here is from genome assembly GCF_964263955.1 of Coregonus lavaretus. NCBI lineage: Eukaryota > Metazoa > Chordata > Actinopteri > Salmoniformes > Salmonidae > Coregonus > Coregonus lavaretus. The sequence continues at coordinate 21,643,711 of NC_140017.1, forward strand.
CAACACCAACTGTTCGGAGGGGACTGTGTGAATCAGGCCTTCATGGTCAAATTGCTGCAAAGAAACCACTACTAAAGGACACTAAAAGACCTGCTTGGGCCAAGAAACACGAGCAATGGAAATGTGTCTTTCGGTCTGGAGTCCAAATTTGAGATCTTTGGTTCCAACCGCCGTGTCTTTGTGAGAGGCGGTGTGGGTGAACGGATGATCTCCACATGTATAGTTCCCACCGTAAAGCATGGAGGAGGAGGTGTTATGGTGTGGGGGTGCTTTGCTGGTGACACTGTCAGTGATTTATTTAGAATTCAAGGCACACTTAATCAGCATGGCTACCACAGCATTCTGCAGCGATACGCCATCCCATCTGGTTTGGGCTTAGTGGGACTATCATTTGTTTTTCAACAGGACAATGACCCAACACACCTCCAGGCTGTGTAAGGACTATTTGACCAAGAAGGAGAGTGATGGAGTGCTGCATCAGATGACCTGGCCTCCACAATCCCCTGACCTCAACCCAATTGAGATGGTTTGGGATGAGTCGGACGGCAGAGTGAAGGAAAAGCAGCCAACAAGTGCTCAGCATATGTGGGAACTCCTTCAAGACTGTTGGAAAAGCATTCCAGGTGAAGCTGGTTGAGAAAATGCCAAGAGAGTGCAAAGCAGTCATCAAGACAAAGGGTGGCTATTTGAAGAATCTCAAATATAAAATATATTTTGATTTGTTTAACACTTTTTTGGTTACTACATGATTCCATATGTGTTATTTCATAGTTTTGATATCTTCACTATTATTCTACAATGTAGAAATTAGTAAAAATAAAGAAAAACCTTTGAATGAGTAGGTGTGTCCAAACTTTTGACTGGTACTGTATGTACATTTTATTTTTGTAAGCATGACTGTTTTTAAATGGAGACGCCTTTGTGCTACGAAAACCAAATAAATATCTAAAGTGAAATCAAAACTGTGTAATGTGGGAGAATGTAAGTTGGGCTGTCAACATACATCCGTTTACCAAGAGAACATCCCACTTCCGATCTAGGAAGGACAGTTAGGCTTTTTAGTTGTACAAATTTTTTGTGTGTGTATGTTTGTGAGCTAAACAAAGTTGTTGTGTGGAAGACAGATGTACAGTACACAAATAAACTTGCAAAACACACACCTCTAAATATGCTGCTCACCTCTTCCCAGAATCTCTTAGTATGTGGTGATGTCTTAAAAAAGCCTTACTGAGGCAGATTGAATGGGAGGAAGTGGCTCTAACTTCCCCAGGAAAGACGGAGAGGAAACGGACAGGATTGGACCGCTCAGTCAGGCTGCACTGGGCCTACAACTACAAGACTAATGACTGAAGAGAGATAGGCTGGACAGAAAGACAGATAGAGGGGGAGAGAGAGAAAAAATAGAAAGACAGCCTTCCATTGGCCTACAAGACCACAGAGCTAGACTCGGGAAAAAGAAAGGTAGAGAGAGAGTGACTGGGGAGAAAGACAGAGGGAGAGAGAGAGAGAGAGAGAGAGAGAGAGAGAGAGAGAGAGAGAGAGAGAGAAGAGTGCCTTCAATTTCCATTGTCCTCTTCTGTACTTCGGAAGAGAATAGTGAGAGAAAGAGGAGAAAAGGAGAAAGTGATTTTCCCGGGATTGGATTCTGGTGTTGGGACAGGGAGAGGATTGGATTTTGGTGTTGGGACAAGGAGAGGATTGGATTCTGGTGTTGGGACAAGGAGAGGATTGGATTCTGGTGTTGGGACAAGGAGAGGATTGGATTCTGGTGTTGGGACAGGGAGAGGATTGGATTCTGGTGTTGGGACAGGGAGAGGATTGGATTCTGGTGTTGGGACAAGGAGAGGATTGGATTCTGGTGTTGGGACAGGGAGAGGATTGGATTCTGGTGTTGGGACAGGAAGAGGCGTGTGAGTTGGACACGGTCTGAGACCTGTTGTGGGCTGGTACAGACCTGGTTGTGGGGTGGACATGGGCCTGTTTCTGACGGGTATAGGACTACTGCTCTGCTGTTCCCTCTCCTCCCCTCAGAGACTGGCTCCCTCAGGGAGAAACGTCTGCCAGTACCTCAGGTGATGACTACATTCCACTCTCACACTTTATTTTTCTCTCTCTCTTTCTTTTTCTGCCTTTTCTATCAAGCAATATATCCTTTATGAAACATTTTCAGAATCTTCATAATTGTAATCTTCCGATATTTCTTGAAAAAACTGTAAAAAGAAATGTGACCCATAAGGAAACTTCCTACTATGCTTTACGTTATGTCTTTTGTTTACCCTTCTCAAACAGGGATCCCTCCATTCTTGTCTGTTGTACTGGATGGAGACAACAGGGAGAGGAGTGTACTATACGTGAGTATCAATTTAGGGGAGAGGAGTGTACTATACCTGAGTACCAGTAGACAGTAAATTGTGTAAAACCGTCCAGGGCGTCTTGCTAAGGCAGTATTGTATAATTCCGCACTGTGTCTGTTGTTCATGACTCCAGCTGTGTGTGATGGCGAGCGGGCCTGCCAGCAGGATGAGGTGTGTGTATACCCGGGCGTCTGTCGCTGTCGACCTGGCTACTATGGAGCCCACTGCAAGACACGTAAGTCAAACCAACTCTGACGTTTAAGTTACATAGGCTATGTCATTCAAACAATATACAGTGCATTCGGAAAGTATTCAGACCCCTTGACTTTTTCCACATTTTGTTACATTACAGCCTTTTCCCCTCATCAATCTACACACAATACCCCATAATGACAAAGCAAAAACAGGTTTTTAGAAATGTTTGCAAATGTATAAATAAATGAACAACAAATATCACATTTACATAAGTATTCAGACCCTTTACTCAGTACTTTGTTGAAGCACCTTTGGCAGCGATTACAGCCTTGAGTCTTCTTGGGTATGACGCTACAAACTTGGCACACCTGGATTTGGGGAGTTTCTCCCATTCTTCTCTGCAGATCCTCTCCAGAGACGTTTAATCGGGTTCATGTCCGGGCTCTGGCTGGGCCACTCAAGGACATTCAGAGACTTGTTCCGAAGCCACTCCTGCGTTGTCTTGGCTGTGTGCTTAGGGTCGAAGTCCTGTTGGAAAGTGAACCTTCACCCCAGTCTGAGGTCCTGAGCGCTCTGGAGCAGGTTTTCATCAAGGATCTCTCTGTATTTTGCTCCGTTCATCTTTCCCTCGATCCTGACTAGTCTCCCAGTCCCTGCCGCTGAAAAACATCCCCACAGCATGATGCTGCCACCACCATGCTTCACCGTAGACATGGTGCCAGGTTTCCTCCAGATGTGATGCTTGGCATTCAGGCCAAAGAGTTCAATCTTGGTTTCATCAGAACAGAGAATCTTGTTTCTCATGGTCTGAGAGTCTTTAGGTGCCTTTTGGCAAACTCCAAGCGGGCTGTCATGTGCCTTTTACTGAGGAGTGGCTTCCGTCTGGCCACTCTACCATAAAGGCCTGATTGGTGGAGTGCTGCAGAGATGGTTGTCCTTCTGGAAGGTTCTCCCGTCTCCACAGAGGAACTCTGGAGCTCTGTCAGAGTGACCATCGGGTTCTTGGTCACCTCCCTGACCAAGGCCCTTCTTCCCCGATTGCTCAGTTTGGCCAGGTGGCCAGCTCTAGGAAGAGTCTTGGTGATTCCAAGCTTCTTCCATTTAAGAATGATGGAGGCCACTGTGTTCTTGGGGACCTTCAATGCTGCAGAATTTTTTGGTATCCTTCCCCAGATCTGTGCCTCAACACAATCCTGTCTCAGAGCTCTATGGACAATTCCTTTGACCTCATGGCTTGGTTTTTGCTCTGACATGCACTGTCAACTGTGGGACCTTATATAGACAGGTGTGTGCCTTTGCAAATCATGTCCAATCAATTGACTTGACCACAGGTGGACTCCAATCAAGTTGTAGAAACATCTCAAGGATGATCAATGAAAACAGGATGCACCTGAGCTCAATTTTGAGTCTCATAGCAAAGGGTCTGAATACTTCTGTAAATAAGGTATTTCAGTTTTTTTATTTTAATCAATTTGCTAAAATTTCTAAAAACCTATTTTTGCTTTGTCATTATGGGGTATTGTGTGTAGATTAATTAGATTATTATTTTTAAAATCCATTTTAGAATAAGGCTGTAACGTAACAAAATGTGGAAAAAGTCAAGGGGTCTGAAAACTTTCCGAATGCACTGTATTGTGAACACAACAAGAGTTAATATAGCAACTTTGGTAGCACTTTACATTGCAGGAATAAAAGGGCAAGAACCTAATTAAGTGGAAACTACTGAAATATTACAGCCTGTCTCCCTCTATAGGCTGCCCTCCAGAGTTCTGGGCACCGGACTGCCGTGAGCTGTGCAAGTGCCACCCTCATGGGCGCTGTGACCCGGTCACGGGCGAGTGCACGTGCCTCCCCAACCGCTGGGGGCAACTCTGCCAGAACGCCTGCAGATGTGGCCGCCACGGGAACTGCCACCCCGTGCACGGCAACTGCACCTGCGACGAGGGTTGGTGGATGCCCACCTGTGCCAAGCAGTGCCAGTGCTACCCAGGCACCTCCACCTGTGACCCACTGACCGGCAGGTGAGAGAGAATGGGTTTATTTACAGTGGGAGGCATTAGTTAGCTTGGAGCTGAATTAATTGATGCAATTTAGCCTGCAATTTACTAATTTAAAGGGCAGTGTCACACACCATATTTTTTAACACAATAGCTACAACACAATACAACTATATGTTTTCTTAAAAAACGGTGTTTGGCAGGTGTCAGTGTGCCCCGGGGTACTGGGGTCAGAAGTGCAGCCTTCGCTGTAGCTGCTACATATCGTCGTGCCAACAGAAGACGGGGGCATGCGAGTGCCAGAACGGGTGGTGGGGTCAGACGTGTGACCGCCGCTGTAACTGTGACCTGGAGCACAGCGAGTGTAATGCGGTCAGCGGGGAGTGTGTATGTAATCCTGGGTACAAGGGAGCCATCTGTAATGAACCGTGTGGACCTGGGGAGTATGGCAGCGGGTGTAAACTGAGGTAAGAGAGTGTATATGGATATTGCAGTGGTGCTGCCTTGTCATTGTGCTGTTGATCAATATGGATGATTGATGGCTTGGGTGAATTCTGAGCACTTTATGTAGGCTTGTACCTGTGTCTATCCTAGAATGGCTACAGTATGTATTCAGTTGGACTGTTCCATGGATGTCTCTCTCTCTCCTTCTCTCCTGTGTAGCTGTGGGCACTGTAAAGGAGGCCAGTCGTGTTCTGTGGTTGATGGTGTCTGTACGGCCTGTGAGCCTGGGTGGAACGGCACACGCTGTGACCGGCCGTGTTCGTGGGGTTACCATGGAAACCACTGCCAGGAGGCGTGCCCACGCTGCAGGAATGGTGAACCATGTGACCCCAGGACGGCGGCGTGTTCACGATGTGATCCAGGATGGACCGGACCCAGGTGTGTGTGTTTGATGACTAACTACCAGTGAAATGCATCTGAGACCTTTTACAGTAATTCCACTGTTGTACTGTACCTACCCTTCCCAGACATTACAGTGTCAATGATACCGAAGAGGTTCAGTGTTTTCTTCAATTGCTGACAGTTTTGTTGTCTGTCTGTTACCTGGGCCACTCTGTTTGTCTGCAGGTGTGATGAGCCGTGCTCTAACAGAACATTCGGGGACGCCTGCCGCTTCCTGTGCAGCCCCTGTTTCCATGGCCACTGTGATCACGTGACAGGAAGTTGTGTCTGTGGGCCTGGGTTCCAGGGACAGAGGTGAGAGTACTGAGAAAGCAGACAGAGGTTTTGTTCAGCGGTTCCTTACTCCCTTTCTTGAAGTAATCACTGATGTGGAACAATGGTTCAAATAAATACGTTTCTCCAATCCAATAATGTCTGATTTAGACATCTTGCTGTTTGTGTATCTCAATTAGGGGATTGTGTATCTGGCTGTCACTAACAGGTTTGTCTCTGTTGTGTCCCCAGTTGTAACATCACCTGTCCAGACCAGCTGTATGGCTTTAACTGTTCCTCTGTCTGTGACTGTGGAGAGGGCACCGCCTGTCACCCAGCAACGGGGGCGTGTCCATACAGTATGCACTCCTCCTATTGGATACAGCGCTAGTTGGTTATTAATGTGTTTTTTTTTTGTTTTTTTTATTTCACCTTTATTTAACCAGGTAAGCCAGTTGAGAACAGGTTCTCATTTACAACTGCGACCTGGCCAAGATAAAGCAAAGTAGTGCAATAAAAACAACACAGAGTTACATATGGGGTAAAAAAAAAAACATAAAGTCAGAAATACAACAGAAAATATATATACAGTGTGTGCAAATGTAGCAAGTTATGGAGGTAAGGCAATAAATAGGCTATAGTGCAGAATAATTACAATAGTATTAACACTGGAATGCTAGATGTGCAAGAGATTATGTGCAAATAGAGATACTGGGGTGCAAAAGAGCAAAATAAATAACAATATAGGGATGAGGTAGTTGGGTGGGCTAATTTCAGATGGGCTGTGTACAGGTGCAGTGATCGGTAAGGTGCTCTGACAACTGATGCTTAAAGTTATTGAGGGAGATAAGAGTCTCCAGCTTCAGAGATTTTTGCAATTCGTTCCAGTCATTGGCAGCAGAGAACTGGAAGGAATGGCGGCCAAAGGAGGTGTTGGCTTTGGGAATGACCAGTGAGATATACCTGCTGGAGCGCAGACTACGGGTGGGTGCTGCTATGGTGACCAATGAGCTAAGATAAGGCAGGGATTTGCCTAGCAGTGATTTATAGATGGCTTGGAGCCAGTGGGTTTGACGACGGACATGTAGTGAGGACCAGCCAACAAGAGCGTACAGGTCACAGTGGTGGGTAGTGTATGGGGCTTTGGAGACAAAACGGATGGCACTGTGATAGACTACATCCAATTTGCTGAGTAGAGTGTTGGAGGCTATTTTGTAAATGACATCGCCGAAGTCAAGGATCGGTAGGATAGTCAGTTTTACGAGGGCATGTTTGGCAGCATGAGTGAAGGAGGCTTTGTTGCGAAATAGGAAGCCGATTCTAGATTTAACTTTGGATTGGAGATTCTTTATGTGAGTCTGGAAGTTGAGTTTACAGTCTAACCAGACACCTAGATATTTGTAGTTGTCCACATACTCTAGGTCAGACGCGTCGAGAGTGGTGATTCTAGTCGGGTGGGCGGGTGCTAGCAGCGTTCGATTGAAAAGCATGCATTTAGTTTTACTAGTGTTTAAGAGCAGTTGAAGGCTACTGAAGGATTGTTGTATGGCATTGAAGCTCGTTTGGAGGTAACTAATGATAAGTAATAGTAGATGGGTCTATGGATTCAAATATTTGTTTTCCTCAAGAAGGAATATGTGAGGTTGAATCACATTTATTTATGTGTGTGCGTGTGTGTGCGTGTGTGTGCGTGTGTGTGGTGTCAGGTGGTCGCGGGGCTCTGATCGCTGGTCTCCTGGTCCCTCTGCTCTTGGTGCTGCTGGGTCTGGTCTGCTGCTGCTGCTGCTGTGGAGGACCTACTGACGGCAAAGACAGGTGTGTGTGTGTATGATTCTGATGGCAAAGGCAGGTGTGTGTGTGTGTTCCTCTGACCTCTGACCTTGCTCTGGTCCTACAGGGTAGCAGTGGGTGACGGTGGTACCTCTGTCCGTATGAAGCATCATGTGTATAACGTCCTGGCCAACGTGAGCTCTGCTGTACCCTGTATCTCTGTCTGGTCCTCTGGGCTACCCAGAGTCACAGGTCAGTCCACTATCACACTAGAGATCATATCATATGTCTTTATGTACAGTACCAGTCAAAAGTTTGGACACACCTACTCATACTCCAGGGTTCTTCTTTATTTTTACTATTTACTACATTGTAGAATAATAGTGAAGACATCAAAACTATGAAATAACACATATGGAATCATGTAGTAACCAAATAAGTATTAAACAAATCAAAATATATTTTATATTTGAGATTCTTCAAAGTAGCCACCCTTTGCCTTGATGACAGCTTTGCACGCTCTTGGCATTCTCTCAACCAGCTTCATGAGGTAGTCACCTGGAATGCATTTCAATTAACAGGTGTGCCTTGTTAAAAATTAATTTGTGGAATTTCTTTCCTTCTTAATGCGTTTGAGCCAATCAGTTGTGTTGTGACAAGGTAGGGGTGGTATACAGAAAATAGTCCTATTTGGTAAAAGACCAAGGTCATATTATGGTAAGAACAGCTCAAATAAGCAAAGAGAAACGACAGTCCATCATTACTTTAAGACATGAAGGTCAGTCAATAAGGAACATTTCAAGAACTTTGAAAGTTTCGTCAAGTGCAGTCGCAAAAACCATCAAGCGCTATGATGAAACTGGCTCTCATGAGGACCACCACAGGAAAGGAAGACCCAGAGTTACCTCTGCTGCAGAGGATAAATTCATTATTGTTACCAGCCTCAGAAATTGCAGCCCAAATAAACGCTTCACAGAGTTCAAGTCACAGACACATCTCAACATCAGCTGTTCAGAGGAGACTGCATAAATCAGGCCTTCTTGGTCGAATTGCTGCAAAGAAACCACTACTAAAGGACACCAATAAGAAGAAGAGACTTGCTTGGGCCAAGAAACACGAGCAATGGACATTAGACCGGTGGAAATATGTCCTTTGGTCCAAATGTGAGATTTTTGGTTCCCACCCGCCGTGTCTTTGTGAAACGCAGAGTAGGTGAACGGATGATATCCGCATGTGTGGTTCTCACCGTGAAGCATGGAGGAGGAGGTGTGATGGTGTGGGGGTGCTTTGCTGATGACACTGTCAGTGATTTATTTAGAATTCAAAGCATACTTAACCAGCATGGCTACCACAGCATTCTGCAGCGATACGCCATCACATCTGGTTTGCGCATAGTGGGACTATCATTTGTTTTTCAACAGGACAATGACCCAATACACCTCCAGGCTATGTAAGGGCTATTTGACCAAGAAGGAGAGTGATGGAGTGCTGCATCAGATGACTTGGCCTCCACAATCACCCAACCTCAACCCAATTGAGATGGTTTGGGATGAGTTGGACCGCAGAGTGAAGGAAAAGCAGCCAACAAGTGCTCAGCAAATGTGGGAACTCCTTCAAGACTGTTGGAAAAGCATTCCAGTTGAAGCTGGTTGAGAGAATGCCAAGAGTGTGCAAAGCTGTCATATTTTCATTTGTTTAACACTTGTTTGGTTACTACATAATTCCATATGTGTTATTTCATAGTTTTGATATCTTCACTATTATTCTACAATGTAGAAAATAGTAAAAATAAAGAAAAACCCTTGAATGAGTAGGTGTGTCCAAACTTTTCACTGGTACTGTATGTAAGGAAGAAACTCCAGTACTTGTTGAATGCTCTCAAAGTTTTTCTCCATGCACTTGGATACAGGAGAGGTGTGCATACTATACTTATTACAATATTATTACAATAATAACAATAATAAACACTTCTCTCTCCAGTGTCCCACCACGACTCTGAGCTGACATTCAACCACAGTTTCATAGAGCCTCCCTCCTCAGGCTGGGTGACGGACGGATCCTCCTTTGACAGTGATGAGGAGACCGGAGAGGCTCTCTACTGTGTCCCACCCAGAGAAGGTAATCAGTGTGTGTGTGTATGTGTGTGTGTCTTTGTGTGTGTGTGTGTCTGTGTCTGTGTGTGTGTTCAACCCTTTGTGCTTCGTTGACTCCCTATTTTCTCTCTCTCCCTTTACCCCACTCTCCCTCCCTCAGACATCCCAGCAGTGGCGGGCGGTGAGTTCCAGGAGTTCCAGCATGAGATGAGTTCTAAGTGTAACATGTTTCCCGACCCCTCTGCCTTCAGCGTTAGTGCAGAAGACATGTCCCTCCCCTTTGGCATCCCCCGTACCTCCAGCAACGCCAAGTCCAAACGCCCCTCCGTCTCCTTCGCCGAAGGCACCAGGTAACACCAGGTCGCAGTCATCATGATGAGGACATTGAACACTACACACACCACACGACACTACCCAGCACTTCAATTCTCTTTTTAAATTGCCTCTTAAAGTTATATTTATTGTAATTGTCTTGTGTTTGTTTTTAATGTTGAGAGTATGTCAAATTAATTTCCCCTTGGGGATTAATAAAGTACCATCTCACCTCATCCCAGGTTCAGCCCCAAGGAGCGCCGAGGCTCTGCCCAGGACCTGACACCCGGGGCCCCCCGCACCAAACCCAAGTCCCCCTGGGGGGTCTTGATGCTGTCAGCCCTCCAGGCCCAGGGAGGGAAGGCCTCAGAGGGGGAAGAGACGGAGAAAGGTGAGGGGGGGGTGGATGGATGTGGAGGTGGGACTGGACCATTGGAAGACCCAGGATCCAGTGGTGAAGTAGGGGACCCCGATGTGGACAGGTACACGGCCACCCCGTCCCAAGCCATGTCTACCCTGCAGGTGCCTGGAGCAGTGGTAGGGCGAAGATGCACCATATCCAATGCCGCTGTTACCAGAAAGGGCGGGCAAACACCAGGGTCCACATCCGATGGCCAGCAGGCAGAGATAGATAAAGGGATGGACAAGGTGACCACAGTGTACGTGACAGTGGGAAAGGCGGGGGTGGGGAGGCCCCTGTCTAAACTAGAGCTCCCCAGCTCAGAGGGCCCGGTCCAAGCCATGCTACGCAGGCTAGGCAGCCTCCAGAGACACAAAGACCAGGAAGGGGGAACTAAGCCCAAGGGGAAGAGCCCGGGGGCAGAGGGGATCACCAAGCCACCCAGGAGGAAGCTGGGGGCCAGGGCCAGTGTGTGGGAGCAGGGGGGTCCCCCACCCTTGGGGGTGGGGGGTCCTGTAGGGGAAGGCGTACCTATGAGGAAACCCAGTAGGAGGAAACAGCACGCCCACCACAGTTCGCCTGCTGTCATGGGAAACACTGACGCTGGCACTAACACTCACCCCCCACCAGAGGGCGGCTCTGCCACAGTTACGTCTACGAGGCCCCTGTCCTCCATTTTGAAAAGCGTGCCAGAGATCGCTGGGTCAGAGGTCAGGGGTGAAAGGTCAGGGGTGAGGGGAGAGAACGGCGACCCTGGGATGCAGACTGAGACTGAAAGTGGATATCTAACAGTCGGGCCAGCTGGAGTTAGTCTGAGTGAAGTCATCGCCAATGAAGGAGTGGTGGTCGGTGTGGACGATGGACCTAACCTATATGAGAACGTGAAGATTATGCATTCCTAACTTCAGATGCAATGACTGTGGTGCTCTGTCTCCGCTCACAATTGAGTATGTAGTTTGACTACTAATGAATGAGGAATTTGAAAACTAGCTTACTGTACTGAAGTTGACAGTTGAGTCTGACATGAACTAACTTTACAATATTGAGTATGCAATTTTATGAATTACAATATGTATATGATGGTTCTGTACAATGTGTACTGTATGTATGTATATCATACAACAATACGATAATGTTGAAATCGCCTTACCAAATAGTAATCGACACTGTAACTGCCATGTGTGAAACAACTATGCAAATTAAAACAAAAAATGCATGCTCCGATCTGTGCACTTTGTTCACTTTGGCTTGTCTGTCATCACTAGGCTAAGCTGCTAACGTTAGCCATCAAGCTAACGAAGTTAGTCCCAGATAAGTTTTCCAATGGAGCCCTCTTTGTCTGGAGAAGTAAATGAACGGTTCCAGCGCTGTAGGAACTGTATCTACTATGCTTTGTTTCGGGACAAACTGGATCACTCAGAGTTCCAATGCGGCAATTGTTTTCTTGCCGAGGATTATAGGCTTGAGAGGATTATAGGCTTGAGGTGGCTTCCTTGATCACGCAGGTAGCCAGCCTACGTAAGAAACTGGGAGAAATGCAGAGTGGAATGTTTACATTTTCTACGCCGATGGCTGGACGGCATTCACGCATGTTGGATGCATCTCCGTCTTGTCGTTTGTTGTTATCCGACTGGCCGGTGTTGCCCGGAGTTCGTTTGCCAGGGGAGCCATCTCCTGCCTCTCCTCCCCCATCTGATAGCGGAGTCGAAGGAGCACAGCAAGAGGAGCATGGCAATCAACGATGGTCGCAAGTCACGAGCCGTGGAAGCCAAAGACAGTGGCCTCCCGCAAAGCAGTCTACACTCCCAACAAGAGGCCCGGAGTGGATACAAACAACGAATAGTTTCGCCGCCCTGGAGCCTGATCTTCCTGCACCTTCGTTGCTGGGGGTACCTGTGTCTGCAGCCACTGTGCCTACTCCTACTCCTTCCCCTACGAATTCGAAGTCGACGTCGGCAACCTTCCATCCCCGTGCTGGATCGAGCGGGGCTTCTCCATCTGTCGGAGGCCTGCACCTCCCTGTGAAGCATGGGAATGGGCGGATTTCCTCGTCCTTCTCGCCAGCCGTGATTTTGGGCAGCTCCATGGTAAGAAATGTGACTGTTCCTGGTGTAAAAACAATGTCCTATCCCAGAGCTCGAGTAAATTACATTACTAAGCTGCTCCCGAATGTACTACACCAGGACATGGACATCGATTCTATCGTAATCCATGTGGGTTTTAATTACATTATGAAGGGCAGCTCTGATCAGTTGAAACTGGATTTCAAAGAGCTGATTGACTCTCTGCTAAACACTAATAAATGACCCATCATATCTGGCCCTGTGCCCTCTCTGAATCGTGGCATTGAATGCTTTAGCAGGATTATTTCTCTTCACAACTGGTTACGTGATTATTGCAGCTCAATGGGTGTAACTTTTGTTGACAATTTCAATACCTTTTGGAAACAAAACACATTTTATAAGGAGGACGGGATCTACCCAAATCATTTGGGTTCCTGGATCCTTTCACAGCATTATAAGGCTGCTTTGAGACAATGACTTATCAACCCCAGCTCAGTTAATCCCTACCATTGTGTCGATGAGTCATCATAATGCTTTAGCAAATGTACATTATACCAGGGGCATTTGGAACAATTTAAGAAACCTAATTTATGTCCCTCTAACTGCCCTGAATGCCTCTGCTGATCCTACAGCTATTGTATGCAGCAATCATGTGCCTATGAACCAGATGTATGCTGTTAGCACTTAGGTGGTGTGCCCTAGTAGGAAGTCCACTGTGTGCAGCTCACCCTGCACTAACATAAATAACATGAGAATATCTACTTCTGCTAAGCTTCCCAGTAAAGCAGTGAAAACAAGCAAGCATCCCAGAAAAGTGCTCAAAATAGCCCACGTTAACATATGTAGCTTAAGAAACAAGGTTCATGAAATTAATAACTTGCTAGTAACAGATGACATTCATATTCTGAATATCTCTGAAACTCAGACAATACCTTTGATGATACAGTGGTAGCAATACAAGGTTATAACATTTACAGAAAAGATAGAAATGCCAGTGGTGGAGGTGTTGCTGTTTATATTCAGAACCACATTCCTGTAAAGATTAGAGAGGATCTCATGTTAAATACTGTTGAAGTAATATGGCTTCAGGTTCATCTGCCTCACCTAAAGCCCATTCTGGTGGGAAGCTGCTATAGACCATCAATAACTAACAGTCAGTATCTGGATAACATGTGTGAAATGCTTGATAATGTACAGTTGAAGTCGGAAGTTTGCAAACACTTAGCTTGGAGTCATTAAAACTCGTTTTTCAACCACTCCACACATTTCTTGATAACAAACTATAGTTTTGGCAAGTCGGTTAGGACATCTACTTTGTGCATGACACCAGTAATTTTTCCACCAATTGATTACAGAAAGTATTCACCCCCCTTGGCATTTTTCCTATTTTGTTGCCTTACAACCTGGAATTTAAATTGATTTTTTGGGGGGTTGAATCATTTGATTTACACAACATGCCTACCACTTTGAAGATGCAAAATATTTTTTGGGGTGAAACAAACAAGAAATAAGACCCAAAAAAAGAAAACTTGAGCATTCATAACTATTCCAAAGTCAATGCTTTGTAGAGCCACCCTTTGCAGCAATTACAACTGCAAGTCTCTTGGGATATGTCTCTATAAGCATGGCACATCTAGCCACTGGGATTTATGCCCATTCTTCAAGGCAAAACTGCTCCAGCTCCTTCAAGTTGGATGGGTTCCGCTGGTGTACAGCAATCTTTAAGTCATACGACAGATTCTCAATTGGATTGAGGTCTGGGCTTTGACTAGGCCATTCCAAGACATTTAAATGTTTCCCCTTAAACCACTCAAGTGTTGCTTTAGCAGTATGCTTAGGGTTGTTATCCTGCTGGAAGGTGAACCTCCGTCCCAGTCTCAAATCTCTGGAAGACTGAAACAGGTTTCCTTCAAGAATTTCCCTGTATTTAGCGCCATCCATCATTCCTTCAATTCTGACCAGTTTCCCAGTTCCTGCCGATGAAAAACATCCCCACAGCATGATGCTGCCACCACCATGCTTTACTGTGGGGATGGTGTTCTTGGGGTGTTGGGTTTGCGCCAGACATAGCGTTTTCCTTGATGGCCAAAAAGCTCAATTTTAGTCTCATCTGACCAGAGTACCTTCTTCCATATGTTTGAAGAGTCTCCCACATGCCTTTTGGCGAAAACCAAACGTGTTTGCTTATTTTCTTCTTCAAGCAATGGCTTTTTTCTGGCCACTCTTCCGTAAAGCCCAGCTCTGTGGAGTGTACGGCTTAAAGTAGTCCTATGGACAGATACTCCAATCTCCGCTGTGGAGCTTTGTTGCCTCTGATTAATGCCCTCCTTGCCTGGTCCGTGAGATTTGGTGGGCGGCCCTCTCTTGGCAGGTTTGTTGTGGTGCCATATTCTTTCAATTTTTTAATAATGGATTTAATGGTACTCCATGGGATGTTCAAAGTTTCTGATATTTTTTTATAACCCAACCCTGATCTGTACTTCTACACAACTTTGTCCCTGACCTGTTTGGAGAGCTCCTTGGTCTTCATGGTGCCGCTTGCTCGGTGGTGCCCCTTGCTTAGTGGTGTTGCAGACTCTGGGGCATTTCAGAACAGGTGTATATATACTGAGATCATGTGACACTTAGATTGCACACAGGTGGACTTTATTTAACTAATTATGTGACTTCTGAAGGTAATTGGTTGCACCAGATCTTATTTAGGGGCTTCATACCAAAGGGGGTGAATACATATGCACGCACCACTTTTCCGTTATTTATTTTTTAGAATGTTTTGAAACAAGTTGTTTTTTTCATTTCACTTCACCAATTTGGACTATTTTGTGTGTGTCCATTACCTGAAATCCAAATAAAATCTATTTAAATTACAGGTTGTAATGCAACAAAATAGGAAAAACGTGAAGGGGGATGAATACTTTTGCAAGGCACTGTAATTAACTGTATAACAATTCCAATGGGTCTGAAGTTTACATACACTAAGTTGACGGTGCCTTTAAGCAGCTTGGAAAATTCCAGAGAATGATGTCATGGCTTTAGAAGCTTCTGATAGGCTAATTGACACCATTTGAGTCAATTGGAGATGAACCTGTGGATGTATTCCAAGGCCTACCTTCAAACTCAGTGCCTCGTTGCTTGACATCATGGGAAAATCTAAAGAAATTAGCCAAGACCTCAGAAAAATCATTGTAGACCTCCACAAGTCTGGTTCATCCTTGGGAGCAATTTCCAAACGCCTGAAGGTATCACGTTCATCTGTACAAACAATAGTACGCAAGTATAAACACCATGGGACCACGCAGCCGTCATACCGCTCAGGAAGTAGACGCGTTCTGTCTCCTAGAGGTGAATGTACTTTGGTGCGAAAAGTGCAAATCAATCCCAGAACAACAGCAAAGGACCTTGTGAAGATGCTGGAGGAAACAGGTACAAAAGTATCTATATCCAAAGTAAAACGAGTCCTATATCGATATAACCTGAAAGGCCGCTCAGCAAGGAAGAAGCCACTGCTCCAAAACCGCCATAAAAAAGCCAGACTACAGTTTGCAACTGCACATGGGGACAAAGATCGTACTTTTTGGAGAAATGTCCTCTGGTCTGATGAAACAAAAATAGAACTGTTTGGCCATAATGACCATCGTTATGTTTGGAGGAAAAAGGGGGTTGCTTGCAAGCCGAAGAACACCATCCCAACCGTGAAGCATGGGGGTGGCAGCATCATGCTGTGGGGGTGCTTTGCTGCAGGAGGGACTGGTGCACTTCACAAAATAGATGGCATCATGAGGAAGGAAAATTATGTGGATATATTGAAGCAACATCTCAAGACATCAGTCAGGAAGTTAAAGCTTGGTCGCAAATGGGTCTTCCAAATGGACAATGACCCCAAGCATACTTCCAAAGTTGTGCCAAAATGGCTTAAGGACAACAAAGCAAAGGTATTGGAGTGGCCATCACAAAGCACTGACCTCAATCCTATAGAAAATGTGTGGGCAGAACTGAAAAATTGTGTGCGAGCTAGGAGGCCTACAAACCTGACTCAGTTACACCAGCTCTGTCAGGATGAATGGGCCAAAATTCACCCAACTTATTGTGGGAAGCTTGTGGAAGGCTACCCGAAACGTTTGACCCAAGTTAAACAATTTGAAGGCAATGCTACCAAATACTAATTGAGTGTATGTAAACTTCTGACCCACTGGGAATGTGATGAAAGAAATAAAAACTGAAATAAATCATTCTCTCTACTATTATTCTGACATTTCATATTCTTAAAATAAAGTGGTGATCCTAACTGACCTAAGACAGGGAATTTTTACTAGGATTAAATGTCAGGAATTGTGAAGAACTGAGTTTAAATGTATTTGGCTAAGGTGTATGTAAACTTCCGGCTTCAACTGTATTTGATATCAACAGAGAGGTATATTTTCTGGGTGATATTGACTGGCTTTCATCAAGCTACCCACTCAAGAAAAAGCTTCAAACTGTAACCAGTGCCTGCAACCTGGTTCAGGTTATCAATCAACCTGTCAAAAGGTTGATGTGTATGCGGTGAAGTCAGGCGCAGGACACAGAGGATAAGTAAAGATGACTTTACTCGAACACTAAATACGCACGAAAATAAACGTCTCCAACACTGGAGGGAAAAACACCATATGCGTAAAAGACACAATGAGTATAACACCGACACAATGCATCCAAGACACGCAGACAATAACATACAAAGACAAAACATAAAACAGGTGAACTTATACGTGACATAATCAATACAGAACACGAAACAGGTGTACCAACTAGACATGACAAAACAAACATCGAAAACATCAAGCGGTAGTAGCTAGTACTCCGGGGACGACGAACGCCGAAGCCTGTCCGAGCAAGGAGGAGGAGCAGCCTCGGCGGCATCCGTGACACAACCTACCAGGGTAGTTACAAACAGTACAGGAATCAAATCATCAACATGTATTGATCATATCTTTACTAATGCTGCAGAAATTTGTTTGAAAGCAGTATCCAAATCCATCGGATGTAGTGATCACAATATAGTAGCCATATCTAGGAAAACCAAAGTTCCAAAGGCTGGGCCTAATATTGTGTATAAGAGGTTATACAATACGTTTTGTAGTGATTTCTATGTTGTTGATGTGAAGAATATTTATTGGTCTGTGTTTTGTAATGACGAGCAACCAGACGCTGCACTTGACACATTTATGAAATTGCTTATCCCAGTTACTAATAAGCATGCACCCATTAAGAAAATGACTGTAAAAACAATTAAATCCCCTTGGATTGATGAGGAATTGAAAATGGTATGGTTGAGAGGAATGAGGCAAAAGAGATGGCAAATAGTTCTGGCTGCACAACCGATTGGCAAACGTACTGCAAATTGAGAAATCATGTGACTAAACTGAATAAAAAGAAGAAGAAACTACACTATGAAACAAAGATAAATGACATAAAGAATGTTAGTAAAAAGCTTTGGAGCAGCTTAAATTAAATTTAGGGAAAAAGGGGAAATTCCATGCCATCATTCATTGAATCAGATGGCTCATTCATCACAAAACCCACTGATATTGCCAACTACTTTATTGATTTCTTCATTGGCAAGATTAGAAAATTTAGGCACGACATGCCAGCAACGCTGACACTACACATCCAAGTATATCTGACCAAATTATGAAAGACAAAAATTGTAATTTTGAATTCTGTAAAGTGAGTGTGGAAGAGGTGAACAAAATTATTGTTGTCTATCAACAATGACAAGCCACCGGTGTCTGACAACTTGGATGGAAAATTACTGAGGACAATAGCGGACGATATTGCCACTCCTATTTGCCATATCTTCAATTTAAGCTTACTAGAAAGTGTGTGCCCTCAGGCCTGGAGGGAAGCAAAAGTAATTCCGCTACCTAAGAATAGTAAATCCCCCTTTACTGGCTCAAATAGCCGACCAATCAGCCTGTTACCAACCCTTAGTAAAGTTTTGGAAAAATGGTGTTTGACCAGATACAATGCTATTTTACAGTAAACAAATTGACAACAGACTTTCAGCACGCTTATAGGGAAGGACATTCAACAAGCACAGCACTTACACAAATGACTAATGATTGGCTGAGAGAAATTAACGATAAAAATATTGTGTGGGCTGTTTTGTTAGACTTCAGTGTGGCTTTTGACCTTATCGATCATAGTCTGCTGCTGGAAAAACGTATGTGTTATGGCTTTACACCCCCTGCTATATTGTGGATAAAGAGTTACCTGTCTAACAGAACACAGAGGGTGTTCTTTAATGGAAGCCTCTCCAACATAATCCAGGTAGAATCAGGAATTCCCCAGGGCAGCTGTCTAGGCCCCTTACTTTTTTCAATCTTTACTAACGACATGCCGCTGGCATTGAGTAAAGCCAGTGTGTCTATGTATGCGGATGACTCAACACTATACACGTCAGCTACTACAGCAACTGAAATGACTGCAACACTTAACAAAGAGCTGCAGTTAGTTTCAGAATGGGTGGCAAGGAATAAGTTCGTCCTAAATATTTCAAAAACTAAAAGCATTGTATTTGGGACAAATAATTTACTAAACCCTAAACCTCAACTAAATCTTGTAATTCATAATATGGAAATTGAGCAAGTTGAGGAGACTAAATTGCTGGGCAACCCTGGATTGTAAACTGTCATGGTCAAAACATATTGATACAACAGTAGCTAAGATAGGGAGAAGTCTGTCCATAATAAAGCACTGCTCTACCTTCTTAACAGCACTATCAACAAGGCAGGTCCTACAGGCTCTAGTTTAGTCGCACCTGGACTACTGTTCAGTCGTGTGGTCAGGTGCCATAAAGAGGGACTTATGAAAATTGCAATTGGCAGCACGGCTGGCCCTTGGATGTTTTTTTATTATATATACTGTATATATTATTATTTTTTAACCTTTATTTAACTAGGCAAGTCAGTTAAGATCAAATTCTTATTTACAATGACGGCCTACTCTGGACCAATTGTGCACCGCCCTATGGGACTCCCAATCACGGCCGGATTGTGATACAGCCTTGAATCGAACCAGGGTCTGTAGTGACACCTCTAGCACTGAGATACAGTGCCTTAGACCGTTGCGCCACTCGGGAGCCACAGAGAGCTCTACTGGATGTACACAGAGGATGTACACAAGATGTACAATAATATGCATGTCAATTTCTCCTGGCTCAAAGTGGAGGAGAGATTGACTTCATCACTACTTGTATTTGTGAGAGGTATTGACGTGTTGAAAGCACCGAGCTGTCTGTTTAAACAACTAGCACACAGCTCAGACACCCATGCATACCACACAAGACATGCCACCAGAGGTCTCTTCACAGTCCCCAAGTCCAGAACAGACTATGGGAGGCGCACAGTACTACATAGAGCCATGACTACATGGAACTCTATTCCACATCAGGTAACTGATGCAAGCAGTAGAATCAGATTTTAAAAAACAGATAAAAATACACCTTATGGAACAGCGGGGACTGTGAAGCAACACAAACATAGACGCAGACACATGCATACACACACATGATAACATATGCACTATACACACACGTACACATGGATGTGTTGTAGATATGTGGTAGTGGAGTAGGGGCCTGAGGGCACACACTTAGTGTGTTGTGAAATCTGTTATGAATGTATTGTAATGTTTGAAAAATTGTATAACTGCCTTAATTTTGCCGGACCCCAGGAGGAGTAGCTGCTGCCTTGGCAGCAGCTAATGGGGATCCATAATAAATACAAATACAAATACTCGGCTGACATTGCTCTGTGGTGCCAGCTTGAACCATTAAAAAGGGTTGGCACTGGCAGCACCAACCCTTTCCAAACCATCACCTGTCTGTGATATTTATTATTCACTGGAACACTGAAGCTGTGCCCCAAATGGCACCCTATTCCTTTTATAGTGGCCCTGATAAAAAAAAGTAGTGCACTATAAAGGAAATAGGGTGCCATTTGGGACGCACACTGAGTGAAACAAAACAAGTGATGAAACGGATGACATCAAATGGATTATGAAGGTGTTACAAAATAGGAAACATTTATTTTATAGTTAACTGTAAATACTACAGTATACTACAGTAAATAATACAGTATTCACTGTAGTGTTTTGTGGACTTCAGTCTGCAAAGACACTACAATGAATACTACAGTAAAGTCTGCAAAAACACTACAGTGAATACTATATGATATAAATATAGTATTAGTGCATTATTTAGATCATAGTATAATATTTATTTTTTTACCACCTTTTTCAATCTTGGCTCATCGCTGCAACTCCCCAACAGGCTTCGGGAGGCGAAGGTCAAGTCATGCGTCCTCCGAAACATGACCCGCCAAACCGCACTTCTTAACACCCGCCCGCTTAACCCAGAAGCCAGCCACACCAATGTGTCGGAGGAAACACTGTTCAACTGACGTCAGCCTGCAGGCACCCAGCCCGCCACAAGGAGTCGCTAGAGCGCGATGAGCCAAGTAAAGCCCCCCCGGCCAAACCCTCCACTAACCCGGATGATGCTGTGCCAATTGTGCGCTGCCCTATGGGACTCCTGATCACGATACAGCCCGGGATCGAACCCGGGTCTGTAGTGACGCCTCTAGCACTGAAATGACACCTCTAGCAGTGCCTTAGACCGCTGCGCCACTTGGGAGGCCCAATAAAGTATTTTTTATAAGGGGTAGGAAGAGCTACAGGCAATTGAGCCTTGGATTAATTTTAATACCCCCAATAACATGTGGGTACCCTTTACAGTTAGAATGTGTTTAATTGTAAAAGTATTACATATACCCTATGCTTTGACTTCTTTCTCCCCTCTCTCTCCAGATGAAATCTTGCGACTTGTGACGGCCGGCCGCCCAACAACCTGCCCACTTGACCCTATCCCCTCCTCTCTTCTCCAGACCATCTCCGGTGACCTTCTCCCTTACCTCACCTCGCTCATCAACTCATCCTTGACCGCTGGCTATGTCCCTTCCGTCTTCAAGAGAGCGAGAGTTGCACCCCTACACTTGATCCCTCCGATGTCAACAACTACAGACCAGTATCCCTTCTTTCTTTTCTCTCCAAAACTCTTGAGCGTGCCGTCTTTAGCCAACTCTCTTGCTATCTCTCTCAGAATGACCTTCTTGATCCAAACCAGTCAGGTTTCAAGACTGGTCATTCAACTGAGACTGCACTTCTCTGTGTCACGGAGGCTGTCCGCACTGCTAAAGCTAACTCTCTCTCCTCTGCTCTTGTCCTTCTAGACCTGTCTGCTGCCTTTGATACTGTGAACCATCAGATCCTCCTCTCCACCCTCTCCGAGTTGGGCATCTCCGGCGCTGCTCACTCTTGGATTGCGTCCTACCTGACCGGTCGCTCCTACCAAGTGGCGTGGCGAGAAGCTGTCTCCGCACCACGTGCTCTCACCACTGGTGTCCCCCAGGGCTCAGTTCTAGGCCCTCTCCTATTCTCGCTATACACCAAGTCACTTGGCTCTGTCATATCCTCACATGGCCTCTCCTATCATTGCTACGCAGACGACACACAACAAATCTTCTCCTTTCCCCCTTCTGATAACCAGGTGGCGAATCGCATCTCTGCATGTCTGGCAGACATATCAGTGTGGATGACGGATCACCACCTCAAGCTGAACCTCGGCAAGACGGAGCTGCTCTTCCTCCCGGGGAAGGACTGCCCGTTCCATGATCTCGCCATCACGGTTGACAACTCCGTTGTGTCCTCCTCCCAGAGTGCAAAGAGCCTTGGTGTGATCCTGGACAACACCCTGTCGTTCTCCGCTAACATCAAGGCGGTGGCCCGATCCTGTAGGTTCATGCTCTACAATATTCGGAGAGTACGACCCTGCCTTACACAGGAAGCGGCACAGGTCCTAATCCAGGCACTTGTCATCTCCCGTCTGGATTACTGCAACTCGATGTTGGCTGGGCTCCCTGCCTGTGCCATTAAACCCCTACAACTCATCCAGAATGCCGCAGCCCGTCTGGTGTTCAACCTTCCCAAGTTCTCTCACGTCACCCCGCTCCTCCGCACACTCCACTGGCTTCCAGTTGAAGCTCGCATCTGCTACAAGACCATGGTGCTTGCCTACAGAGCTGTGAGGGGAACGGCACCTCCGTACCTTCAGGCTCTCATCTGTCCCTACACCCAAACGAGGGCATTGCGTTCATCCACCTCTGGCCTGCTGGCCCCCCTACCTCTGCGGAAGCACAGTTCCCGCTCAGCCCAGTCAAAACTTTTCGCTGCTCTGGCACCCCAATGGTGGAACAAGCTCCCTCACGACGCCAGGACAGCGGAGTCACTCACCACCTTCCGGAGACACTTGAAACCCCACCTCTTTAAGGAATACCTGGGATAGGATAAAGTAATCCTTCTACCCCCCCTTACCCCACCCCAAAGAAAGAAAAAAAAAACATATTGTAAAGTGGTTATCCCACTGGCTATAAGGTGAATGCACCAATTTGTAAGTCGCTCTGGATAAGAGCGTCTGCTAAATGACGTAAATGTAAATGTAAATATAAGCATTCCAGGTACAAACAGAAATGTCCTCACATCAGAACATTTTTGTGAAGTGATTGTTCAAATTATCTAGCTTCAAATTACTGTCTATTTGAGTCTTTGATGTACATGCTTTACATACTGCATATGTTTCTTTATCCAGTTGTGAAACTATTTATTCTCTGCCCCCAGGTGTTTTTCAGGGCAGCCCAGCCAGTACTTGCCAATGGACCTGGGGTAAGGAGGGCTGGCTGGGTCCACTTTCTTGGTCTTCAGATCCACTCTGTAGTATTTATCTGGAAAACAATTACAGAGAATATATCTGGTGGATTTCAAGTTGTTCTGTGCCCTTAGGGTGTGTGTGTGTTTAATGGGGGGCTAGGTTAAAAAGCAAAATGCAAAAGGACAATAAAGTGTCCTTCCTGACCTCCCTTGAAGAAGTAGACGCTCTGCACTGGTTGGCCTTTGTTGACAAACTCCCAGTAGGCACTTTCGTCAGCGTTGAATCTGGAGTTATAGTTGTATCCATCTCTTCTCCTGTCCTGTTCGTCCCTCCTCCTATCCTGGTCATCCCTCCTTCTATCTCTGTCTCTGTCTTCGTCCCTAGCATCCGTCCGGCGCATGTCCCACCCTCCAAACATCCCCTCTATAGCCATCCCCCTCTCCGCCAGATTCCGACCGAGATCCATCTCCCTCTCAGCGAATCCTTTCTCCATATCCATCCACTTCTCTGCGAACGCCTGCCCCATAGCCATTTCCGTCCCGGCACCCCAGTAAGACTGGTGTCTATTTCTGCGTCGGCCCCACTGCTGGTCCCACTGCTGTCCATTTTGTTGCCCTTGTTGTCCATAGTGGCTAGCTTTGCACTTGGCTAGCTAACAGTAGCTGCTAGGGGTAAGTCATAACCTACATTTGTGTTTTGTTTTTTACATATTGATAGCCCGAGTCGTTCAAGGAATTTGGGACATGGGTGACTAGTTAACGTTAGTTTGGCTCTCTCTGTGTGTTCGTGCCGTGAAAGGAGGGGTTCTTCTTTGTCTGAAAGCAATGGCTAGCTAGTTTGCTAACTATTCTAGCTAACTAACTGGCTGAATAAGTTGACGACGGACTCGCTCAAGCTGTCGGGACTAACCCACAACGTTAGACACGGACACGAACGATCTGCTTGCGTGTTGATACACTGGTGGTTTGTTGTGGCAGAGTATTGGCGCTAAACCGTGTTGCTGGAGTCCGGCATGCTAGCTGGCTGTGGCGTCATATGACTTGATGCCCGGACGATTTTCACGGAATAATACTGCACCTAGTTAGCTAGCTGAATAAACTGAGTTAGTCTATTCCTAGAAACATTGAACCGCTGTAGTTTACAACAATTATAGTTTCTGAGGTGGAAGTTGGGAGAGTTATATTTGGGAGTTGTGCTGAGGGAGGCCCCGCTCTCTCCTTTCCCAGATGTTTAGTTCATTTCATTCCGATCTCCTCTGCATTATTGTAGCCATTTGCTGCAGCCTGTCAACTATGCCTCTGCCTATCCCTGTTCTCTCCTCTCCGCACAGGCTACACAAATGCCTCACACCGCGTGGCTGCTGCCTCTCTAACCTGGTGGTCCCTGCACGCACCACCCACCTGGAGTTCCAGGTCTCAGGCAGCCTCTGGAACTGCCGTTCTGCTGCCAACAAGGCAGACTTCATCCCAGCCTATGCTACCCTCCAGTCCCTCGACTTCTTGGCGCTGACGGAAACATGGATTACCACTGAAAACACTGCTACTCCTACTGCTCTCTCCTCGTCTGACCATGTGTTCTCGCATACCCCGAGAGCATCTGGTCAGCGGGGTGGTGGCACAGGAATCCTCATCTCTCCCAAGTGGACATTCTCAATTTTTCCCCTAACCCATCTGTCTATCTCCTCATTTGAATTCCATGCTGTCACAGTCACTAGCCCATTTAAGCTTAATATCCTTGTCATCTATCGCCCTCCAGGTTCCCTTGGAGAGTTCATCAATGAGCTTGACGCCTTGATAAGTTCCTTTCCTGAGGATGGCTCACCTCTCACAGTTCTGGGGGATTTCAACCTCCCTACGTCTACATTTGACTCATTTCTCTCTGCCTCCTTCTTTCCACTCCTCTCCTCTTTTGACCTCACCCTCTCACCGTCCCCCCCTACTCACAAGGCAGGCAATACGCTTGACCTCATCTTTATTAGATGCTGTTCTTCTACTAATCTCACTGCAACTCCCCTCCATGTCTCCGACCACTACTTTGTATCCTTTTCTCTCTCGCTCTCCTCCAACACTACTCACTCTGCCCCTACACAGATGGTAATGCGCCGTCGCAACCTTCGCTCTCTCTCTCCCGCTACTCTCTCCTCTTCCATCCTATCATCTCTTCCCTCTGCTCAATCCTTCTCCCTCCAATCTCCTGATTCTGCCTCCTCAACCATCCTCTCCTCCCTTTCTGCATCCTTTGACTCTCTATGTCCCCTATCCTCCCGGCCAGCTCGGTCCTCCCCTCCAGCTCCGTGGCTTGATGACTCATTGCGAGCTCACAGAACAGAGCTCCGGGCAGCTGAGCGGAAATGGAAGAAAACTAGACTCCCTGCGGACCTGGCATCTTTTCACTCCCTCCTCTCTACATTTTCTTCATCTGTTTCTGCTGCTAAGGCCACTTTCTACCACGCTAAATTCCAAGCATCTGCCTCTAACCCTAGGAAGCTCTTTGCCACATTCTCCTCCCTGCTGAATCCTCCCCCCCCCCCCCCCCCTCCCTCTCTGTGGATGACTTCGTCAACCACTTTGAAAAGAAGGTTGACGACATCCGATCCTCGTTTGTTAAGTCAAATGACACTGCTGGTCCTGCTCACACTGCCCTACCCTATGCTTTGACTTCTTTCTCCCCTCTCTCTCCAGATAAAATCCTGCGACTTGTGACTGCAGGCCGCCCAACAACCTGCCCGCTTGACCCCATCCCCTCCTCCCTTCTCCAGACCATCTCCGGCGACCTTCTCCCCTACCTCACCTCGCTGATCAACTCATCCTTGACCGCTGGCTATGTCCCTTCCGTCTTCAAGAGAGCGAGAGTTGCACCCCTTCTCAAAAAACCAACACTCGATCCCTCTGATGTCAACAACTACAGACCAGTATCCCTTCTTTCTTTTCTCTCCAAAACTATTGAGCGTGCCGTCTTTAGCCAACTCTCTTGCTATCTCTCTCAGAATGACCTTCTTGATCCAAACCAGTCAGGTTTCAAGACTGGTCATTCAACTGAGACTGCTCTTCTCTGTGTCACGGAGGCTCTCCGCACTGCTAAAGCTAACTCTCTCTCCTCTGCTCTTGTCCTTCTAGACCTGTCTGCTGCCTTTGATACTGTGAACCATCAGATCCTCCTCTCCACCCTCTCCGAGCTGGGCATCTCCGGCGCGGCTCACTCTTGGATTGCGTCCTACCTGACTGGTCGATCCTACCAAGTGGCGTGGCGAGAAGCTGTCTCCGCACCACGTGCTCTCACCACTGGTGTCCCCCAGGGCTCAGTTCTAGGCCCTCTCCTATTCTCGCTATACACCAAGTCACTTGGCTCTGTCATATCCTCACATGGCCTCTCCTATCATTGCTACGCTGACGACACACAACTAATCTTCTCCTTTCCCCCTTCTGACAACCAGGTGGCGAATCGCATCTCTGCATGTCTGGCAGACATATCAGTATGGATGACGGATCACCACCTCAAGCTGAACCTTGGCAAGACGGAGCTGCTCTTCCTCCCGGGGAAGGACTGCCTGTTCCATGATCTCGCCATCACGGTTGACAACTCCGTTGTGTCCTCCTCCCAGAGTGCGAAGAGCCTTGGCGTGACCCTGGACAACACCCTGTCGTTCTCCGCTAACATCAAGGCGGTGACCCGATCCTGTAGGTTCATGCTCTACAACATTCGGAGAGTACGACCCTGCCTTACACAGGAAGCGGCACAGGTCCTAATCCAGGCACTTGTCATCTCCCGTCTGGATTACTGCAACTCGCTGTTGGCTGGGCTCCCTGCCTGTGCCATTAAACCCCTACAACTCATCCAGAATGCCGCAGCCCGTCTGGTGTTCAACCTTCCCAAGTTCTCTCACGTCACCCCCCTCCTCCGCACACTCCACTGGCTTCCAGTTGAAGCTCGCATCTGTTACAAGACCATGGTGCTTGCCTATGGAGCTGTGAGGGGAACGGCACCTCCGTACCTTCAGGCTCTGATCAGTCCCTACACCCAAACGAGGGCATTGCGTTCATCCACCTCTGGCCTGCTGGCTCCCCTTCCTCTGCGGAAGCATAGTTCCCGCTCAGCCCAGTCAAAACTGTTCGCTGCTCTGGCACCCCAATGGTGGAACAAGCTCCCTCACGACGCCACCTTCCGGAGACATTTGAAACCCCACCTCTTTAAGGAATACCTGGGATAGGATAAAGTAATCCTTCTACCCCTCCCTTACCCCAAACCCCCCCCCCCCCCCCCCCCCCAAAAAAAAAAAAAAAAAAAAAACATTGTAAAGTGGTTATCCCACTGGCTATAAGGTGAATGCACCAATTTGTAAGTCGCTCTGGATAAGAGCGTCTGCTAAATGACGTAAATGTAAATGTAAATATTGTTGTCCATATTGCTGTCCATTTTGCTGATCCTGTTGGCCAAACTGTTTGCGATACTGCCCCCACTGTTGGTCCCATGGCTGGCGCCTCCCGTCGTTGCGGTCCCGTAAAGGGGGTAAAGGTGGGGACAGGGGTGCGGCCAGTGGCCTGGGGGTGATGTAGAGTCTGCCTGTCATAACAGCGTCCACTGGGGCCTTGATGCCGATCCAGTCCTTGTTGATGAACCGATGCCCACCATGGTGGTTGGGGACTGCGGGAGAGAGAACGACAGATGAGATGTAGGATTAGATGGTGGGGCCTAGCTTTAAAACTATTCTTGTTTGTTAAGCAACCATTTTCTTAAAGTAAACATTGTGCCATTAATGATTCCTTATATCCTCTTTCTTCACCTCTTCAATATGCATTGGATGAGAAGGTCCGCAGGTAAGAGAATTGGATCTTCTTCTCCAATGCGTTTTGAGAAGGAGGAATGGAAAGAGGACACAAGAAAAGATCATTGAGAAAGAGCTACAGCCTCTTACTGCCTCTGAAGAGCATGTTGAAGAGTTCCTCCCAGTTGTTGTGGTAGATGTCAGTGTAGGCTGTGAACAGAGCAGAGGGAGACCCAGCTGATGTCTTGATACACTCCTCATGTGATGGCTGGTGCTTGAACTCATACTGGTAGTACTGGTCACCTGGGAACACAGACAAACAACTGGTCTGTTAACAAAACAGATTAGAATGGCGCTGGAGGAGATGGCTGCCGTTTTACTGGCTCCTAACCAATTTTGCTATTGTGTGTGTTTTTTCGCGTTAATTGTTACTTATTTTGTACATAATATTTCTGCCACCGTCCCTTATGACCGAAAAGAACTACTGGATATCAGGACAGCGATTACTCACCTCTTACTGGACAAAGATTTTTTCTTTAACGAGTCGGACACTAAGGATTTTCTTCAGACATCTGACAAGGCCCAAATCCCCGTCATTCGCATGAGTAAGGATCCGACGGCGAGTGGGTAATCTGCCTCTACCATCAGTCCAATTAGCCAATGTACAATCATTGGATAACAAAATAGATGAACTATGATCACGGATATCCTACCAATAGGACATTAAAAACTGTAATATCTTATGTTTCACCGAGTCGTGGCTGAACGACGATATGGATAACATTCAGCTGGCGGGATATATGCTGCATCGGCAAGATAGAACAGCTGCCTCCGGTAAGACAAGGGGTGGCGGTCTGTGTATATTTGTAAACAACAGCTGGTGCACGAAATCTAATATTAAGGAAGTCTCAAGGTTTTGCTCGCCTGAGGTAGAGTATCTCATGATAAGCTGTAGACCACACTATTTACCAAGAGAGTTTTCATCTATATTTTTGATAGCTGTCTATTTACCACCACAAACCGATGCTGGCACTAAGATCACACTCAATGAGCTGTACAAGGCCTTAAGCAAACAGGAAAACGCTCATCCAGAGGCACCGCTCCTAGTGGCCGGAGACTTTAATGCAGGGAAACTTAAATCCGTTTTTACCTCATTTCTACCAGCATGTTAAATGTGCAACCAAAGGAAAATAATACTCTAGACCACCTTTACTCCACACACAGAGATGCGTACAAAGCTCTGCCTCGCCCTGCATTTGGCAAATTTGACCATAACTATATCCTCCTGATTCTTGCTTACAAGCAAAAACTAAAGCAGGAAGCACCAGGTACTCGGTCAATAAAGAAGTGGTCAGATGACGCGAATGCTAAGCTACAGGACTGTTTTGCTAGCACAGACTGGAATAAGTTCGGGGATTCTTCTGATGGCATTGAGGAGTACACCACATCAGTCACTGGCTTCATCAATAAGTGCATCGATGAAGTTGTCCCCACAGTGACCGTATGTACATACCCCAACCAGAAGCCATGGATTACAGGCAACATACGCACTGAGCTAAAGGGTAGAGCTGCCGCTTTCAAGGAGCGGGACTCTAACCCAGACGCTTATAAGAAATCCTGTTTGCCCTCCGACGAACAATCAAACAGGCAACGCGTCAATACAGGATTAAGATTGAATCATACTACACCGGCTCCAACGCTCGTCAGATGTGGCAGGGCTTGCAAGCTTTTACAGACTACAAAGGGAAGCACAGCTGCAAGCTGCCCAGTGACACGAGCCTACCAGACGAGCTAAATTACTTATATGCTCACTTCGAGGCAAGCAACACTGAAGCATGCATGAGAGCATCAGCTGTTCCGGACGACTGTGTGATCACGCTCTCCATAGCTGATGTGAGTAAGACCTTTAAACAGGTCAACATTCACAAGGCCGCAGGGCCAGACGGATTACCAGGACATGTACTCCGAGCATGTGCTGACCAACTAGCTAGTGTCTTCACTGACATTTTCAACCTGTCCCTGACTGAGTCTGTAATACCAACATGTTTCAAGCAGACCACCATAGTCCCTGTGCCCAAGAATACTAAGGTAACCTGCTTAAATGACTACCGACCCGTAGCACTCACGTCTGTAGCCGTGAAGGCTGGTCATGAAGGCTTTGAAAGGCTGGTCATGGCTCACATCAACACCATTATCCCAGAAACCCTAGACCTA
The DNA here is from genome assembly GCF_964263955.1 of Coregonus lavaretus. NCBI lineage: Eukaryota > Metazoa > Chordata > Actinopteri > Salmoniformes > Salmonidae > Coregonus > Coregonus lavaretus. The sequence continues at coordinate 21,673,770 of NC_140017.1, forward strand.
CTCCAATTTGCATACCACCCCAACAGATCCACAGATGTGCAATCTCTATTGCACTCCACACTGCCCTTTCCCACCTGGACAAAAGGAACACCTACGTGAGAATGTTATTCATTGACTACAGCTCAGCGTTCAACACCATATTGCCCTCAAAGCTCATCACTAAGCTAAGGACCCTGGGACTAAACACCTCCCTCTGCAACTGGATCCTGGACTTCCTGGCGGGCCGCTCCCAGGTGGTAAGGGTAGGTAACAACACATCTGCCATGCTGATCCTAAACACGGGGGCCCCTCAGGGGTGCGTGCTCAGTCCCCTCTTGTACTCCCTGTTCACCCATGACTGCATGGCCAGGCACTCCAACACCATCATTAAGTTTCCCGACGACAGTGGTAGGCCTGATCACCGACAATGATGAGACAGCCTATAGGGAGGAGGTCAGAGACCTGGCTGTGTGGTGCTAGGATAACAATCTCTCCCTCAACGTGATCAAGACAAAGGAGATGATTGTGGGCTACAGGAAAAAGAGGACCGAGCATGCCCGCATTCTCATCAACTGGGCTGTAGTGGAGCAGGTTGAGCGCTTCAAGTTCCTTGGTGTCCACATCACCAACAAACTATCATGGTCCAAACACACCAAGACAGTCGTGAAGAGGGCACGACAAACCTATTCCCCCTCAGGAGACTGAAAAGATTTGGCATAGGTCCTCAGATCCTCAAGATGTTCTACAGCTGCCCCATCGAGAGCATCCTGACTGGTTGCATCACTGCCTGGTATGGCAACTGCTCAGCCTCCGACCACAAGGCGCTACAGAAGGTAGTGCGTACGGCCCAGTACATCACTGGGGCCAAGCTTCCTGCCATCCAGGACCTCTATACCAGGCGGTGTCAGAGGAAGGCCCTAAAAATTGTCAAGACTCCAGCCACCCTAGTCATAGACTGTTCTCTCTGCTACCACACGGCAAGCGGTACCGGAGCGCCAAGTCTAGGTCCAAAAGGCTTCTTAACAGCTTCTACCCCCAAGCCATAAGACTCCTGAACAGCTAATCAAATGGCTACCCGGACTAACTTGAAACCGTTTTTATAGTTTCAATATGTCCAAATTGTGTTTTTTTATCCTAATTGAACATTGTATGAATATTGTATGCATATTACTGTAAATATTGATCACATTCCTTGTACAGTGGGGGAAAATAGTATTTAGTCAGCCACCAATTGTGCAAGTTCTCCCACTTAAAAAGATGAGAGAGGCCTGTAATTTTCATCATAGGTACACGTCAACTATGACAGACAAAATGAGGGAAAAAAATCCAGAAAATCACATTGTAGGATTTTTAATGAATTTATTTGCAAATTATGGTGGAAAAAAGTATTTGGTCACGTACAAACAAGCAAGATTTCTGGCTCTCACAGACCTGTAACTTGGGGGTGGAAACATCATGCTTTGGGGCAGTTTTTCTGCAAAGGGACCAGGACGACTGATCTGTGTAAAGGAAAGAATGAATGGGGCCATGTATCATGAGATTTTGAGTGAAAACCTCCTTCCATCAGCAAGGGCATTGAAGATGAAACGTGGCTGGGTCTTTCAGCATGACAATGATCCCAAACACACCGCCCGGGCAAGGAAGGAGTGGCTTCGTAAGAAGCATTTCAAGGTCCTGGAGTGGCCTAGCCAGTCTCCAGATCTCAACCCCATAGAAAATCTTTGGAGGGAGTTGAAAGTCCGTGTTGCCCAGCGACAGCCCCAAAACATCACTGCTCTAGAGGAGATCTGCATGGAGGAATGGGCCAAAATACCAGCAACAGTGTGTGAAAACCTTGTGAAGACTTACAGAAAACGTTTGACCTGTGTCATTGCCAACAAAGGGTATATAACAAAGTATTGAGAAACTTTTGTTATTGACCAAGTACTTATTTTCCACCATAATCTGCAAATAAATTCATTAAAAATCCTACAATGTGATATTCTGGATTTTTTTTTCTCATTTTGTCTGTCATAGTTGACGTGTACCTATGATGAAAATTACAGGCCTTTCTCATCTTTTTAAGTGGGAGAACTTGCACAATTGGTGGCTGACTAAATACTTTTTTCCCCCACTGTATATGATCATATATTTTGATACATTGAATGTTAATATTGTGAACCTATATTATACATTTTTTACCTCCTGTTTCAGGAAGTGATGTCACTGAGTACTGCCCCTATATATGACCTTCCACCCCCACCTGGGATATGGATGCCTGATGAAGACCTAAGGGTTGAAACGTTGTTATAAATAAATATCACCTGGGAGTATGAGCAGCAGTGTACAGCGTCTTCCTTTCTGTTTTTCATGAATTTACCTATAACTCCAGCACCTGCGGAAAGTACCTGGATGTGCCTATGTTCTTCAGCTTTTGTATATTATCTATGCATAGTCACTTTAACTCTACCTACATGTACATATTACCTCCATTACCTCGACTAACCTGTGCCCCCGCACATTGACTCTGTACCGGTAGCCCCTGTATATTGCCTAGCTACTGTTATTTTACTGCTGGTCTTTAATTATTTGTTATTTTTATTTTTTAGTTATCAACTAATGTTCTTCATTTAAGATTTGGTGTGACCTTTGAAGAAGTAGACCTTCTCTTTGGCGTGGTGTCCAGGGGCTGCTATGGCGAAGGCTGCGTTCACGCCGTCTGGTATCTTCTCAAAGCCCACATTGATATCCCTGGGATAGTCCTCCTCCAGCACACCATCATCAAACCGCCAGTACTTGTTCCCCTGTTGGAGGATTTGCTATTTAAAAAAGATATACCGTACATGTCAAATGTTTGGACACACCTACTCATTCAAGGGTTTTCCTTTATTTTTACTATTTTTTACATTGTAGAATAATAGTGAAGACATCAAAACTATGAAATAACACATATGGAATCATGTAGTAACCAAAAAAGTGTTAAACAAATAGCCACCCTTTGTCTTGATGACAGCTTTGCACACTCTTGGCATTCTCTCAACCAGCTTCACCTGGAATGTTTTTCCAACAGTCTTGAAGGAGTTCCCACATTTGCTGAGCACTTGTTGGCTGCTTTTCCTTCACTCTACTGTCTGACTCATCCCAAACCATCTTAATTGGGTTGAGGTCGGGGGATTATGGATGCCAGGTCATCTGATGCAGCACTCCATCACTCTCCTTCTTGGTGAAATAGCCCTTACACAGCCTGGAGGTGTGTTGGGTCATTGTCCTGTTGAAAAACAAATGATAGTCCCACTAAACCCAAACCAGAAGGGACGGCGTATCACTGCAGAATGCTGTGGTAGCCATGCTGGTTAAGTGTGCCTTGAATTCTAAATAAATCACAGACAGTGTCACCAGCAAAGCAGCCCCACACCATAACACCTACTCCTCCATGCTTTACGGTGGGAACTACACATGTGGAGATCATCTGTTCTCACAAATATACAGCGGTTTGAACCAATAATCTCAAATTTGGACTCCAGACCAAAGGACAAATTTCCACCGATCTAATGTCCATTGCTCGTGTTTCTTGGCCCAAGCAGGTCTCGTCTTCTTATTGGTGTCCTTTAGTAGTGGTTTCTTTGCAGCAATTTGACCATGAAGGCCTGATTCACACAGTCTCCTCTGAACAGTTGATGTTGAGATGTGTCTGTTACTTGAACTCTGTGAAGCATTTATTTGGGCTGCGATTTCTGAGGCTGGTAACTCTAATGAACTTATTCTCTGCTGCAGAGGTAACTCTGGGTCTTCCATTCCTGTGGCGGTCCTCATGAGAGCCAGTTTCATCATAGCGCTTGATGGTTTTTGCGACTGCACTTGAAGAAACTTTCAAAGTTCTTGAAATGTTCCATATTGACTGACCTTCTTGTCTTGAAGTAATGATGGACTGTCATTTCACTTTGCTTATTTGAGCTGTTCTTGCGATAATATGGACTTGGTCTTTTACCAAATAGGGCTATCTTCTGTATACCCCCCCTACCTTGTCACAACACAACTGATTGGCTCAAACCCATTAAGAAATACATAAATTCCACAAATTAACTTTTAAGAAGGCTCATCTGTTAATTGAAATGCATTTCAGGTGACTACCTCATGAAGCTGGTTGAGAGAATGCCAAGAGTGTGCAAAGCTGTCATCAAGGCAAAGGGTGGCTATTTGAAGAATCTCAAATATAAAATTAGTTTAACACCTTTTTGGTTACTACATGATTCCATATGTGTTATTTCATGGTTCTGATGTCTTCACTATTATTCTACAATGTAAAAAATGTAAACATAAAAAAAAACCCTTGAATGAGTAGGTGTGTCCAAACTTTTGACTGAAAGTGTATTTGGAATGGATAAATGTAATGTATATCTGTGAAGTTGGCAATTTATAACAAATGTATTACATTTATAAAATGTACAATAAATACAAACAGCTAGATATATCATTTCCATCTACCAACCTTCTACCATCCTACCAACATTTCATCTTTAGTCTACCCTCTCTAGCCAGGGTATTCATCCCACCTTGAACATGTGGGTATGTCTTGCCCTGGCAGTTGATACGTGTGAAGGCAGCATCTATAGGTCCTCTGATACCCCAGATGTCCTGGATCAGTTTGGGGTAGCCGGGCATCACCGACTACTCATCCAGCTCAAAGAACCACTCCACTAGGAGAGGACCCAAAACAAACACATACATAGAGATACAGATCAACAGAACCTCTCCTTGTGTTTTTCTCTGACCCAATGACTCCCTTCACACCTATAAAGGTGACGGGTTAAGACCCATGAAGACCCTTACCTCTGAAGCTGACGTGGTAAGACCCATGAAGATGGGATGTAGCTCAGTTGAGAGAGCATGGCGTTTGCAACGCCAGGGTTGTGGGTTCGATTCCCACGGGCGGCCAGTATAAAAAAATATATATATATGTATTCACTAACTGTAAGTCGCTCTGGATAAGAGCGTCTGCTAAATGACGTAAATGTAAATGTAAATGTAAGACCCTTACCTCTGAAGGTGACGGGGTAAGACCCATGAAGACCCTTACCTCTGAAGCTGACGGGGTAAGACCCATGAAGACCCTTACCTCTGAAGGTGACGGAGTAAGACCCATGAAGACCCTTACCTATGAAGGTGACGGGGTAAGACCCATGAAGACCCTTACCTCTGAAGGTGACGGGGTAAGACCCATGAAGACCCTTACCTCTGAAGGTGACGGGGTAAGACCCATGAAGACCCTTACCCCTGAAGGTGACGGGGTAAGACCCATGAAGACCCTTACCTCTGAAGGTGACGGAGTAAGACCCATGAAGACCCTTACCTCTGAAGGTGATGGGGTAAGACCCATGAAGACCCATACCCCTGAAGGTGATGGGGTAAGACCCATGAAGTCCCTTACCTCTGAAGGCGTAGACAGAGCCATTCTTGAGCTGCATGAGGGAGTCCCAGGGCCTGCCGCTGCATGACTCAGCATTTGGTTCTACTACCGGAGCCTTGGTGGCCGTCACCACTTCCTCTGTGGTTGTCTCCACTTCCTCTGTGGTTGTCTTCACTTCCTCTGTGGTTGTATCCACTTCCGCTGTTGTGACTGGAGCTTCTGTTGTGACTGGTTCTGTTACTGTTGCTTTCTGGGAGACTGAGATTTTCTGTTGGATTGAGAGTGCCTGTGGGACTGATGGTGCGTCTGTGGCTTTAGCTGTCTCCGGGAGTGGGACTTCCACTGGGACCTGGCCTCTCTGTGGGCCTCTATCTGAGCCTCTACCTGCATGTGTGGCTAATGCTGCTTTGGTGGCTTTAGCTGCCTACGAGAGTGGGACTACCACTGGGACCTGGCCTCTCTGTGGGCCTCGAGCTGCGCCTCTAGCTGGCTCTGTGACTGGGGTTGTCTTTGTGGCAATTGTGGTAGGAGTAGGGGTGGTATTGGGTGTTCTGAAGTGTGTGGGTTGCCTACGTTGGCCCCATGAGGAGCTGGTCTTCAGGTTTGGTCGGGGAGACGGGCGTTGTAGGGGCAACTGGACCATAATCATCCTCTGCAAATTCAAAGGTGTCCCCACGTGCTAAAGGAAACAGAGGTCACATTAGATGAATCACACAATGAATTATAAGCACAATATGATGTGAATGTTGAACATATGCAACTCATCACCATGTTAATCAGTGGTGCATTATTCAATATGACCTTTAGAGGTTGTTAAAAGGGAAATCTGTAACTTTTGTAACAATCAATATACGCACACACACACACACACACACACACACACACACACACACACAAACACAAACACACACACACACACACACTCTCTCTTCTTACTTTTCATACGACAGGCGGTCTCATAGTCTGAGCAGCAGCTCTTGTAGTACCGACACATGGTGTCACACTGGCAATTCTTCTTGGAGTCGAAGCCATTCTCACAGCGGTCCATGCATGACTCTGACACACAAGTTATAAATGACCATGGAACAGCAAAAATGTTTGGGAATACTGCCACCAACTCCAATATACTGTCTCTAACTGAGTTTCCAAATGATGTATCTTGAAATTCTTGAGTTCTCTTTCACCAGTAACAACTCAGTCAAACTTCAACCAAAATGTCACCACTACATTTTCAAGTCAACCTAGATTATATGTTTTTTAATGGTATACATACCCTCTGCAGCAAACACAGTAGCTAGCCCGGCTAGCAGGAGTATCAACCCGAGCCTCATGCTGTCTGTCTCTCTGCGTCTCTCTGGCTGTGTGACTGAGAGGACCCAGGGGATAGAGAACTGTGTGCTACTAATCAATGATCAATGCAATGCAGTGGCTACCAGTGTCATTCACCTCTACAGCATGTTTACTTAAACCTTGTTTTAACCTTATTTGAACCTTGTTTTTGTTGAAGCAATCAGTAAATAGTTTCATTCCAAAATCCTTTATATCAATTTTCAAAAATGTTGGTAAGTTAGCTTTTACCATGTAAAGAACTTATGAAACAGATTCAACCACAAAGACCAGGGAGGTTTTCCAATGCCTCACAAAGAAGGGCACCTATTGGTAGATGGGTAAAACATTTTTTAAAGCAGACATTGAATATCCCTTTGAGCATGGTGAAATTATTAATTACACTTTGGATGGTGTATCAATACACCCAGTCACTACAAAGATACAGGCGTCCTTCCTAACTCAGTTGCCGGAGAGGAAGGAAACCTCTCAGGGATTTCACCATGAAGCCAATGTTGACTTTAAAAAAGTTACAAAGTTGAATGCCTGTGATAGGAGAAAACTGAGGATGGATCAACAACATTGTAGTTACTCCACAATACTAACCAAAAGAGGGAAGTCTGTACAGTATAAGAAATATTCAAAAACATGCATCCTGTTTGCAACAAAGCATTAAAGTAATACTGCAAAAAATGTGGCAAAGCAATTCACTTTTTGTCCTGATTACAAAGTGTTATGTTTGGGGCAAATCCAATACAACACATTACTGAGTACCACTCTCCATTTTTTCAAGCATAGTGGTGGCTGCATCATGTTATACAGTTGAAGTCGGAGGTTTACATACACTTAGGTTGGAGTCATTAAAACTCGTTTTTCAACCACTCCACAAATTTCTTGTTAACAAACTATAGTTTTGGCAAGTCGGTTAGGACATCTACTTTGTGCATGACACAAGTAATTTTTCAAACAATTGTTTACAGACAGATTAATTAATAATTCACTTATAATTTACTGTATCACAATTCCAGTGGGTCAGAAGTTTACATACACTAAGTTGACTGTGCCTTTAAACAGCTTGGAAAATTCCAGAAAATGATGTCATGTCTTTAGAAGCTTCTGATAGGCTAATTGACATAATTTGAGTCAATTGGAGGTGTACCTGTGGATGTATTTCAAGGCCTACCTTCAAACTCAGTGGCTCTTTGCTTGACATCATGGGGAAATCAAAAGAAATCAGCCAAGACTGGTTCATCCTTGGGAGCAATTTCCAAACGCCTGAAGGTACCACGTTCATCTGTACAAACAATAGTACGCAAGTATAAACACCATGGGACCACGCAGCCGTCATACCGCTCAGGAAGGAGATGCGTTCTGTCTCCTAGAGATGAACATACTTTGGTGCGGAAAGTACAAATCAATCCCAGAACAACAGCAAAGGACCTTGTGAAGATGCTGGCGGAAACAGGTACAAAAGTATCTATATCCACAGTAAAATGAGGCCGCTCAGCGAGGAAGAAGCCACTGCTCCAAAACCGCCATAAAAAAGCCAGACTACGGTTTGCAACTGCACATGGGGACAAAGATCGTACTTTTTGGAGAAATGTCCTCTGGTCTGATGAAACAAAAATAGAACTGTTTGGCCATAATGACCATCGTTATGTTTGGAGGAAAAAGGGGGTTGCTTGCAAGCCGAAGAACACCATCCCAACCGTGAAGCATGGGGGTGGCAGCATCATGCCGTGGGGGTGCTTTGCTGCAGGAGGGACTGGTGCACTTCACAAAATAGATGGCATCATGAGGAAAGAAAATTATGTGGATAAATTGAAGCAACATCTCAAGACATCAGTCAGGAAGTTAAAGCTTGGTCGCAAATGGGTCTTCCAAATGGACAATGACCCCAAGCATACTCCAAAGTTGTGGCAAAATGGCTTAAGGACAACAAAGTCAAGGTATTGGAGTGGCCATCACAAAGCCCTGACCTCAATCCTATAGAAAATCTGTGGGCAGAACTGGAAAAGTGTTTGCGAGCAAGGAGGCCTACCAACCTGACTCAGTTACACCAGCTCTGTCAGGAGGAATGGGCCAAAATTCACCCAACTTATTGTGGGAAGCTTGTGGAAGGCTACCCGAAACGTTTGACCCAAGTTAAACAATTGAAAGGCAATGCTACCAAATACTAATTGAGTGTATGTAAACTTCTGACCCACTGGGAATGTGATGAAAGAAATAAAAGCTGAAATAAATCAAATCAAATCAAATCAAATTTTATTGGCCACATGCGCCGAATACAACAGGTGCAGACATTACAGTGAAATGGTTACTTACAGCCCTTAACCAACAGTGCATTTATTTTTAATAAAAAATTTGGATAAAACATAAAAGTGTTGAGAAAAAAAGAGCAGAAGTAAAATAAAATAACAGTAGGGAGGCTATATATACAGGGGGGTACCGGTGCAGAGTCAATGTGCGGGGGCACAGGCTAATTGAGGTAGTTGAAGTAATATGTATATGTGGGTAGAGTTAAAGTGACTATGCATAAATAATTAACAGAGTAGCAGCAGCGTAAAAAGATGGGGTGGGGTGGGGGGCAGTGCAAATAGTCCGGGTAGCCATGATTAGCTGTTTAGGAGTCTTATGGCTTGGGGGTAGAAATTGTTGAGAAGTCTTTTGGATCTAGACTTGGCACTCCGGTACCGCTTGCCGTGCGGTAGCAGAGAGAACAGTCTATGACTAGGGTGGCTGGAGTCTTTGACCATTTTGAGGGCCTTCCTCTGACACCGCCTGGTATAGAGGTCCTGGATGGCAGGAAGCTTGGCCCCAGTGATGTACTGGGCCGTACGCACAACCCTCTGTATTGCCTTACGGTCGGAGGCCAAGCAGTTGCCATACCAGGCGGTGATGCAACCAGTCAGGATGCTCTCGATGGTGCAGCTGTAGAATTTTTTGAGGATCTGAGGACCCATGCCAAATCTTTTCAGTATCCTGAGGGGGAGTAGGCTTTGTCGTGCCCTCTTCATGACTGTCTTGGTGTATTTGGACCATGATAGTTTGTTGGTGATGTGGACACCAAGGAACTTGAAGCTCTCAACCTGTTCCACTACAGCCCCGTCGATGAGAATGGGGGCGTGCTCAGTCTTCTTTTTTTTCCTGTAGTCCACAATCATCTCCTTTGTCTTGAAATCATTCTCTCTACTATTATTCTGACATTTCACATTCTTAAAATAAAGTGGTGATCCTAACTGACCTAAGACAGGGAATATTTACTAGGATTAAATGTCAGGAATTGTGAAAAACTGATTTTAAATGTATTTGGCTAAGGTGTATGTAAACTTCCGACTTCAACTGTAGGTATGCTTGTAATCGTTAAGGATTGGAGAGTTTTTCAGGATAAAAAATAAACAGAATGGAGCTAAGCACAGGCAAAATCCTAGAGGAAAACCTGGTTGCATCTGCTTTCCACCAGACACTGGGAGATGAATTCCCCTTTCAGCAGGACAATAACCTAAAACACTAGGGCAAATCTACGCTGGAGTTGCTTACCAAGAAGACAGTGAATGTTCCTGAGCGGCCGAGTTACAGTTTTGACTTAAATCTGCTTGAAAAATTTGACAGAGCTTGAAGAATTTTGAAAAGAATAATGGGCACATGTTGCACAATCCAGGTGTGGAAAGCTCTTAGAGACTTACCCAGAAAGACTCACAGCTGTAATCGCTGCCAAAGGTGCTTCTACAAAGTATTAACTCAGTGGTGTGAATACTTATGTAAATAAGATATTTCTGTATTTAATTTTCAATAAATTTGCTAAAATTACTAAAAACATGTTTTTACTTTGTCATTATGGGGGTATTGTGTGTAGATGGGTGAGACATTTTTTCCATTTAATCAATTTTGAATTCAGGCTGTAACACAACAAAATGTGGAATAGGTTTAGGGGTATGAATACTTAGCCTATATCATGAATTAAAAAGTTGCAGATTGCCCCTTTAAACAATAGTAAAAGGCCTAATGACTATAATGACCGGGAGACTCATGGGCGGCGCACAATTGGCCCAGCGTCGTCCAGGGTAGGGGAGGGAATGGCCGGCAGGGATGTAGCTCAGTTGATAGAGCATGGTGTTTGCAACGCCAGGGTTGTGGGTTCGATTCCCACGGGGGGACAGTATAAAAAAAAAAAAATATGTATTCACTAACTGTAAGTCGCTCTGGATAAGAGCGTCTGCTAAATGACTAAAATGTAAATGTATAATGGACAAAATATTGTTATTTGTTTCTGCTGATATACACTGTATATACTAAGGCACTGCATCGCAGTGCTAACTGTGCCACTAGAGATCCTGGTTCGAATCCAGGCTCTGTCGCAGCCGGCCGCGACCGGGAGACTCATGGGTGGCGCACAATTGGCCCAGCGTTGTCCAGGGTAGGGGAGGGAATGGCCGGCAGGGATGTAGCTCAGTTGATAGAGCATGGCGTTTGCAACGCCAGGGTTGTGGGTTCGATTCCCACGGGGGGCCAGTATAAAAAAATATGTATTCACTAACTGTAAGTCGCTCTGGATAAGAGCGTCTGCTAAATGACTAAAATGTAAATGTAAATGAGTGGATTCGGATATTTCAGCCACATCCTTGCTGATAGGTGTATAAAATCGAGCACACAGCCATGCAATCTTCATAGACAAACATTGGCAGTAGAATGGCCTTACTGAAGAGCTCAGTGACTTTCAACGTGGCACCGTCATAGGATGCCACCTTTCCAACAAGTCAGTTTGTCAAATTTCTGCCCTGCTAGTGCTGCCCCGGTCAACTGTAAGTGCTGTTATTGTGAAGTGGAAATGTCTAGGAGCAAGAAGTGGTAGGCCACACAAGCCCAGTAGAACGGGACCACCGAGTGTTGAAGCGCGTAGCGTGTAAAAATCGCCTGTCCTCGGTTGCAACACTCACTACCAAGTCCCAAACTGCCTCTGGAAGCAATGTCAGCACAAAACTATTAGTCGGGAGCTTCATGAAATGGGTTTCCATGGCTGAGCAGCCACACACACAAGCCTAAGATCACCATGCGCAATTTCAAGCGTCGGCTGGAGTGGTGTAAAGCTCGCCACCAGCAGTGTAAACGCGTTCTCTAGAGTGATAAATCACTCTTCACCATCTGGCAGTCCGACAGACAAATCTGGGTTTGGCAGATGCCAGGAGAACGCTACCTGCCCGAATGCATAGTGACAACTGTAAAGTTTGGTGGAGGAGGAATAATGGTCCAGGGCTGTTTTTCATGGTTCAGGCTAGGCCCCTTATTTTAATTGAAGGGAAATCTTAACGTTACAGCATACAATGACATTAGACGATTCTGTGCTTCCAACTTTGTGGCAACAGTTTGGGGAAGGCCCTTTCCTGTTTCAGCATGACAATGCCCCCGTGCACAAAGCGAGGTCCATACAGAAATGGTTTGTCAAGATCGGTGTGGAAGAACTTGACTGGCCTGCACAGAGCCCTGACCTCAACCCCATCAAACACCTTTGGGATGAATTGGAACGCCGACTGCGAGCCAGGCCTAATCGCCCAACATCAGTGCCCTACCTCACTAATGCTCTTGTGGCTGAATGGAAGCAAGTCCCCTCAGTAGTGTTCTAACATCTATAGAAAAGCCTTCCCAGAAGAATGGAGGCTGTTATAGCAGCAAAGGGGGAACCAACTCTATATTAATGCTCATGATTTTGGAATGAGATGTTCGACGAGCAGGTGTCCACATACTTTTGGTCATATAGTGTAGCAATTGATGTGCACTGTTTTATCTTATTGTAGCTCCATAATAACCTATTTAGCACAGTTGATGTGTGCGCCACCTTACGGCAGGTAGCTTAGTGGGTAAGAGCGTTGTGCCAGTAACCGAAAGGTCGCTGGCTCTAATCCCCGAGCCGACTAGGTGAAAAATCTGTCGATGTGCCCTTGAGCAAGGCACTTAACCCTAATTGCTCCTGTAAGTCGCTCTGGATAAGAGCGTCTGCTAAATGACTAAAAATTTAAATGTAAATGTATTGATTATGCTTCTACCGTAATCCACAAGGGGGCATAGTGGAGATGAGCACCATACTGGTGCTTTGTTGCCCTCGGCATGACATGTCTGTCTGTAAATATATCCTGAAGGCAATGGGCGGTCCTAGCTTCGAGGACGCTCGAGGATGCTGATGTAAGCTTGTTAAGGAGAGAGGCTATTTTAAGAATACGTAGCCTAAATAATATATATTTGTAATGGATTAAAGCATAACAAGCCGAGAGACAGAAGACAACAGAGCTGTTTATATTTCTCCATCCAGCTGGTAAACGTCATTTGATGTGTAATGGGCTTTTTGAGACAATTGTTTTCCATGTCTAGCAGTTCTCTAAACATCCGCAGTGTTGATACATTATCTCATAGTGGACACAGTGGAGGCTTGATAATTTATTTGGAGTCGGGTTATTCTGAGTAGACATAATTTGATCCAAGAAGGCCTTGTGTAAATGATATGAGAAAACGGAGGACATCCGTGTTTAAATGCAAGCATAGTGTGACGGCTTGGTCATGATGATGCGAGATGAGTCTTTATCCACTTATTTTCAAAGATGACATTAGTGTGATGATGATGCAATTTAATGAAAACTGTCATTTTGAATTTAAAGTTTAGCATCCAGTTCAGATGATGGGATTGTAATTTCACCTATTGTGGTTTGTTTATGTATCTAAAAAAAAAAAAAAAAGACAAACATTGTTTCCCATTCAGTTATTACCAGGTTATTACGCACACGTTTATTTTTCAAGAGAAACTGGCCTGATCATTAATCTGTTATTGATCAGGGCCTGCGACAAGCCCTCTTGTCAGAGATTGGCGGTGGATGCTCTTATCTCTAACCGTTTTCCTCTGGAGACGCTATCGATACCTCTCCATGTTCAGCTCCGAAAGACTCACGGTACCGGAATATGTCAGCTGGATTGGGAACCGGAGGTCGGGCAGCTCGAGCTCATCCTCGGAACCGAAAGCACCACCGGTCTCACCTGGTGTCCACGGTGCCGACGTCCAGGATGTTTTGGATACCTCGCTCCCGGCCCTGCGCTCCGCTATCAAGACACTGAAATCAGCCAAAGATACATCGGATCTAGACGAGACCCGCAGTGCCATCGCAGATACGTTCCAGTTAGTGGAGGAGGCCTGGGTTCTGCCCACTGTGGGCCGGCAGGTCGCAGAAGAGATATGCAACAGGATACGACTGGACGGAGGACTGGAGCTGCTCCTGCAACTCCTCATGACACCTGCTGTGGAGATCACTTATGAGTCTGCCAAACTACTGGAGCAGATACTGGTCTCTGAGAACAGGTGTGTGTATTCACTACAGGCCTACACGCACTTCTTCTGTAATACAAAATATTGCATTGGTCCTAACCTTTAGGGCCAGTTTCCACGACCCAGATAAGTCTTAGTCTTTATAAACCTAGTTATATACTCATCTTTTTGTTTACCCTCTTCACCTCTCTCTCTCTTCCTATCCAGAGATTATGTGGCTCGCATGGGTCTGGGGGTGATTCTGAACCTGACGAGGGAGACAGAGGACGCCCAGCTGGCCCGCAGCGTCTCAGGCATCCTGGAGCACATGTTCAAACACACTGAGGAGACATCCACCCAGCTCATTGCCAACGGTGCCCTGGATGCCCTGCTCTTCTGGTGCCGTGGTACCGACCCCACCGTCCTCCGCCACTGTGCTGTGGCACTCGCCAACTGCGCCATGTACGGCGGCCATCACTGCCAGCGGCTGATGATCGAGAAGCAGGCGGCTGAGTGGTTGTTTCCATTGGCGTTCTCCAAAGAGGACGAACTCATCCGCTTCCATGCGTGTTTAGCGGTGGCCGTGCTCGCCAATAACCGGGAGATCGAGCAGGAGGTGGGTCCTGTGTGGCTCAGTTAGTAGAGCACGGAGCTTGTAACGCCAGGGTGGTTGGTTTGATTCCTGCTCGGGCCACCCATACGAAAACATGTATGCGCACAACACTGTAAATTGCCTTGTATTAAAGTGTCTACTAAATGTATTATAATAGGTGGTGAAGTCGGGGACATTGGAGCTGGTGGAGCCCTTTATTGCATCTCTGGACCCTGATGAGTTTGCCCGGAGCTTGCTGGACAGTGCAGACAGCATGCAGGGGAGGACGGCTGCCGACCTACAGCAGCTCCTGCCACTACTGGATGGGGCCAGACTGGAGGGGAAGTGTATCGCTGCCTTCTACTTGTGTGTCGAGACCAGCATCAAGACACGCCAACGCAACACCAAGGTCAGTATCAGGGAACAAAAGCACACCTGGTTCAACCTTGATAAGCAGTTGATTTGCTGAATCAGACGTGTTAGTGCTGGGCTGGAAGAAAAGCCTGCACGCCCTCCCTGTGGCTCTCCAAGTCACAACCATGTTTGGTGACCACTACGCATTAGTGCAGAGTTTCCCAAACTTGGTCCTTGGGACCCCAAGGGGTGCACGTTTAGATTTTTGCCCTAACACTACACAGCTGATTCAAATTATCAAAGCTTGATGATTAATTGATTATTTGAATCAGCTGTGTAGTGCTAGTGTCACGCCCTGGCTCTGGGGACTCTTAAATGTTGCGCCAGGGTGTGGATTTTTCTATGTTTAGTTTTCTATGTTTTTTGTTCTAGATCGTTTAGATCTATGTTGGCCAGGGTGGTTCCCAATCAGAGGCAGCTGTAGCTCGTTGTCTCTGATTGGGGACCATACTTAGGCAGCCTGTTGGCACCAGTTAGTTTGTGGGATCTTGTTCCGTAAAGGTTTGTGTTGTGTAACCTCAGGACTTCACGTATCGTTTTGTTGTTTTGTTCGTGTGTTGTGTACGAAATAAAATGTACGCTTATCACGCTGTGCCTTGGTTCCACGAGTCATCAGTCAACGTCCGAGACAGAAGATCCCACCAAAAAAGGACCAAGCAGCGTGTCCAGGAACAGAGCCTGGACTTGGGAGAAGATCCTGGACGGGAAGGGATCCTGGACTTGGGAAGAGATTCAGGCCGGAATGGATCGCCGTCCTTGGGAGGAGACTGTGGAGGCGCGCTACAGAGAGGAGCAGCGGCATCGCAGAGGGTACCGGCCGAGGAGGAAGCCCGAGTGACAGCCCCAAGAAAAAAAAATTTGGGGGCTAAAAGGGTGGTTGGCGGAGCCAGCCCGGTCCGGCCTGTTCCTGTCCCTCGCACCAAGCCAGATGTAGACTAACAATGAAATGCTTACTTCCCAACAATGCAGAGAGAAAAATATAGAAAAATAATAACACAAGGAATAAATACACAATGAGTAACGATAACTTGGCTATATACAGGGAGTACCAGTACAGAGTCGATGTGCAGGGGTATGAGGTAATTGAGGTAGATATGTACATATAGGTAGGGATAAAGTGACTAGGCTACAGGATAGATAATAAACAGTAGCAGCAGCATATGTAATGAGTCAAAAGAGTGCAGAAAAGGTCAATGCAGATTGTCCGGTTAGCTATTTGGTTAACTATTTAGTAGTCTTATGGCTTGGGGTTAGAAGCTGTTCAGGGTCCTGTTGGTTCCAGACATGGTGCATCGGTACCGCTTGCCGTGCGGTAGCAGAGAGAACAGTCTATGACTTGGGTGGCTGGAGTCTTTGACAATTTTTAGGGCCTGACACCTTCTGGCATAGAGGTCCTGGATGGCAGGATGCTCGGCCCTAGTGATGTACTGGACCGTACGCACTACCCTCTGTAGCGCCTTGCAATTGGATGCCAAGCAGTTGTCATACCAAGCGGTGATGCAGCCAGTCAAGATGCTCTCAATGGTGCAGCTGTATAACTTTTTGAGGATCTGACGGCCCATGCCAAATCTTTTCAGCCTTCCGAAGGGGAAGAGGCATTGTCATGCCTTCTTCATGACTGTGTTGGTATGTGTAGACCATGTTAATTCCTTAGTGATGTGGACACGAGGAACTTGAAGCTCTCGACCCGTCCACTATGGCACCGATAATGTGGATGGAGGCGTGCTCGGCCCGCCGTTTCCTGTAGTCCACGATCAGCTCCTTTGTCTTGCTGACATTGAGGGAGAGGTTGTTGTCCTGGCACCACACTGCCAGATCTGTGACCTCCTCTCTATAGGTGGTCTCATCGTCGTTGGGGATCAGGCCTACCACTGTCGTGTCGTCAACAAACTTAATGATGGTGTTGGAGTCGTGCCCAGCCACGCAGTCGTGGGTGAACAGGGAGTACAGGAGGGGACAGCATGGCGGATGTGTTGTTGCCTACCCTCACCACCTGTGGGTGGCCCATCAGGAAGTCCAGGATCCAGTTGCAGAGGGAGGTGTTCAGTCCCAGGGTCCTGAGCTTAGTGATAAGCTTAGAGGGCACTATAGTGTTGAACGCTGAGCTGTAGTCAATGAACAGCATTCTCACATACATTTACATTTACATTTACGTCATTTAGCAGACGCTCTTATCCAGAGCGACTTACAGTTAGTGAGTGCATACATTATTTATTTTTATACTGGCCCCCCGTGGGAATCGAACCCACAACCCTGGCGTTGCAAACGCCATGCTCTACCAACTGTGTTCCTCTTGTCCAGGTGGGAGAGGGCAGTGTGGAGTGCAATAGAGATTGCGTCATCTGTGGATCTATTGAGGCGGTAAGCAATTTGGAGTGGGTCCAGGGTGTCTGGGATGATGGTGTTGATGTGAGCCATGACCAACCTTTTAAAGTATTTCATGGCTAATGATGTGAGTGCTACGGGCGATAGACATTTAGACAGGTTACCTTGGCGTTCTTGGGCACAGGGACTACGGTGGTCTGCTTGAAACATGTAGGTATGAAAATGTATGCACTCAATAACTGTAAGTCGCTCTGGATAAGAGCGTCTGCTAAATGACTAAAATGTAAATGTATTACAGACTGGGTCAGGGAGAGGTTGAAAATGTCAGTGACGACACCCGCCAGCTGGTCAGCACATGCTCTTAGTACATGTCCTGGTATCTGGCCCCGCGGCCTTGTGAATGTTAACCTGTTTAAAGGTCTTACATCGGCTACGGAGAGCGATATCACACAGTTGTTTGGAACTGCTGGCGCTCTCATGCATGGTTCAGTGTTACTTGCCTCGAAGTCAGCATAGCATTTAGCTCGTCTGGTAGGCTCTCGTCACTGGGCAGCTCACGGCTGGGTTTCCCTTTGTAATCCGTAATAGTTTGCAAGCCCTGCCACATATGACGAGCGTTAGAGCCAGTGCATTAGGATTTGAGCTTAGTCCTGTATTGACGCTTTGCCTGTTTGATGGCTCATTGGAGGTCATAGCGGGATTTCTTATAAACAACCAGATTAGTATCCTGCTCCTTGAAAGCAGCAGCTCTAGCCTATAGCTCAGTGCGAATGTTGCCTGTAATCCATGGCTTTTGGTTGGGATATGTACGTACGGTCACTGTGGGGATGCACTTATTAATGAAGCCGGTGACTGATGTGGTAAACTCCTCAATGTTATTGGATGAATCCCGGAACATATTCCATTCTGTGCTAGCGAAACAGTCCCGTAGCTTAGCATCCGCTTCATTGGACCACTTCCGTATTGAGCGCGTCACTGTTACTTCCTGTTTTAGTTTTTGCTTGTAAGCAGGAATCAGGAGGATAGATTTATGGTCAGATTTGCCAAAGGGAGGGCGAGGGAGAGCCTTGTATGTGTTTCTGTGTGTGGAGTAAATGTGATCATAAATGTCGTAAATGTTGCCTCTAGTTGCACAGGTGACATACCGGTAGAAATTAGGTAAAATTATTAAAATGTTCCTACATTAAAATCACCAGCCCTACAATATCAATGGACATACAATTGAATGTGTGTACATTCTTCCTCCCAGATCTTCCAGGAGATAGGTGCGGTGCAGAGTCTGAAAAGGATTGTCATGTACTCCAGCAACGGGATGGCCTGTGCCCTTGCCAAGCGGGCACTGGGGATGATGGGGGAGGAGGTGCCACGACGTATCCTCTCCTCCGTGCCCAACTGGAAGGGCGGTGAGGTGCAGAGATGGCTCCAAGTGATTGGATTCAGCGCTTACACTGAGCGCTTCCAGGTGTGTGTTTCTGTGTCTCAGTGTGTGTGTGTGTTTGTGTGTGTGTGTGTGTGTGTGTGTGTGTGTGTGTGAGAGAGAGAGAAAGAGAACTAGAGATAGTGATAGCAAAAGACAAGATTTGAACAATAAACAATGAGAATTATCTTCTATAGTCCTTGTAGAGATGGTGACAAAATAAGGTGAATGTTTGGTTTCATATCTATTAGATATGGATACCTACAGGTAACTGCCAAAATAATGGAAACACTTGAGTAAATGAGGGATACAAAGTACATTGAAAGCAGGTGCTTTCACGCAGATGTGGTTCCTGAGTTAATTAAGCAATTAACATATCATCATGCTTAGGGATATGTATAAAAATGCTGAGCAGGCCATTATTTTGTCTACCATGGCTATGCCCCCATAGGATGACAATGCCCCCATCCACAGGACACGAGTGGTCACTGAATGGTTTGATGAGCATGAAAACAATGTAAACCATATGCCATGGCCGTTTCAGTCATCAGATCTCAATCCAATTAAACACTTCTGGGAGATTCTGGAGTGGCGCCTGAGACAGCGTTTTCTACCACCATCAACAAAACACCAAATGATGGAATTTCTCATGGAAGAATGGTGTTGCATCCCTCCAATAGAGTTCCAGACACTTGTAGAATCTATGCCAAGGTGCATTGAAGCTGTTCTGGCTCATGGTGGCCCAACGCCCTATTAAGACACTTTATGTTGGTGTTTCCTTTGTTTTGGCAGTTACCTGCATTTCTCCTTAGCCTCTTGCTCACTATATTCACTCAGTCTTTCTCTCTCCTCTCTCTGCCCATCCTTCAGGAGCTGCAGGTGGATGGTGACCTACTGCTGAACATCACAGACCAGGAGCTGAGCACTGACCTGGGCATGACCGCAGGACTCACTCGCAAGAGGTTAGTTCAGTCATCTGTGAAGTTTATGGCAAGCTTATAAAACGTCTGGTACACCAGTCAACATCAGTGAAATTGAGCATTGAAATAAAATCCCCACCTCACCCTGCCCACTCCATTTTGTGTTGTCTTCTAGGTTCCTCCGTGACCTGCGCGTGCTGAAGACCTACGCCAACTACTCGACCTGTGACCCCAACAACATGGCAGACTGGCTGGGCGAGGTGAACCCGCGCTTCCGCCAGTACACCTACGGCCTGGTGCAGTCTGGCGTGGACCGCAAGAATGTCCTCCACCTCACCGACCAGCAGCTCCAATCAGACTGTTACATAGGTGGGTTGTGAGCCAAAAGCCACATTTATGTTCCCTGCAAAACAATGGAGAATAAAGTATTCCTTTTCTCCTTCTAGAGAATGGCATCCATCGCGCCAAGATCCTGGCAGCCAACCGTAGGCTGATTAAGCCATGTTTGACCGATGCCCAGCCCCCTGGACCGGACGTATTTATTAGCTACCGCAGGACCACTGGTTTCCAGCTCGCCAGGTATGCAGAGAGGGAGAGGAAGAGGAAGAGGGAGAGGGAGAGGGAGAGGGAGAGGGAGAGGCATGGATAGGGAGAGGAATAATAGTCAGGAGAGAGGGAAAGCTAGGGAGCTTTGGAAGACAAACAACTTTTATCAGGTTTGTCAGGATTATCTGGAGGCTAAGATCTATAGATCGTCAATCATTACTCTCTCCCCACCTCTTTCTCTCTCTCTCTCCCCTCCCCTTCCCTCCCTCTCTCCCCCCAGTCTGTTGAAGGTCCACCTGCAGGTCCGAGGTTTCAGTGTGTTCATTGACGTGGAGAAGCTGGAAGCAGGGAAGTTTGAGGACAAGCTGATCCAGAGCGTCCAGCGGGCACGGAACTTCATCCTGGTGCTGTCTGCCAATGCCCTCGACAAGTGCATGGGCGACACTGGCATGAAGGACTGGGTACACAAGGTCAGACATTGACGGATCTAAACATCGATGGGTGCTGCATACAGAACAATATACACTGAGTATACAAAACATTTCTTTTTCCATGACATAGACTGACCAGTTGAATCCAGGTGAACGCTATGATCCGTTATTGATGTCATTTGTTAAATACACTTAAATCAGTGTAGATGAAGAGGATGAGACAGGTTAAAGAATGATTTTTAAGCCTTGAGACAATTGAGACATGGATTGTGTATGTGTGCCATTCTGAGGGTGAATGGGCAAGACAAAATATTTAAGTGCCTTTGAACGGGGTATGGTATTAGGTGCAAGGCGCAATATTTTTTGTCAAGAACTGCAACACTGCTGGGTTTTTCACGCTCAACAGTTCCCTGCATGTATCAAGAATGGTCCCCTACCCAAAGGACATCCAGCCAACTTGACACAACTGTGGGAATTATTGGAGTCAACATGGGGCAGCATCCCTGTGGAACGCTTTCAACACCTTGTTTCACGTGGATTCGCCTGGTCAGTCTGTCATGGAAAGAGCAGGTGTTCATAATGTTTTGTTCACTCAGTGTAGGTCCAATAGTATCTAGATGGAATTCAACGTTTTTTCTATGTGTATAATCCTGTCACCCTAGCCTTTACATGTCTAAATGTTCCATCTATATGTTGGTGATATACAATATTAGACATAGAGAGGACCCTGCATCAGTGGCATCATTTCAGCTAAACTTAGGCCATGGCAAAGTTGAAGCTCCAAGGAATTTATATAAAGTTGAAGCTTATGTACTCCATTGCTACACAATTTAAAAACACTAAAAACAAATAGCAAAAAATGTACTTGACATTATCACCTTGCTGCTGTAGCTTCATTCACCTCAGTCCATAAAGGACTTAACATTCTACAAACACATAGTACAGCAATTAGCTGCTACTGTACGCACTAGCTCAGCACCGGTATTAAAAACTGCAGTTTAGTTTCATGTCAAGTCAAACAGCAATTACCTAGCCATCTATAGCCATCTTCCACCTCTGCAGTGTTTTGAGAGAAAAGTCGCACTGTTCACTGCAGCTGCGTCGATGCGCTCTCTCAAAGGCATCCAGCCGGACAAACACCCTTCTCGCACGCTCCAAGGCGTGTGCGTGGTCCTAAAGCCAGCCCGCTAATACCGCATTTGCCTTGGAATGATTTTAGTAGCCTATTGTAAATTGTTGGTGATGAGCTAGGGTATGGCGACTGCCATTCTCTGCCATAGCCTATTGACGCCCCTGCCCTGCATACAGAACAATGTTACAGTTGAGAGATTATTTTCCCCATATTCCCCTGCCCCTTACATGTCTAGACATTCCATGTCTGCGTAGACATTCTGTGTGTCTGTGATTTAACGTACCTCTCATAAATCTTGCAGGAGATAGTCACAGCTCTCGCTGGGAAGAAGAACATCGTCCCTGTCACTGATAACTTCATGTGGCCTGACCCAAACTCTCTGCCTGAGGACATGAAAACCATCCTCAACTTCAACGGCATCAAGTTAGTCAGACAGAGACGGCAGACTGTTTGAGAGAGATGAGTAGTTTGAACACTTATCCAAAGTGCACTTCTCTGGAGTGGACTGTATCTTACATTTTCTTTCCCCCTCTCTCTGTCGTCCTCTCTTTCTCTTTCCTTCTCTCTATCTTTCTCTATCACCACTTTCTTTCTCCCTTCCTCTTTCTCTTTCTCCCTCTTTCTCTCCCTCCCTCCCTTTCTCTCTCGATACAGGTGGTCCCATGAGTACCAAGAGGCCACCATTGAGAAGATCCTGCGTTTTCTCAAAGGCAAGCCCAGCCAAGACCAGACAGACTGTCCCAAGACAGACTGCTCTAAGGGGCTGCAAGGGCCACAGAAGAAATAAAGGCCCTTGAGTGGAGCTCTGGTCTGTGATGATGTAAAATGGTGCCCATTAGTGATCAGTAATCAATAATGCCAAACAGAGCATCCTCTGCGCTCTGGTTGGATCTGCTCTACCCCTGTGCATGTGAAGACAAGTTTAATAGTCTGTATTTAAATCATATGCTAATTTGACATTTCAGAACTTGTAAATACCACATAGTGCTCTCCAAAACTGCAGTGCCAATGTCATATGCTGTTATTAGCGTGGCCAGGTATATTGTTTGTCTCTCAGGAAATAACCAGTGTGAAAAGTCAGCCATCAATGGCATCCAGCATTACACATAATAAAAATGTGGAGTATCTCTGTTTCCTCTCCATAGCACTGCTCTCTCATCATTATAAATACGCCCATACTTTCAAAGACAAGACAACATCCTGGTTTATAGTAGCCTGAGTACCAGTCTGTTTGTGCTATCATTCCAACTCCTTGACATGTTAGGCTTGGATTTGGCAAGAGCACAAACAGATCTGGGACCAGGCTAGGTTTTTAGTAATGTTCCTGTGTAAAGTACATAGTGTATGCAAAATACTTTATATTACTTTATATTAATATCTCTTTTTTTTCTTCTCATGGTGCTTAAATGGATCCTACAAGCTCATTGGTGGTCGACTGTTGCATTGATTTGATGTGTATTTACGATTGTGTAACCTGGGCGCTAGCAAACAGCCTATTCCAACAGAGATTACCTCTGACCTATACAGATCTAGTCTGGTCCCAGATCTGTTTGTGTGCTGTTTTGCCAACTCCAATGGTCCTTGTCATGAGAAGGACCATATGAGTTGGCAAAACAGCACAAACAGATCTGGGACCAGGCTAGAAGAGGTCTACAATAGCTATACTCATTATCCACTTACACTCATCTGCCTAGTGACAATCAGGGGTTCACAAAGAACTCTCTCTCAACCAAGCTTGAGGCAATGAAAAATACCATTATCAATGCATCTTGATCATGTGAAAATGGATAGACGCTTTCTCTCACTGTTCACAAAGATACAATCAGTTTACTACCCCTTAAGGCTGAAGCTACTCCATGAAAACACTTCCATCACCTGCCTGTCAGAAAGTCTTGTAGTATACAGTCACAACACGCTGCATTACTTTGTTTGGCTAAACTGCTGTAACTACAATGCTGATTTGAGGTTTGATTCCTTCCTAACGCAAAGAGATTCTGTAATTGATTTGGCTGCTTGACAGTCAGCCTTAGTTCACTGGCTTGTATCTATTGGATAGAAGCAGTTCAGTAGATAAATGATATCACATCGAGGGCAGAGCTAAATACTGTATACATGGCTCACATTGAGGATCCTTTTTAGACATGTACCAGCATGCACCACCCCTGTCTAAATCACTTGAAGTCGATACTATTATCTGTGACAAGATCAGAAAAACTTCTAACAAAACAATCATGCAGTATCTGATTATCAGTTTAGATATTATTATGTAAGTGTTGCAAAATCACCACAGAAGTCATAAAATCATCAGGTTATTGTATTTATAATTCAATGAAGTGGAACGGTAACACTTTACTTTAAACATGGAATTATTCGGTTATTAGTGACATGTTTGTTTTGTAGATTCATATAGTGATGTAGCTACTGTATGTACCCACACAGTGCTAAATGGTGTGGGGGAAAGGAAAACTAAAAATGGCACCTCAGTCTAAAGCTACAGTATTTGCTCTCAGCACTGCTAGCTATATCTTGTCACTGTTTTGATGGCTCTTCTGGGCTATTTCCCCTGTTGCCTTAATATATGTGTTGCTCTCAATACAGGTATGTTGATTAAATACTGTATACATGGACATGTTCTTGTTAACTTTTTTTATTCAAGATTTAGGCAGTGTTGTCATTTTACAATACAGTGACGCAATAAAAACAACTAACCTGATACAGTAAATCTGTGATTCTTTCTGTGTACTTGAAATGGATCCCTATGAAGCGTTATATTGCCTTATTATTATTAACATATTCATAGCAGCTAATAGATGCAATCATTGATGCAATCGTATTATGAAACTACAGACTAAATCAGTAAGGCATGAGGCAGAAGGCCCCTAGTTGTGAAACGCTCATGATATACCATGAGCTTTTGTGGCTTGCTTTATTGTAGAGTTTCATATGTTCCCAGTCTGCATCTACAAGGTGCTATGAATGCTTTATAAGTGTTGTCAAATATATAATTTGCATGATTCAATCATTCATTCGTTCCCTTTTTAAAATATGATAAATATCATTCACAGTATCTAAAAATACTGTACGGTGCAGACAATAAAATCAATTCACAATATTTTCTCACAACATTTACATTTTAGTCATTTAGCAGAAACTCTTATCCAAAGCAACTTCCAGTCAGTGCATTGAACACATTGGTTACATGATTTCAGAAGACAGGAAGCCAGTAGGCCTATCACAGGCCTTCCTTCTCCCTAACAGCCAATCAAAATATATCATCCCAAATACTGAGTGACAGTAATGCTTCAACTCTTCCCCTGGCCGTAATCCCTCAGTTCCAGTTGCATCCTTTTAAATGTGTTATAAGAGATCTGGTTGCCCCCTGTGCTACTGAGGGTTGAACCCAGGTCAGTGAGTGTGGTGTGTGTGAGCTAGCTGTGGCCTTGTGTTGCTATGTGAGAACACTTTAGGGAGCAGGGAGTTTAGACTAGGCCATCTATTGGCACACACACAGACTTGCCTTGCCTATCTGTTGTATTGTATGGAGGGGTGACAGGGTTGCTGTGTGAGTGCACTTAAGGGGTTAGACTGGGCTATCTGTTGAATGGAGGGATGACAGTAAACTGTAAGCAGTGTAACTCAGTACTCCCTGACTGCTGTTAGAAGCCGATGGGTCTCGTTTTGTTAAGAGATACTAATGGTTGAGTCTGGACAAGTTGGGCTACAGCCGATCTATCTGCTGCTCGCATGCTTTGGTGACATCGAGATGCACTGTTATTGAATTTCATATTTTCTGAGTCATGTATTTTCTGCCTGCCCTTGGATAGTTTGATATAGTACTGTGGGTATTATTTGACCACAATTGTATGTCAGCTCACATTAGATTTTCAGTTTAAAATACAACAGGGAACCCAGACCTCTTTCTCTTCTTGTCTCACATGATGTAGCGCACAGTGATGTCTGTCATGGGGGGTTGGCTGGTGGTTCCAGCTTTTTGGTCTTTTGGTGTTGAAGCCACGGAATCTAACCTCTGTGTGGTCGAATGACAGTCAGCTACCTCTCCTACACACTGGTGAAAAGGTGTATGTAGGGCAGCAGAGGCTGTGGCCTTCCAGAGGCTCAAGCTGTGATGTGAGGAAGTTTATCTACTACCTGTCTGTCTGGCTGTCTGTCTGTCAGTGTCAGGATGTTGCAGAGTCCTCTCTTCTATCTGTCCTTTGATCCCGACACTCCACTATCCTAAACACACAACAAGGTGTTTATGGCCTCAGTGTTTTAAATTAGGAAAACTGAAATAGGAATTTCAGGTAAGGAAGGACTTACCCAATGATCCCTGTGGGGATGAGGAGGAGGAGGGCTCCGAACAGGAAGGGGAATCCCTTCATGATGTGCAGGGTGGCTGGGTAGAGAGAGTTAAAGAGGCCGCTGGCCACCAGGGAACACAGCCCCTCCACACAGGCCACCGACGCAAACAACGCACCTGAAACACACAGGACAGGACATAGAGGATGTCTGTAGCACTTAAAACATATTCTTATGAAGTGTTATGCTACCTTATGAACATTTATAGCACCTTATAGATGTAGTCATAGAGCACTATGAAACTGTATACATGAGAGTTCGTGACATATTGTGAATATATCCCAGCTAAGGGCCCTCTTTTGAAAGCTCTCTCTCACCTTGTTCTTCAGGCCCCACCAGCTTGGACAGCTTGGCCCTGAGGACTGGAGTGGCTGCCATGTAGAGGAAGCACAGCCCATAGCCTGTTAGAGAAGGGGAGTGGACACACACTTACCTGTTAAAGGTACACTACGGAAAGTTACTTGGGGAATGGAGACACAACAATGATGATGGGCATGTTCCATGTATAATCTATCACCATCACTAGAGGGCAGTGAATAAGCGGTGAGTTTTGCAACCTTTACCCAGCTGTGTGATCTCTGTGGAAGAACGAGACAGGAGGAGAGAGAAAACAGAAGTCGTCCAGGGCAGGCTTATTGATCTAGTACTCTGGGACACATGTCTTACTGTGTGCTACTAGAGCGTTTCTCCCAGTGCACTGTTCTCAAGACACCACCAGGTAATGCTGCAAAGACTTATACTGTTGATAGCTGAGCCAAGAGCACATGTTCACTAAGACTAATAATACACTGTGAAAAAGGTCATAACAATAAACAAATCTAGTCAACTCTAAACTGATTGTAATCTGGTTGTAATGATGTCAATTTAACTTGTTTTGTCTTCTGGGATAGCCTCTCACCTGTGAACATGAGTTCAGTAGTGTTGGCCAGTGAGATGACCACCAGGCCGGTCATGTTTGAGGCCAGTCCCACCAGAGACACCCAGGAGTCCTCTAGACATCGCTGCATGGTCCTCAACCCCAGGAGGCTGCTGAGGTAGGCCAGATTCAGGGCTGCAGACCCCCAGCCAATCAGCCCTGGGCCCCAGCACAGCGGAGAGCTCAGCTCATACAGAACATACAGCTCCCGGCTGCCAATGTGGACCGTCACCACCAGGAAGAAGCAGAAGGTGTAGAGCCACAGTTTGTACCTCCTCCATTTTGTGTGACTGCCGACCTCGGTGGGGTCGCCTAGTGCAGAGTAGAGGTGGTAGATAGCGCGGTGGTGGCGGGTGGTGAAGAGTTTGGCACTGGGGTCAGGGGTGATGGACTCGGGTACAAACAGGTAGGCATAAAGGGCAGCAGCCAGGTTAGTGGCCAGCACCAGCCAGAATGGGTTAATGTACCTGGAGAGGAAAAGAAAGGGTGGGGATTTCAGTTATTTCAGTATGGATCAAGTCCCCATGAGAGGTATAAGTGTTATCCAGTTACATTACTGTATCACAAGTTTAGAAGCTTACAAACATACTGTAATCAAAAAATGAATTGAAGAAGAATATGAGAGTGATATGTTTTTCATCCACAGATAGCTAGCTACCTTGGGCCATCTTAACATGATATAACCTACCCTTGTGCCTGCCGCCACTGCCCCCCTATGATACTAGCCAGCATGCCAGCCAGTCCCAGACAGGCCTCCAGTACTGCCACCCTGAAGGTCAGGGAGCCCCTGTCGCTGGTGTCAGCCACATAGGCAAAGCAGCCTGCCAGGATGGTGTTGAAGTCGCCTGAGAGTAAGGATGAGTTAATTGATGCATCGATAAGTCAGTCAAGGATACCCACATTGATTTAAAAAAAAATGTTTTAAAAAAGCGGATTAATTGGTTAATTGGCCCTAGCAACTAATTGATTCTGAAAAACTTGAGTTGGACTTAGCATGATGTATTATCCGGTTGTATCTTAGTAAAGATGTTCCTGAAGCTAACATAATGGTGTCCCATCTCCTTATCAATACAGGACTTATCCCTACCTGAGAGGCCTGAGAGCAGCCTGCCCAGGAGGAACCAGACCACGGGCAGCTTGAGGTACATGACCACCAGGTAGACCCCAGCCTGCAGGGCCAGACCCAGGCTGGGCAGGATGAGCACGGGCCGCCGGCCCCCCTGGTCGCTCCAGGAGCCCAGCAGAGTCACCACAAACAGCCCCACTGCAAAGCCTCCCAAATTGATGTACAGGTTCCAGTGGGCTGTCAGGGTCTCCACCTCCTGATGATGAGAGGATATGGTTTGAGTTATGATGAAAGCAAACAGTTCATTGTTATGGTCAGTTATTTGCAAGCCAACCAAAACTCCAGGACCTGGTGTCAAGGACAAATAGATGAACAGGTTGTTGAGACATGTAGTTGTTTCTATTTGTCACCTGATGTCACTAGTTGGCGTTGCCTTATGTAAGGAACGATGCTGTCTTACATGAAGTATTTTGATACTGTTATTGGCCGTCTTTTGATGTATTGCACACAAAAAAAATGTGAACTTGTGTCATGTACACATGTTCTTTACTGACGTGCTGCTTTTAATATTGATGTACTGTATCTTCATCTGGTTGATGTCATGTGCCTGTTTGTCTGAAACTGATCCTGGATTATTAAGATGTTACACGTGATGTTAGGTTATTATTTTATGTTTTCAAACAACCAATACATTATTTAATCATCATTCAAGACCTTTATTTGCTGAACCAGCTGTGTTAGTGCTGGGCTGAAATAAAAGCCTGCACACAGTGTGGGCCTCCAAGAACAGGAGGGATCAAATCAAATTGTATTTGTCACATGCGCCGAATACAACAGGTGTAAACCTTACAGTGAAATGCTTACTTACAAGCCCTTAACCAACAATGCACTTTTAAGAAAAATAAGTGTTAAGTAAAAAATAGATAAGTACAAAATCTATGACTGTAAGTCGCTTTGGATAAAAGCGTCTGCTAAATGGCATATTATTATTATTATTATTAAAGATCAGCAGTAAAATAACAGTAGCGAGGCTGCAGGGGTGATAGAGGATTGTCTATGTTTCCCCCACCTTTTGAAGTGGGTCTGGGGGCCCAGAAGTGTTGGCACATCCCCCTCCTTTTGTTCCATTGTAACCGACGTCTTCACTGATGCGGTCCCATAGGTACTGCGTAGACAGCGGCCACTGAAGAGACAGCGAGAACATCGATAAGAACAACACGGGTTCAACAGAAACCGAAAGCGGGCAAGCGAACGGCGGCCGTCTAGAGCAAATGTGTCCCTTCTTCTCAACCTCCTCGTTTTTAGAAAATGTGTCATTTATCGGTATGTCGTCGTCTGCAGACGATAGAGTATCTTCGGGAAGAATTGCTCTGGTGTCTGAATCTTCCATTGCATTGACAATGTTGTAGGATACTAAAAAAAGATTCCTATTCAAGATTTTCGGTTCCTTGTTATTATAGACTCGTCTTCGCAAGACTGAATAGTTTGCGGACAAAATCTTGAAATAATCCACTTCTTTTGTTCAGAAACAAAGTCATAACGTACTTAAACTGTAAGTCTGTAAATAAAACCTCTAGAAGTTAATATACAAGTCTTGTCCGCGTAATGGTCTCGAGATTGCCCCATCTGGACGAAGCTTTGAACTGCACATTTACATTTACGTAATTTAGCAGAAGCTCTTATCCAGAGCGGGGGGGGGGGGGGGGGGAGGCAATTCCATTGTATCGTGACACAGATTTCACTTTAAAATGTACTGTATGTCAAAGAAAAACCAATGATTGCAAAGTTAAACAAACCACACACTCTATGCACAAGGACTACTTTTAACAATTTTCACTGAAAAATGTACAAAAACACATTTACTTGAAGAACAGTGCAGATGCAAAGTTTGGTAACAAAATGAAGGTTAGTGCTGTCAAATATTTTTGGAACTAACCACAGCCTGACGTTTCCAATGGGAGCAAATTAATAATAGTAGACAGAACAAGCAGCCAAGCACGAGCTAGCGAGAGCCTATTGGCGCATTATAGCATGTATTTGCATATTTCCGTTAGAGAACGCCTACTCTGTGAAGTGCGCATGTGCAATAACTCAATTCGCCCTCGCACTCCTTCGAAGCAACAAATTTTTTGGAAACTTTGGCAAAGGGTAAAGTCTACTAAACTTAGTCCACTCTGTTCGTAACAGATTATAGTTTTGGAAACAGAACTGTATTGAGATCAAATGTTTTATCGATGAAAACATTTGCAGAATGTCGGCCAATATCCATCTCCCTCCATCTTCTCCCAATGCCGGCCACTGGGCTTCCTCTCACCACCATATTTGGTAGTGAGTGGTAAAGGCCAACCGGATGCTTCATATTTATACATCAATGTTATATCTGTGGCTCTGTCATTCTGTTACCAAACTTTGCATTTGCGCTGTTCTTCAAGTAAATTTGTTTTTGTAAACATTTCTGTGGAAATTGTTAAAAGTAGGCCTTGTCCTTGTGCATGGAGTTGTATTGTTTGTTTAACTTTGCAACAATTGGTTTTGGTTTTATATACATTTTCAAGTGAAAAATCTGAGGCTGTGTCACTCTGTTTCTTTGGAATTGCCTATCATCAAATTGTCACAATGTCACCACATGCATTTGTTTTATTTCCTCAAATAATTACAAACTAATGGTCAAACATTTAGACATTTAATCTACAAATGATTACTCATTCTGCACTCTTTATGTTATTAGATAGTTATTACACATGTAGCCTAAAAATAGGCCTGCATCATTGGATAAACTGACATTTATTCAAAAACGTTCCTTAAAAATACATTTGTTTCTATAAAATCCAAGTCTGTTTTTTCCCCTCTAACAATTGATTTGATTTTGCTGCGAAGAGACAAAATCATTAGATCATTTGTTTTGGTACTGTCCATTTGTAGCTTGTTTTTGGACACAGGTCCAGGAATGGCTAAAGGATTGCAATATTTACCTGGAGCTAACCCTGCAGATAGCATTACTGGGTGATCTGAAAAGTCATAGTCAATCGATCAATAATATAATAATACTTTTAGCAAAAATGTTTATTTTCCATTTACAATCTGTAGAAACAATGAGAATAGAAGAGTTCAGAACTTTTGTAAAATATCACAGTACAGTTGAAAAATACATGGCAAATAGAAATCCAATATGGATGGTGTTGAGAGATAGATGGGAGGTGTTGAATGGAGCTGAAGGATGGGACTAATAACAACTAACAACAACTAATAACAACAAGATAACTAATAATGTAAAGCATACTGTGTCCATAATAAGTATATAGGTTATAGGTTGAGAGCTTTTGTGAAAGAGCACAGTTAGAAAGATATGGCATATAGAAGCAAACCGGATGGACATCATGAAAATGATCGGAGAGGTTGAGGGTAGAGGAAGTTCAGGAGTAAAAACAAACAAAAAATAATTATTGTAAAATTGACTGTGTCCATAAAATGTATATAATAATATGCCATTTAGCAGACGCTTTTATCCAAAGCAACTTACAGTCATGTGTGCATACATTTTTATGTATTGGTGGTCCCGGGGATCAAACCCACTACCCTGGCGTTACAAGCGCCATGCTCTACCAATTGAGCTACAGAGGACCACTATATAGTATGTATAAGCTGGAAGTAGAGGCCTAAGCGTTGCTGTTCTCTAGTTTACTCCAATTAGGGAAGGGGTGGTGGGGTTGTAAAGTAATAAAGGGAAATATATTTTTTTAAAGGATATGTATATGTGTGTGTATGTGTATGTATATATATATGTATGTATGTATATATAAACTCAGGAAAAAAAGAAATGTCCTCTCACTGTCAACTGTGTTTATTTTCAGCAAACTTAACATGTGTAAATATTTGTATGAACATAACAAGATTCAACAACTGAGACATAAACTGAACAAGTTCCACAGACTATGTGATTAACAGAAATTTAATAATGTGTCCCTGAACAAAAGGGGGGGTCAAATCAAAAGTAACAGTCAGTATCTGGTGTGGCCACCAGCTGCATTAAGTACTGCAGTGCATCTCCTCCTCATGGACTGCACCAGATCTGCCAGTTCTTGCTGTGAGATGTTACCCCACTCTTCCACCAAGGCACCTGCAAGTTCCCAGACATTTCTGGGGGGAATGGCCATAGCCCTCACCCTCCGATCCAACAGGTCCCAGACATGCTCAATGGGATTGAGATCCGGGCTCTTCGCTGGCCATGGCAGAACACTGACATTCCTGTCTTGCAGGAAATCATTCACAGAACGAGCAGTATGGCTGGTGGCATTGTCATGCTGGAGGGTCATGTCAGGATGAGCCTGCAGGAAGTGTACCACATGAGGGAGGAGGATGTCTTCCCTGTAACGCACAGCGTTGAGATTGCCTGCAATGACTACAAGCTCAGTCCAATGATGCTGTGACACACCACCCCAGACCATGACGGACCTCCACCTCCAATTCGATCCCGCTCCAGAGTACAGGCCTCGGTGTAACGCTCATTCCTTCGACAATAAACATGAATCCGACCATCACCCCTGGTGAGACAAAACCGCGACTCATCAGTGAAGAGCACTTTTTGCCAGTCCTGTCTGGTCCAGCGACGGTGGGTTTGTGACCATAGGTGATGTTGTTGCCGGTGATGTCTGGTGAGGACCTGCCTTACAACAGGCCTACAAGCCCTCAGTCCAGCCTCTCTCAGCCTATTGCGGACAGTCTGAGCACTGATGGAGGGATTGTGCGTTCCTGGTGTAACTCGGGCAGTTGCAATTTATTGCCCTGGCCACATCTGCAGTCCTCATGCCTCCTTGCAGCATGCCTAAGGCACGTTCACGCAGATGAGCAGGGACCCTGGGCATCTTTCTTTTGGTGTTTTCAGAGTCAGTAGAAAGGCCTCTTTAGTGTTTCTATAACTGTGACCTTTATTGCCTACCGTCTGTAAGCTGTTAGTGTCTTAACGACCGTTCCACAGGTGCATGTTCATTCATTGCTTATGGTTCATTGAACAAGCATGGGAAACAGTGTTTAAACCCTTTACAATGAAGATCTGTGAAGTTAAGTTTGATTTTTACGAATTATCTTTGAAAGACAGGGTCCTGAAAAAGGGACGTTGCTGAGTATATATGTATGTATGTATGTGTGTATGTATGTATGTATGTATGTATGTATGTATGTACAGTTGGGAAAAAAGTATTTAGTCAGCCACCAATTGTGCAAGTTCTCCCACTTAAAAAGTTGAGAGAGGCCTGTAATTTTCATCATAGGTACACGTCAACTATGACAGACAAAATGCGAATTTTTTTCTCCAGAAAATCACATTGTAGGATTTTTAACGAATTTATTTGCAAATTATGGTGGAAAAGAAGTATTTGGTCAATAACAAAAGTTTCTCAATACTTTGTTATATACCCTTTGTTGGCAATGACACAGGTCAAATGTTTTCTGTAAGTCTTCACAAGGTTTTCACACACTGTTGCTGGTATTTTGGCCCATTCCTCCATGCAGATCTCCTCTAGAGCAGTGATGTTTTGGAGCTGACGCTGGGCAACACGGACTTTCAACTCCCTCCAAAGATTTTCTATGGGGTTGAGATCTGGAGACTGGCTAGGCCACTCCAGGACCTTGAAATGCTTCTTACGAAGCCACTCCTTCGTTGCCCGGGCGGTGTGTTTGGGATCATTGTCATGCTGAAAGACCCAGCCACGTTTCATCTTCAATGCCCTTGCTGATGGAAGGAGGTTTTCACTCAAAATCTCACGATACATGGCCCCATTCATTCTTTCCTTTACACGGATCAGTCGTCCTGGTCCCTTTGCAGAAAAACAGCCCCAAAGCATGATGTTTCCACCCCCATGCTTCACAGTAGGTATGGTGTTCTTTGGATGCAACTCAGCATTCTTTGTCCTCCAAACACGACGAGTTGAGTTTTTACTAAAAAGTTATATTTTGGTTTCATCTGACCATATAACATTCTCCCAATCCTCTTCTGGATCATCCAAATGCACTCTAGCAAACTTCAGACGGGCCTAGACATGTACTGGCTTAAGCAGGGGGACACGTCTTGCACTGCAGGATTTGAGTCCCTGGCGGCGTAGTGTGTTACTGATGGTAGGCTTTGTTACTTTGGTCCCAGCTCTCTGCAGGTCATTCACTAGGTCCCCCCGTGTGGTTCTGGGATTTTCGCTCACCGTTCTTGTGATAATTTTGACCCCACAGGGTGAGATCTTGCGTGGAGCCCCAGATCGAGGGAGATTATCAGTGGTCTTGTATGTCTTCCATTTCCTAATAATTGCTCCCACAGTTGATTTCTTCAAACCAAGCTGCTTACCTATTGCAGATTCAGTCTTCCCAGCCTGGTGCAGGTCTACAATTTTGTTTCTGGTGTCCTTTGACAGCTCTTTGGGCTTGGCCATAGTGGAGTTTGGAGTGTGACTGTTTGAGGTTGTGGACAGGTGTCTTTTATACTGATAACAAGTTCAAACAGGTGCCATTAATACAGGTAACGAGTGGAGGACAGAGGAGCCTCTTAAAGAAGAAGTTACAGGTCTGTGAGAGCCAGAAATCTTGCTTGTTTGTAGGTGACCAAATACTTATTTTCCACCATAATTTGCAAATAAATTCATAAAAAATCCTACAATGTGATTTTCTGGATTTTTTTTCTGGATTTTTTTTCCTCAATTTGTCTGTCATAGTTGACGTGTACCTATGATGAAAATTACAGCCCTCTCTCATCTTTTTAAGTGGGAGAACTTGCACAACTTGCACAATTGGTGGTTGGTGGCTCCGCAGGTAATATGACACATTACATTACAATGGAACGATTTGATTAGTGTAATGTTGGCTAGCTACATAGTTGTATTTGTATCAAAGATAAAGGTGTAGTATAGAGTAACTATCGAGGTTAGCTAGCCAGCTACATTCGTTCGCAGCGACGCCGTTTTTCAAACAAAGTCAACACCGCAGCCATTGCTAGCTAGCCAACACTACCAGCTACCAGCTAGCAGTACTGTAGCAACTAAATACAATATCCTTTTAGCCAGCTACATTCGTTCGCAGCGATGCCGTTTTTCAAACAAAGTCATCACCGCAGCCATTGCTAGCTAGCCAACGCTACCAGCTAGCAGTACTATAGCAACTAAATACAATATAATTTTAGCCAGCTACATTCGTTCGCAGCGACGCCGTTTTTCAAACAAAGTCAACACAGCAGCCATTGCTAGCTAGCCAACAATACCAGCTAACAGTACTGTAGCAGCTAAATACAATATCTTTGTGCTAGCTAGCCAACGTTTAATTATTGCTGCGTTATAAAAGGAACTAGACACAGACACGAATTATCTGTTTAGTGTGTTAACACACTATTGGTAGTTTGTTGTAACCAAGTATTGGTGCTAAACCGTGTGTTATTGGATGCTAGCATGATAGTTAGCTATGGCGTCATAGTTAGCTAGCTGAATAAAGTAAGTTGAGTCTATTCCTTGAAACATTGAACCGCTGTAGTTTACAACAATTCTAATTTCTAAAGTGGAAGTTGGGAGAGTTTTATTCGGGTGTTTCAGTGAAACAATTATAGTTTCTGAGGTGGAAGTTGGGAGAGTTATATTTGGGAGTTGTGGTGAGGGAGGCCCCGCTCTCTCCTTTCCCAGATGTTTAGTTCATTTCATTCCGATCTCCTCTGCATTATTGTAGCCATTTGCTACAGCCTGTCAACGATGCCTCTGCCTATCCCTGTTCTCTCCTGGTGGTCCCTGCACGCACCACACACCTGGAGTTCCAGGTCTCAGGCAGCCTCTGGAACTGCCGTTCTGCTGCCAACAAGGCTGACTTCATCCCAGCCTATGCTACCCTCCAGTCCCTCGACTTCCTGGCGCTGACGGAAACATGGATTACCACTGAAAACACTGCTACTCCTACTGCTCTCTCCTCGTCTGACCATCTGTTCTCGCATACCCCGAGAGCATCTGGTCAGAGGGGTGGTGGCACAGGAATCCTCATCTCTCCCAAGTGGACATTCTCAATTTTTCCCCTAACCCATCTGTCTATCTCCTCATTTGAATTCCATGCTGTCACAGTCACTAGCCCATTTAAGCTTTATATCCTTGTCATCTATCGCCCTCCAGGTTCCCTTGGAGAGTTCATCAATGAGCTTGACGCCTTGATAAGTTCCTTTCCTGAGGATGGCTCACCCCTCACAGTTTTGGGGGATTTCAACCTCCCTACGTCTACATTTGACTCATTTCTCTCTGCCTCCTTCTTTCCACTCCTCTCCTCTTTTGACCTCACCCTCTCACCGTCCCCCCCCTACTCACAAGGCAGGCAATACGCTTGACCTCATCTTTACTAGATGCTGCTCTTCTACTAATCTCACTGCAACTCCCCTCCATGTCTCCGACCACTACTTTGTATCCTTTTCTCTCTCGCTCTCCTCCAACACTACTCACTCTGCCCCTACACAGATGGTAATGCGCCGCCGCAACCTTCGCTCTCTCTCTCCCACTACTCTCTCCTCTTCCATCCTATCATCTCTTCCCTCTAATCAATCCTTCTCCCTCCAATCTCCTGATTCTGCCTCCTCAACCCTCCTCTCCTCCCTTTCTGCATCCTTTGACTCTCTATGTCCCCTATCCTCCCGGCCGGCTCGGTCCTCCCCTCCAGCTCCGTGGCTTGATGACTCATTGCGAGCTCACAGAACAGAGCTCCGGGCAGCTGAGCGGAAATGGAAGAAAACTAGACTCCCTGCGGACCTGGCATCTTTTCACTCCCTCCTCTCTACATTTTCTTAATCTGTTTCTGCTGCTAAGGCCACTTTCTACCACTCTAAATTCCAAGCATCTGCCTCTAACCCTAGGAAGCTCTTTGCCACATTCTCCTCCCTGCTGAATCCTCCCCCCCCCCCTCCTCCCTCTCTGTGGATGACTTCGTCAACCACTTTGAAAAGAAGGTTGACGACATCCGATCCTCGTTTGTTAAGTCTAATGACACTGCTGGTCCTGCTCACACTGCCCTACCCTATGCTTTGACTTCTTTCTCCCCTCTCTCTCCAGATAAAATCTCGCGACTTGTGACTGCAGGCCGCCCAACAACCTGCCCGCTTGACCCCATCCCCTCCTCTCTTCTCCAGACCATCTCCGGTGACCTTCTCCCCTACCTCACCTCGCTGATCAACTCATCCTTGACCGCTGGCTATGTCCCTTCCGTCTTCAAGAGAGCGAGAGTTGCACCCCTTCTCAAAAAACCAACACTCGATCCCTCAGATGTCAACAACTACAGACCAATATCCCTTCTTTCTTTTCTTTCCAAAACTATTGAGCGTGCTGTCTTTAGCCAACTCTCTTGCTATCTCTCTCAGAATGACCTTCTTGATCCAAACCAATCAGGTTTCAGGACTGGTCATTCAACTGAGACTGCTCTTCTCTGTGTCACGGAGGCTCTCCGCACTGCTAAAGCTAACTCTCTCTCCTCTGCTCTTGTCCTTCTAGACCTGTCTGCTGCCTTTGATACTGTGAACCATCAGATCCTCCTCTCCACCCTCTCCGAGCTGGGCATCTCCGGCGCGGCTCACTCTTGGATTGCGTCCTACCTGACCGGTCGCTCCTACCAAGTGGCGTGGCGAGAAGTTGTCTCCGCACCACGTGCTCTCACCACTGGTGTCCCCCAGGGCTCAGTTCTAGGCCCTCTCCTATTCTCGCTATACACCAAGTCACTTGGCTCTGTCATATCCTCACATGGCCTCTCCTATCATTGCTACGCTGACGATACACAACTAATCTTCTCCTTTCCCCCTTCTGATAACCAGGTGGCGAATCGCATCTCTGCATGTCTGGCAGACATATCAGTATGGATGACGGATCACCACCTCAAGCTGAACCTTGGCAAGACGGAGCTGCTCTTCCTCCCGGGGAAGGACTGCCCGTTCCATGATCTCGCCATCACGGTTGACAACTCTGTTGTGTCCTCCTCCCAGAGTGCGAAGAGCCTTGGCGTGACCCTGGACAACACCCTGTCGTTCTCCGCTAACATCAAGGCGGTGACCCGATCCTGCAGGTTCATGCTCTACAACATTCGGAGAGTACGACCCTGCCTTACACAGGAAGCGGCACAGGTCCTAATCCAGGCACTTGTCATCTCCCGTCTGGATTACTGCAACTCGCTGTTTGCTGGGCTCCCTGCCTGTGCCATTAAACCCCTACAACTCATCCAGAATGCCGCAGCCCGTCTGGTGTTCAACCTTCCCAAGTTCTCTCACGTCACCCCGCTCCTCCGCACACTCCACTGGCTTCCAGTTGAAGCTCGCATCTGTTACAAGACCATGGTGCTTGCCTTTGGAGCTGTGAGGGGAACGGCACCTCCGTACCTTCAGGCTCTGATCAGTCCCTACACCCAAACGAGGGCATTGCGTTCATCCACCTCTGGCCTGCTGGCTCCCCTTCCTCTGCGGAAGCATAGTTCCCGCTCAGCCCAGTCAAAACTGTTCGCTGCTCTGGCACCCCAATGGTGGAACAAGCTCCCTCACGACGCCAGGACAGCGGAGTCACTCACCACCTTCCGGAGACATTTGAAACCCCACCTCTTTAAGGAATACCTGGGATAGGATAAAGTAATCCTTCTACCCCCCCCCCCCAAAAAAAAATAATAATATATAATAATAATAATTTGTAAAGTGGTTATCCCACTGGCTATAGGGTGAATGCACCAATTTGTAAGTCGCTCTGGATAAGAGCGTCTGCTAAATGACGTAAATGTAAATGTAAATGGAATATATACACATATATATTTGCGAGAAAAAAAACATATGGGGGATTGGAAGTGATGCAGACAATTACATTGATGGAAGTTACAATCTATCTTTAATATTAAAGTTGATCAACACCCTAGAGAAAAAAAAAAAAAAAAAAAAAAACAATTGACTTGATTAACTTAATAGATATTAAAGGGGCAATCTGCTGTTCAAACAAAGGTCCACCCATCACTGTTTAAAGCTTCTGGGAAACAGTTCTCAAATGCATAGACAGAGCTATTGATGCAAGGACTTTCCATGATCCATTATGCCACAATTTAACCATGTTTTGAGGCCATACTGTGTTTGTTTACAATTACATTGTTTACAAACAATGGAGTAATTCATGCATATATTTCGGATTCTGATGGGGTATGACAGTTGTACTCATGAGGCATTTATACGTTTTCAAGAATCAATGAATATACACTCAGTGTACAAAACATAGACTGACCAGGTGAATCCAGGTGAAGGTTATGATCCCTTATTGATGTCACCTTTTAAATCCACTTCAATCAGTGTAGATGAAGGGGAGGAGACAGGTTAAAGAAGGATTTTTAAGCCTTGAGACAATTGAGACATGGATTGTGCATGTATGCCATTCGGAGGGTGAATGGGCAAGACAAAATATTTAAGTCCCTTTGAACGGGGTATGGTAGTAGGTGCAAGGCGCACTGGTTTGAGTGTGTTAAGAACTGCAACGCTGCTGGGTTTTTCATGCTCAACAGTTTCCCATGTGATTCAAGAATGCACCTTGTGGAGCAGAGGGGGACTGTGAAGTGACACACACAGGTATAGCCACACGCATATGCACATCGGCGCTAGCACACACACTCTACTCATATGTACATTGTAATTGTAATATAGTTGTATGGTGGTATCATACATTTTGTGTTGTAGATATGTAGTGGTGTAACAATGTTATATGATGTACTGTTTTATCTTTTGTTTTAGGTGTAATGTAAGTGCCTTATTGTGTTTGGACCCCAGGAAGAGTAGCTGCTGCCAAATACAAATGGTCCACCACCCAAAGGACATCCAGCCAAGTTGATACAAGTGTGGGAAGCATTGGAGTCAACATGGGCCAGCATCCCCGTGGAACACTTTCGACACCTTGTAGAGTCCAGTCCATGCCCCGACGAACTGAGGCTGTTCTGAGGGCAAAGGGGGGTGCAACTCAATATTAGGAAGGTGTTCTTAATGTTTTGTACACTCAGTGTATTTCTCAATTGGTAATTGAAGCGCGCTTACCATTCGCCATTCAAGTTCATATAGGAAACAGTAGGCAGGCTTCAGCGTGTCACACCCTAATGTTTTGTATACTCAGTGTATATGTAATACATTTAAATGTCCAAAAATGGATGTATCAATCGCAAATTGACCTTTTTTAAGTAATTCACTGAAAAAAAACTTTATTGGGGGATGATTTATCATTTTCAATAGCCTTCTGGATGCTGACACAGTATTGCTTTAGCTTTAATGTGCTACCAGTTGATACAGGTATTTGATACAAGTCCAATTCCGCTCTCCTTTTGCCAAAGTTTAAATGTATTTATTTGAGTATAAGGGAATTTTCATCCTGCATGTGCCCTCACACGTTTCACCAATCCCTCTCAGAAATATCCTCAGATATGCTGTTGTATTAAAGGTGCGTTCCATAACATTTCCAAATAATGTCTATCATACAGTATCTGTGCAGTAAAGGCACAGAATTCCAGAACATCATTTGAAGCTAGTTTACTAACAGAATGGCCGAAATAGCCCCAAATTAAGCAATCAATCTTATAGATGAAAAAGTACTTTCCATCATTGCAGTTCAAATTCCACTATTACTGAGAACAAAAGGCTTGTTGGGAGAAAGGGAACTTTGACTTCCAGCTGCAGCAATTTAAGTGCATTATTAAAGA
Source organism: Coregonus lavaretus (assembly GCF_964263955.1). NCBI lineage: Eukaryota > Metazoa > Chordata > Actinopteri > Salmoniformes > Salmonidae > Coregonus > Coregonus lavaretus. The sequence continues at coordinate 21,714,551 of NC_140017.1, forward strand.
GGTCATATAAAGACTTTTCTGTGCTGAAGGGTCATTTCAACTCAATTCAAGGCTGTCTTGGGCAATGAAGTATGTATGTAAGGTACCGTAATGTACCATTTATGTAGCATAGTCTTAACATGGGAGAGTTGACATGAAAACTCTGACTTTTCCTCGGTTTACATATTGTGGTACACACACATGCAGGCAGGCAGGCACACGCAGGCAGTCACACACAAACACACACACAAAAACACACACATAGCCACACACACACACACTTACTATCTGGGAATCTGAGTTATTGAGTTATGGGTGGCATGGAGGAATATTCCTTAATGTTTCTAAACAGTGGTGTGTGCACTTTGCCCAGAGATGACGTAATGACACCATGTAATGACAGTGGTTAAAGCCATGTAATGACAGTGGTTAAAGCGCCAAACATGCTTAGAAGCTTACATTTCTTAGTCTAATGTGATGTATTCACTCTGAAAACATAGTGGCCTAGGGTTGTTCCAACAACTATTATTCTACTGTACAGCAGACAACTGTTGTTATGGGACAATAAACTGGCTTCAGCAGAAAAGAGCCAAGAAACACATCGTTTTTTTTGTTCCCTTGGTTATGGTTATGGATAATAGTCTGTCACTAATCAGATTTATGTCCAACATGTATTATTTTGTACGTGCAGTTTTCCTCCTGTCCAAGATGGATACAATAAAATAAGAGGATAAGATGTAATTAGATGAATAAACAGTTCAGTCTCAGTTTAACTCAGAGAATATATTTACCTGAAGATCATTTTCATTGATTTAAATGGAACACACCCACCCACATTCAGTCCTTGAACTGAGCTGCCAAGAGATGAGAATTATTGTCTTATCTCATATCTGTCTACACATTGTATTTTAAAGTACATTTACATTACATTTACGTCATTTAGCAGACGCTCTTATCCAGAGCGACTTACAAATTGGTGCATTCACCTTATAGCCAGTGGGATAACCACTTTACAATGTATATATATTTTTTTTTTTGGGGGGTGGGGTAAGGGTGGGGGTAGAAGGATTACTTTATCCTATCCCAGGTATTCCTTAAAGAGGTGGGGTTTCAAATATCTCCGGAAGGTGGTGAGTGACTCCGCTGTCCTGGCGTCGTGAGGGAGCTTGTTCCACCATTGGGGTGCCAGAGCAGCGAACAGTTTTGACTGGGCTGAGCGGGAACTGTGCTTCCGCAGAGGTAGGGGAGCCAGCAGGCCAGAGGTGGATGAACGCAATGCCCTCGTTTGGGTGTAGGGACTGATCAGAGCCTGAAGGTACGGAGGTGCCGTTCCCCTCACAGCTCCGTAGGCAAGCACCATGGTCTTGTAGCAGATGCAAGCTTCAACTGGAAGCCAGTGGAGTGTGCGGAGGAGCGGGGTGACGTGAGAGAACTTGGGAAGGTTGAACACCAGACGGGCTGCGGCATTCTGGATGAGTTGTAGGGGTTTAATGGCACAGGCAGGGAGCCCAGCCAACAGCGAGTTGCAGTAATCCAGACGGGAGATGACAAGTGCCTGGATTAGGACCTGTGCCGCTTCCTGTGTAAGGCAGGGTCGTACTCTCCGAATGTTGTAGAGCATGAACCTACAGGATCGGGTCACCGCCTTGATGTTAGCGGAGAACGACAGGGTGTTGTCCAGGGTCACGCCAAGGCTCTTCGCACTCTGGGAGGAGGACACAACGGAGTTGTCAACTGTGATGGCGAGATCATGGAACGGGCAGTCCTTCCCTGGGAGGAAGAGCAGCTCCGTCTTGCCAAGGTTCAGCTTGAGGTGGTGATCCGTCATCCATACTGATATGTCTGCCAGACATGCAGAGATGCGATTTGCCACCTGGTTATCAGAAGGGGGAAAGGAGAAGATTAGTTGTGTGTCGTCTGCGTAGCAATGATAGGAGAGGCTATGTGAGGATATGACAGAGCCAAGTGACTTGGTGTATAGCGAGAATAGGAGAGGGCCTAGAACTGAGCCCTGGGGGACACCAGTGGTGAGAGCACATGGTGCGGAGACAGCTTCTCGCAAACGCCACTTGGTAGGAGCGACCGGTCAGGTAGGACGCAATCCAAGAGTGAGCCGCGCCGGAGATGCCCAGCTCGGAGAGGGTGGAGAGGAGGATCTGATGGTTCACAGTATCAAAGGCAGCAGACAGGTCTAGAAGGACAAGAGCAGAGGAGAGAGAGTTAGCTTTAGCAGTGCGGAGAGCCTCCGTATTCACACACACGCGCGCACACACACACACACACACACACACACACACACACACACACACACACACTCACACACACACACACACACACACACACACACACACACACACAAACACACACACACACACACACACACACACTATCTCTGTCGCTATCTCTCTGATGAATGTGTAGACACCAGTCAGATAAGGGAATGAAGCAGGGAACTGTGCCTGTTGCTGTTGGTGATTCATACATATTACATTGACTAGCTTACAGTTATAGTTGGCTTGCTTAATGTTTAAGTAATGCAAGGTTAATACAAAGCCATTTCAGGGGTTACATTTTGTTTTGCTCTGGGATCAATCATTTGTAATCTCTTCAAAGAGGTTCGGATGTTTTGAAACAATTCACTCTATCAGAAAAAGTTGTTCGTATTCCAAAATCTGTAATTTGCTCTGTCAGAAAAAAAAAGTTTTGTGGGAGGGAGGGGGGAGGTGTGCTCTTACATTAAGATGGAGTTAATGGGTCGTGTTCATTAGGGCATACTGTAGCGACATTTGTGCAATGGAAAAGGAATATGAGCGTCTCGTATTAGAAACATTCAGATTGTACCTCCCCGTTTTCTTCAGATTATGGTTACTGAACACCACCCAGGCCCTTATGCAGGTATTTGACTGACAAGGCTCTTCATTGTCTTTCTCTTCAATAGACTTCAGCACAACCCAAACAAGGGAGAGGTGGGATGGGTGAGGCATTCTCAGGTGAATGTGATGACCACGTGACCGGGTGCCCAATGGATCAACAGAGAAATAAGTAACACTCGAAAAGCCAGCAGTGCCTAAAGGGCTGAGGGTGGGATGGGGTGGGAGATGCACTGAATGTACAAAACATTAGGAACACCGTCCTAATATTGAGTTGCACACCCTTTTGCCCTCAGAACAGCCTCAATTTGTCAGGGCATGGACTACAAGGTGTTGAAAGCATTCCACAGGGATGCTGGCCCATGTTGACTCCAATGCTTCCCACAGTTGTGTCAAGCTGGCTGGATTTGCTTTGGGTGGTGGATCATTCTTGATACACGGGAAAGGAAAATGAAGGAAAGGGGGATACAAAGTGTTAAGCGTTAAAAACCGGTGCTCCTGGTACCTACTATCATACCCTGTTCAAAGGCACTGAAATAATTTGTTTTGCCCATTCACCCTCTGAATGGCACACATACACAATCCAAATCTCAATTGTCTCAAGGCTTAAAAATCCTTCCCTTCATCTCCCTTTCCCCTCTCTCTCTCTTTCTCTTTCTCTCTCTCTTTCTCTCTCTCTCTCTCTCTCTCTCTCTCTCTCTCTCTAGCTCTCT
>NC_140017.1:21718312-21970610 GCF_964263955.1 Coregonus lavaretus
CACCCCTCTGTTGATTCTACCTTTACCACTAATAGTTGGGGGACCGGTAAGAGTGTTTGTTTCTTTGTTTGTTTGTGTCTAACTGTGCAGAGGCTGTGATTTGTTTGTTTTAAACCTCTTGAAAGTTCTGAAGTTATTCTTAGTTGAGAATAAAGTTCTGAAGCATTTCAAGTACTGGTTGTACACAAATTGAATGCCGAAATTCCTAGAAAACTCTGTATGTTTATTGAAGCTTCACTGCATGCTTTGGTTACACGTCTGTGTATACTTCCCAATGTGACATTTCTATTGTATTTGTGACATATTTAATTATTTCACAATATCCAGGATTTTTTGTGTGTGGTAATTTTTGTAGATAGGAACTTCAGCAAACATGCACATTGCCAGTTCAGAGTTCCCTGTGAGTTACGGTGGCCCTCCAGGGCAATAAACCATCAGGAACGAAAGACAGGCAGTTTATTGTCCCTTCTTCATCTTTTATCTTGAATGTATCATCAAATATATTTGTTTCTATAAAATCCAAGCCTGGTTTTTCCCTCTAAGAATTTATTTGATTAACTTCATTTATCAAAATAGATATTAAAGGGGCAATCTGCAGTTCAAACAACTACACCCCGTCACCGATTAAAACTTTTGGTTAAAAGCTGAGAGATGGGGCTGGAGAAATATAACCTCTCTCAAATTCATAGACAGAGCTAGGGATGCAAGGACTGACCATCCATTATATAAAAAGTATAGGTTTAACCATGTTTTGAGGCTATACAGTGTTTGTTACATTGACATTGTTTGCAAACACTGGAGTAAAACAAGCTTATATTTTGGGTTCTGACAGTTGAACTAAGCTCATGAGACAATTAGAAGTTATATTCTTCAAGAATTAACGGGTATATATAATTAATTAAGTCAAAAAATGGATGTAGCAACTAAGGATTCTAGCTTTAATTGGTTCATTGAAGGGCATCGTAACTAAATGACATAATTATGCCAACTCATTGCTGGCACAGCTGCAGTTTATATCCTGCAGACACAACCTCCCTTGACCTCTCCATCCTGGTTAAAGATTAGGGCTACAACAAAATGATAATATTAAGTTACAAGGGAGACACTATGGCCATGGAGAACTGAAGAGAACTGGAGCACCTTTAGAAATTACAGTAATATGAATTTGGGTTAGGCATGATATTTGTTTTAATTGATTGTTATTAACTATGCATTGCAAGAACTGTAACTGCAACTGACTTATTGAATAGATTTATTGAATTGCACACAACAAGACTTCTTTATGTTCTAAAATAGTTATACTACTTGTCTGTTCTTTAAAGCTGTTGCCTGTTGTCTCAGATGATTGTTCAATGAGAACAAAATGGTCCTGAGAGAGGAATGACTGTGTGTTGTGTGCATTTGTACGTGTTGTCTTACCTCAACAGTTGTTGTGTGCTACCTACCTCAACAGCACTCTCACTGTCCCTGTCTGCCTCTCTCTGTGTATGTGTGTGTGTGTGTGTGTGTGTGTGTGTACAGGAGGCTAGTTGTGGCTATGTGATCATCCTGATGGCCCTGTACTGGTGTACAGAGTGTGTGCCTCTGGCTGTGACCGGTCTGCTGCCTGTCATCCTCTTCCCTATGATGGGCATCATGGAGTCAAGCGAGGTACCAACACCACTACCCTCTCCCCTCTCTGCTCAACCACCTCCATACCTAATGACTGGATCTTACCCACCCATTAGACTCAGTAATTGAGACAACAAGATTCTGTTTTATGATCAGAATAAACAGGTCAACAGTTGTTATGACTAAAATGTTAAATGTAAATCTTTGTTTAGTAGATACAGTGTTGAGGACGTATGAATAGAGCACCTAAGTACTGTTGATAAAGTCCTTACTGTTGATCCCATTATTAGTATATTATCGTATTTATAAGCAGAACCTGTCTCAGGCCAGTACACTCATTCAGAACCCCCTGTCTGTCTCTCATCCAGGTGTGTGTCCAGTACATGAAGGACTCTAACATGTTGTTCGTCGGAGGGCTGTTGGTGGCTATAGCTGTGGAATACTGGAACCTTCACAAACGCATCGCCCTCAGAGTACTGCTCATAGTAGGGGTGAGGCCTGCCCTGTAAGAGACCCCCTTTACCTGTTTTAATTCTCATATTACAGAGCTGTTTGGTCTAGTGTTCTGATAGCCCAATGCTGTATTCATATTAAATGTCTTATCTGTTTCCCTTTTAAATGGTTTTTCTCTCCCTCTCTATCTTCCTCACTCTTGCTTTCCCACTCTCTCTCTCTCTCGTTATCCTCTCTCTCTCTCTCTCTCTCTCTCTCTCTCTCTCTCTCTCTCTCTCTCTCTCTCTCTCTCTCTCTCTCTCTCTCTCTCTCTCTCTCCTCTCTCTCCTCCCTCCCTGTTACTCCAGTCTGATGATGGGCTTCATGGGCACCACAGCCTTCCTGTCCATGTGGATCAGTAACACAGCCTCCACTGCCATGATGCTGCCCATTGCTAACGCTGTGCTGAAGCAGCTGTGTGACACAGAGGCCCAGGCAGAGGAGAGGGAGATGGACCTGATGGCCATCAGGGGTGGGGCCGGGCCTGGGACTGAGGTATCTAAGGGCCAGGAAAACCAGGCCTTTGAGATGGGTGACAAGGAAAACAGTATTACCATAGGTGTGTGTTGTTAGGAGGAAGTGGTGTGTGTGTGGGGCGGGGGTGGGGGGGGGTGGGGTGTGTATGTGTGTGTCAGCATTTGTTTTGTGTTCATTAGCCTCAACACCATCCATTCTAGGTTTCTCAAGCCATTCTCAAATGAGAATACAGCCTGGTACCACGAGACTATGTGTCCATTAGTTCGCTATGAGCTTTCACAATCACAAGCTATTCCACATCTTTCTGTTTTTGTAATAAATCATATCTCCCTTATTTGGCAGATGATGGAGGTGCTACTAAATATACAAAGGATGTCAAGCCCAGGGAGAATGGGGTCAAGTTAGGTAAGTAGAATACAGTATGTGTTCTCTCAACATAAGTGTTCCTCAATCATGGTCCTTGAAACCCACAGGGTGTAAATGCTTTTATTCCAGCCCAGGACTAACATACCTCATTCACACCTGTTGTGGATTCCATGAAACACCCTTCAGTAAATTAGTCAACCATTTATCTTAGTAGAGGAACACATTGATAAGTAAGAGATATTGCTAAGTTATTGATAAGCTAATTTAGGATGTGACCTTATTGATTTTGTCCGTTCAAGACAAGATTGTTTGGACTTATCGTCTCGTCTGGCTAAGATAGAATACAACTTACACGGACGCATTGAACATCATTGTCACGCCTTGGCTCTGGGGACTCTAGTATGTTGAGCCAGGGTGAGTTTTCATTTGTTTGTTCTAGTTGTTGTATTTCTATGTTGGCCAGGGTGGCTCCCAATCAGAGACGGCTGTAGCTCGTTGTCTCTGATTGGGAGCCATACTTAAGTAGCCGTTAGGCATTCATTTGGTGTGGTTTCTTGTTCCGTGTTGGTTTGTGTATGTAACCAGGGACGTCACGTTTTCGTTTTGTTCGTGTGATACTTTATAAAAATAAATATGTTCGCATTCCACGCTGCGCCTTGGTCCTCCTCTGTTCCCGACGAGCGTGACAATCATGTTCAATATCACCACCAGATACTCTCAATCCCTGTTTCTTGCAGACTCCCTGAAAACAACAGGTGGGAAATCTTTGCCCTAAACCCTTAGTTACCCTTAGGAAAACTTCTGACAGACTGACCTCTAACCCCTGAACATTCTGATTGGCTGACCCATGGTTCTCTCCCCACAGAGCTAGAGGTGGAGGAGAGCCCGGAGGCGAGGGAGAGGAGGCTGAAGAGGGAGGCTAAGTACCTGAACCTGGATAAAGGCATGAGTCTCAGTGTGTGTTACGCTGCCAGCATTGGAGGAACAGCCACCCTCACCGGCACCACCCCGAACCTTATCCTTAAGGGACAGGTCGACGAGTACGTTTACTGTTTATAAAGTCTTACTATGCTTGGGTAGTATTACAAGTAAACAGTAAGATACCCATCTGAGTAGCTCTCATTAAACGGTTTATTGTGTGTGGATACAGTATTGCAAACCGGTTTAGCAACTGTTCTTCTCTGGGAGAACTGTAGTGCCCAGTCTACTTTGCTTACAGCAGCTAAAGCACATCCCTGGCTTGGGAGTTAGCTAACATCTCTGTCACTTCCTCCATAGAATTAGAATTCCGTGCACTTTCCCGTTCAAAGCAGCATTTTGTGGTGGGTGCACCGGCCCGGCGGCCATATTGGGTGTACCTACAGCACAGTACCCTTTGGAATGTTTATGTAACTGATGCTAGTTCTAATTCTATAATTCTATAATTCTATAATTCTTTCCCCACAGAATGTTCCCAGGAAATGAAGACATCATCAACTTTGCCAGCTGGTTTGGTTTCTCCTTCCCCAACATGGTTCTGATGCTGATCATCTCCTGGCTGTGGCTGCAGTTTATGTACCTGGGCTGCAAGTGAGTCCTTCTTTCCTTTTATGTTTTATCTCCAGTCAATAACATCCATAACATCGTCTCTTGGCAGGAAGCCGAAGCAATGTAATTGTGTGCCTGCAATCCATGTTGAAAGACGACACATTCACCAACATAAAAATGCTATATAATGATTAAGCATAGTAAAATAATAGAAGGTAATGGTTTATGGTTATATTTCACTTATATAGAAACTTCATTGTCCATTTATGTTATACATTGACATATAGTCAAAGTAGATAAAAGCCTATATAAGACCCAGAGTTCTATATAGTACTGTATAGAGATCTCTGATATGTCTCGAATCTATTTGGCCCATTCACCCACAGCATGAAGAAGTCGTTTGGCTGTGGGACGAATAAAGATGGTGACAAGGAGGCGTACGAGGTGATGAAGAATGAGTATAAGAAGCTGGGCAGTATGTGCTTCGCTGAGGGCTGTGTCCTGGTGCTGTTTGTCCTGCTGGTCCTGCTCTGGTTCACCAGAGAACCAGGCTTCATGCCTGGCTGGGCCACTGTACTCTTCAACAAGGACAAACCGTGAGTGATAGATCAGTATGTTCTGTGTTGTAACTCCTATGTGTTATCTCTACTTGTCACTCCCTGTGCTTCTGCCTGGTTTTCCCTCGCTTATTAAAAATCTGATAGCTTTCTGCTGTGTATCCCAGTCTTTGCTCTTTTCCGCTTTCTAATGTAAGCTAACAATTCAGCTGTACACATAATGTGAACGTAAACTGTAATTACACTGTACATGCCTATGTATCTACCATATCAATACATAGGAACACATTGAGAAATGAGACCAAGAGACATTGTTTATATGTAAATGTTTATGTCCCAGGTATGTCACTGATGGCACAGTGGCCATCCTGATGTCAACGCTGTTCTTTGTGATCCCATCCCAAATACCCAGATGTGGCGGGTACTCTGAGGATGGTATGTGTGTGTGTGCACATTTGTGCATGTGTGTGTTTTTTGTCAATATATCTATGAGTGGTGAGAGTACACAGGGGCCCTGACCTCCAGGGGGCCCCCATTGATTTTGTTAGTCACTCTCACTCAGATATCATATTAACATGGCATAAGTCATGGCAAAATGTGTAGAATTGCAGGAAATTAACTTTCAAACTTACAATTTTCTCTCCGCCGCCAGGAGGGGGGCCACTAAAATGTTTTGCCCGCGAGGTGGGGAGGCCCCTCAAACAAATCTCACTTAGGGCCCCCAAAAGCGGTAATGTTTTCATGAGCTTGGGTCCCAGGAATTACTCATTTGGGTCCCAAGCTAAAAAGGTTTAAGAACCCCTGGTATAGAGATAAAATCTTTCTGACTCAGTGCTTTGTAATCGTCCTGATAGCACCCTCACTTCCCAGGGCTAGCACACGCTCGCACATTCATGCACACGCACACACACACACACACACACACACACACACACACACACACACACACACACACACACACATACATACTCCGATACACATCAGAGGGCTGCAGCGTGATAGCGCTAGCCTCAAGGTCAGCCCTGCCCTACACGGCTATATTTTCTCTTCTGCCCTTTCCCCGAAACAAATAGCTTTCAAATCAATAAATGACTCGTGGACACTTATAAAGGGATATAATTATTGTTTGGATAACCTTATTTATAATTTTTTATTTTATTTTTATTTTACAAAATATTTATTCACTCTTTATGCGAACACCGGAATAATAATTATCACTGAATTATCACAGTAAATGATTGTAATGTTTGTTTGTGTCAATTAACCCCATAAGGGATGGGTTGCCAAATGGCGATTTGGCACGAAAATAAAAAGTTATTCATTCATTCATATAATACATATTCACTTGTCTCCCTCTGTAACCTAAGCTGAGTTTAGTGTTCTTACTCCTGATAAGTGACAAGGTCAAAATGGCAAAACGGAGTGCTCCAGTAATGTAGCTCCTGCCTCAAAACGGTGGCAGCTCAATGTGTTTGGCAAATACATGGGTGTCACAATGATTAAAGGCACTTAGTGAAGAGTTAGAGTTTTGAGTTTGCGAGGCAGACTTTAAAGTGCATTGTCATGGCTCTTTGACTTCTGTTTTTCCGTTCCTGGCAAGGGGTGTTTTTGTGGTCATGTTAGTATCTAGGAGTTATCGATGGCCTTTGCTCCCTGAGTAGCAATGTAAGTAGGCATAAGTTAGTACAGTTCTATCTAGGACAGAGTCCTGTACATCGTAACAGTATAATCTCTGCCCATATAGATTTGGACAGAGATACTGTACACTTTAATAACACTGTATCTTCTTAACTACCATGTAAATACACAGGTCTTAGGGACCGTAGTCTTGCGTTACCATACTACCAAGTTCCTGCAGGAGTGCCTGGAATCGAGGCTATAAGGACCGTGATGGTAAACCTTGTGTCATTTTCCTGTGTGTGTCTTGTCCCTATAGGAAAGCCCCTGAAGGTCCCTCCCACCCTGCTGAACTGGGACGTGGTCCAAGAGAAGATGCCCTGGAACATCCTCTTGCTACTGGGAGGAGGCTTCGCTCTGGCCCGGGGCAGCGAGGTACCGTCTGTCTGTGTGTCTGTCTGTCGGTAGGTCGGTCAGTCTGTCCAAATCGGTCGGTCTGTGTTTTCATTTTTTAAACACAAATGATTACATTTGTGGATATGTTTTTCTCTGTGTGCAGACGTCTGGTCTGTCTCAGTGGCTAGGAGAAAATCTAGCCCCCCTGCAGTCCATCCCTCCCTTTGCCATCTCCTTCCTCCTGTCTCTACTTACCGCCACTTTCACTGAGTGCTCCAGTAACGTAGCTACTACCACACTGTTCCTGCCTATACTGGCCTCTATGGTAAGAGCAGACAGAATCCCTTACAAATTCACATACACACACCCAGGCAACACACGGTAACACACATGTCCAATTAGCAAACCTGGATCAATGATTTTAAGTGGTGCTAGATTTAGTTTGGAGTTTGTCCTTTTGGGACTATTCCTTTGGTTCCATTTTACCGGGAAAACTAAATCAAGGACAGCTAAGTATATGACATGTGTATTTGACCCAGGTCTGGCTCTTAGGCCTACACTATATGTTAATTTCACCTCTTTGACCCATGTGTGACCCTGTCTGTCTGTTCCCAGGCCATAGCCATTAAGCTCCACCCACTGTACGTCATGCTGCCCTGCACCATCTGTGCCTCGCTGGCCTTCATGCTGCCGGTGGCCACACCTCCTAATGCCATCGCCTTCTCCTATGGCAACCTCAAAGTCATGGACATGGTACGACCTACGACCATTCACCCTTCACCCCTCAACCCTCTCCATACAGTAATTTGTGTAGAGAGTGAAATACTATCCTGGATCCAAACTGAATTTTTCTGTTTCACTGTTTCAGTCTGGTCATCTCTTCATTGTAAAAAACACTTTGTGACAATTGCTGATATAAAAAGGGTTTTATTCTGTAAATACAGTAAATGTGATTAATTGATTCAGTCATTGAAACCAGTAGTGAAACAGAGCAATTCACTTTGGATCCAGGCTAGTAGAATACATGGTTGTGAAACATTCAGTCTGTGACCCATGTTTCTACCTGTTTTTCACCGCACTGACAACAGGCGAAGGCTGGATTCATTCTGAACATTGTTGGTGTCATCACCATCAACATCGCCCTGAACACCTGGGGAGCAGCCATGTTCAATCTCAACACCTTCCCTGACTGGGCCAATGTTACCACCATACACACCCCCTGATCTGGAGACACTGGCAAGGAAGGAAGGAAGGAGGGAAGGAAGGAGGGAAGGAAGGAGGGAAGGAAGGAGGGAAGGAAGGGGAGAACAAAAACTGGAGGAGCAGAGAGCAGAGGGATGGGAAGAGGAGAGAGATGCTGTATGTACACCTCTATCTGGGACAGGCTGTGAACAGAAGACAGTGCTGATGGTCAGCCCACTCAGTGGGTTCTAAGGCTACTACTGCATGTATACACACTCCATATAACAACACACACAGTATCTGTCTACCGGATGGACTGGTACTCCTCCTCCACTCTGTCAAAGGTTTGATTGATTTGAATTAAATTAATTTAGATTAATCAATTGAGATGGTTTTTGTACAGCTAAAATATGCAGGTCATATTGGATCCTTTTTCGGATTGCCAAATCTGTTTAAGCTTAAAGGAGCGGACACAAGAGGGGGAAATACTGTGTGTCTGTTTGGGGAATAGAATACACTAGAACACAACAGAATAGAATAGAATAGAATAGAATATAACTTTATTTGAGGTTAGGGAACTATAGGGGTAATCTATGAGATAAATAATGTTTCTTCTGATTACGTTATTATATCAACAACAACAAACAAACAAATATCTATTTAATGTGAAAGGCAATCTGTTTTGGAATACAAATGTTATTTTGAAGTCAGGAAAACCATCAGTGGCATATTATTATGAAACGTTTTGCTGTTAGTCCTTACAGCTGTTGCACAAAATGTATATTTTTGTTATTGTTTCGACAGTGTTTATGTATCATGTCTACTGTATTAAATGATGCACACAGAAAACCCTCAACCCTTCCAAATAGGAGAATAATTTCAAGTGTCCAAGCACAGGCCATCTCAAGCGAAATCAAAATGTTATTTTGGGGATTTTTAATGATTTGTATTGGTTTTAATTGTATTATAGTTCATGTATGATGATGACATTACTATTTGGTTTGCACATTGATTTCTTGGTTCATACATTTTGTGTCACTGCTCCCTTCATACCCACTTCCTGTATGATGGCAGAATATGGGGCACAGAAGGCAAATCCTTTCTATTTCAATGTTCTTATTGCTGTTTTCAATTATATCGCTTTCAAATCATTCAGAATCCTTTAAAAGCAGTAGGTAAAAGATAAAGGAAAATACAGTACAAAATAATAATTGACGGTAAAGAAGGAAATGAATAAAATAACATTCAAATTTATAGAATGAATTCAAGGAACCACTGGCAGGGGGCCATGTTAATTGGACGGTAGGATAGGATGATCTTTGGATGACCTTTCCATGACCTAGGGTCATCAGGGCGGCCGGTAATAAAATGAGATGTAAAAACATTTCGGTTATAATCTGGGTACCATTCTACCGTGATCATTGCATGGTAGTGTCACTCAGAGGCAAACAAACAAGAGAAACACTTAGTGGTCCCATGCATAATTGGGTGGTAGGGTGGTCCCATGCATAATTGGGTGGTAGGGTGGTCCCATGCATATTCGGGTGGTTCCTTACAGCAACTCTGTCTTGCGGAGAATAGAGGAGAGTGACGGACGACTAACTACCACAGTTCCTATAACGGGTGAGTCATCATCATCGCCTTTCAGACCCTTTCAGCAGATCTCTCTCTCTCTCTCTCTCTCTCTCTCTCTCTCTCGCTCTCTCTCTCTCTCTCTCTCTCTCTCTCTCTCTCTCTCGCTCTCGCTCTCTCGCTCTCTCGCTCTCTCGCTCTCGCTCTCGCTCTCTCGCTCTCTCGCTCTCTCGCTCTCTCTCTTTCTCCCTTTCTCTCTTTCTCTCTTTCTCTCTCAATGGATCTCCTTCTCTGTTTCCAAAGAGGGGCACTTTGGGTATATTTCTATACTTATTTTGTCAGTCGGGCCACTAGTAGGATGGATTACTTGAAAAGGACTTTGTGACAACTGCTGATGTGAAAAGGGCTGTATACATTTGATTTATTTATTTATTCATAAATGAATGAACGAAAGATGAATTTTAGTTTTAGGTCCACCACACCCCTGTCACGGCTCAGGCTGAGACACAGATGCAGACACAGGAGGCGGATAGTACGAGTCTCAGAGTTTATTACAGAACAAGGGGCAGGCAATCGATAGGTCAAGGCAGGCAAAGAGTCGTAATCCAAATCAGAGTCAGGCAGGATCAGGACGGCAGGCAGGATCAGGGTCAGGACAGGCAGAAAGGTCAGAACTGGGAAGACTAGAAAAATCAAAAACTAGAGCACAGGAAACACGGGAACATGCTGGTAGGACTTGACGGGACAAGACGAACTGGCAACAGACAAACAGAAAACGCAGGTATAAATACACATGAGGTAATGGGAGACACCTGGTGGGGGTTGGAGACAATCACAAGACAGGTGAAACAGATCAGGGTGTGACACCCCCCTACTGAGTGGTGTTTACCTAGCCATATATTGATCCTCCACTATGTTTGCAATAGATGCAATATATTTTCTCCCTGTCATCTCAGACAGTGCAGGTGTTACTGGAAAGAGCGTATGAAATTAGTCATTGATTGTGGATTGATGATGATTATTGATGACGTTTAGCCTATTTCTGGTGGTGCACGCTTCAGAAATGGCCTTACTTGACTTTTAAACCCCTTTACTCTGTGAGGAGCATATAGGTCATTCACACATTTTCTGTAGGCTACCACACTCTGTTTAAGATAAGGTACACGTTATATTTTTAAGTTGTGTTTTTTCTTTTCAAAGAGAGAGCTAAAATAAGAAACCTGCATAATATTGTTCTAATATGTCTGCTGGGTAGACAGCTGCTATTTAATTGCATATAGGGTGTGTCCCAAATGGCGCCCCATTTCCTACATTGTGCACTAGTTTTGATAGGGCCCAGGTCAAAAGCACATATGGTGCCATTTGGGATTTTCCCATTGAATCACTGGGAGGGTAAATAAATATGTAATTTATATTCCTTTACCATGAGCCAAGAGTGGAATCACTAAGTTATAAATCTATTTAGGTTGCCCTGGGGGCTGGGAATGTTCTCTCCAGAGTTTTAAAAGTCATAAATCATATTATTTAAGGACACAATAACTGGAATCTGGAATATGATTTTTCTTCTCTTTCTGAGTAAACCAGGTCATCAACATGTTACCTCTCTCAGCTGCCTCTCATATTGGCATCAAATATCATCAAGCTACCCACATACAGTACCCACAGTCTTGTTCTATAAGAAACACTATGTTTTACATGTGTTATAAACATCACTTTGTTATAATAGAATTGGCAGTTTACACAACTTTAGCTTCCAGCTCTCTGCCAGCTCCCTGGCATCAGGATTGTCTGTAGTCAAGCTACCCTGCCTGGCCTGATCTCGCTGTGTGTGGCATCTTCACCTAGCATGTCTTACCTAGGTCACCAGCCAAGTGAGAGCAGAGCTCTGATTGGCAGCTCTATATTATTTCCAGGGCAGCTGTTGTCAGGTGTGTCCAGGGAGCACCCCTGTCAGCACCTGAGCCAAATAACCACAATTAAAACTCACGGCAACAGAGTCGGTGATTGATTGAAAGTTCTCATTCACCAAAGAGAGATAGATATGTATGTGTGTCTTTCGGAGGGTTTGGGTTAAAAGCGGAAGTCACATTTTGGTTGGACCTTGTGTGCAATTTACCAATAAAGTGCTAAAGTGATCTTTATAGGTAATTATTAAAATGATCTATGCAGAGCCTCAACCAAACTGGTCTGTTCTGATTTGCTGAACTGATTACATATAAGAGTTCCAGATAAAGGATGAGTCATTCTGATGACATAGCCCACTTATTCCAACCAATCTCTGTTGCAGAGGCAGTAGCCAAGCAACACAACTGAGGTTTAGGTCAAGTAAACCAGTCTGTTGTCCTTTATCTCGTGTGGGGACAACCATCTTATGTTTTCCTTTCTCTTATGATGTTCAAGTGGTGTTTGTTGGTATAGCTTGATTTATTCATTGGCAGTGACACTACATTGAGAAAAATAATGTGTGGGATTAAAATGAACTATGTATTGTAGTGATGACATGGAAATTACACAGGCAGGTAAATGTAAACACACATCATTTCAGAGTTTACTAACTGGCAACACTTTACCCTAAGTAGCCCCTATACCTATGTAACATACTTTAGGTATGTAACACAAGTGGAATCCCAGGGTTGATTGAATCCTGATCTAAGGATCTTAGTTGTCTAGGACCTGGTTGATACAATTGTAACAAGGCACAGGGTATAATTCACTTCACAGAAATGTATGTTTCACACTCTATAACCATGTAATAACATAGCAGTTACACATAGGTATATAGGCACATTTTGTTACACATTTTTGCGACATTAATCATTTCAGAGATTTTCATGATCAGTTTGTTTTGATGAGCCTGTCTGGAGCATGTGCCAAGGTGGCTACCAACGGAGAAGGATTCAAGACTTGAATTCACTCCACCCCCCTTCCATTGCCCGAAAGAGACCATTCTAGTAAAACAACAGCAAACAAGGACACCTCAGTGCTCCAGGACATTTTTTTTTCTCCCCAAACGGTAGTGGGGTTTGGTGTCATTTCAATAAAGTGCCCTTTAGAACATTTTCCCACATTACACCTCTTCAGAAACCCCTGATTCTGTCAGGCTGCGCCCCCTGCGGCTACTTGACTGTGTTGAGAGGTTGGCCGAGACCTCCCACTGTAACCTAAGAGTTTATTCATCAGTAACTTATCCCTCTGTCTATCTATCATTCACCTCAGCCTTTCCCTGCTGATGAGGACATGGTTTGAATAATAAGGTAGCTGAGAGAGAGAGAGAGAGCGAGAGCGAGAGAGAGAGTGAGAGAGGGAGGGAGGGTAGGATAGGAATTTACCTGTATTGACATACTTCTTCCACTCCTCTCTCTTACTTTCTCTCTCTCCCTCTCTCCCTCTCCCCCCTCTCTCCAGCTCCCTCCCCCCTCCTCCCCCTCTCTCCCTCTCTAGGCTCAGGTGTTGGTCTTGGTCCAACTGTCAGTATAAAAGTTTGGAAGAGGTCTTCAGCGGTTCAGTCCATCATTTCCTTTTTCACTGAGAGGTCTTCTGTCAATGAGAGGATCAACGGGTCAACACCTCTCCTCTACCCAGCGCCACTCAGTCTATCTAAACCAGCAACCACCTTCGCATGTGACCAGTCTCACAGTGTGACACACCTGGCACTTCTTCTCTGAGCCTGTGCCGTCTGCTCAGCACCTGACCGCCTGGCACCGCATCCGCGACACAACTGGACACACCTGGGTACGTCTAATCCAGCCGTTTCATTAATTTACTTAGCTAATGCTCTTTTATGCAGGTGATGATTTTTTGATGCAGGCGCATCAAACTGTCAAAAATGTTAAATCTGCAAAAGAATTATATCAAATAATAATATATTGCCGTAGCAAATGAGAGCCCTCATGCAATCAAAGAACAGCAATTAGTGTCAATAGACCAAACTAGCTAATTTAACTAATGTGCTATACAGGCTCTTATGATTGGTGCAATTACACAGAGAGAACCACAAAAAAGTGGTGACTTTAGCAGTACAGTAGCTAGGCCTTTGGAACTTGTTGTGACAGGTTTCCTTCTATGTATCTCATAGCTCTCTGCTGGGCTGCCTTGGGTTGGATGAGGGCCAAACAGAAAGAGAAAGAGAGAAAAAGAGAGAGACAGTGAAAGAAGAGAGAGAATGAGCATGAGATTAATGCTCTGAAGGCAGCCTTTCAGCTCTGATTCCTACTACCACACTCTTCTTAGTAAATATCGCTTCAGTAGTATTCTTCAACAGAAGAATCGCTCTGCTGGAAAGTGTTCCAGGTGTATAGGCTAAGCCATGTGGATTACGTGAATCTGATCAATTCTTCTTCTTCTTCTTCTTCTTCTTCTTCTTCTTCTTCTTCTTCTTCTTCTTCTTCTTCTTCTTCTTCTTCTTCTTCTTCTTCTTCTTCTTCTTCTTCTTCACTTGACTGGAATGATTGATTGACACTACGAGATTCAAAGAAGATTCTGTGGCCTACTGTACAAGGCAGAACAAGATTGTTGTCGAGTCAAGGAGGGTGAGTTGAGCATCTCCAAATGGTCAAGAATGTGAAAAGGTTGGAAACTTTTGAGCAAGTATGCCTAATCTATGGCATTACACCTGTCTGTGCTTCTAACCAGCTATTGTTTCTTTATTAAGCGTGACATGCCTGTGAAATGACACTGACAACTCATGTACGGCATGTTAAGGCCCACAAGGAGGGGACCTTGTGTGGTGGTTGTGTGTTTGCTGGGGTGACACTAGTGTCAAAAGAAAAGCTGTGTCGTTGAACAAAGATGAGTCTTGTCTTCTTACCTGCCCCTCTGATGTTTAGCGGTTGAAAGGGCACTGACTAATGACATTAAGCATGTTTTAGTTGCCCACTGGCCCTGTGTCAGCCACAATGGACTGAGTAACTATCCCTACTGTATGGTCAATTTAGCTACAGATTCTTCCTACAACTAACACATTAAAAAATATTTAACAGATTTAACTCATTACTGTCAATCCAAGCATCTGTGACTTTCAAATATATGGATTAGGTGTTATAGAGCCAAATGATAAAGGATAAGCTCTTGTAAGCAAATATATCTATCATGTCAGGGTTAGGGATATATTAGCGTCCGCTCCCAGGCTCTGCTACCGATGGTGAGTTGAAAGCCTGTGATGAAGGCTAGGGTTATATAGCATAACAAAGTTAGAGTCAAGGTAATCTAGGTCAGGGGGAGGTGCAGAGACAATTGGATCATCTAGAGAAATCCTAAGAGGTTAGAACCGTTAGCATGACAGCTGTCAATAAATCTCCAAGGGGGGAAAGGTTATAATGACATCTTTACGACAGATTCATGACAGGTTCCATCATGACATAATGACATGGTGCCTGGGAACTGAAGGTTTCTGTAGTTTACAGAGAATAAACAGACTTCTTATTTTGAAACACTTACATAACATTAATCTTGAGCCTGAAATTGTATGGATACTTTTTTAGCGGTGACAATAAGAAATAATAAAAGGTAAGAATACGAACACAAAGTAAATAGCTCAGTAGAATAAACCTTTTAGCATCCTCAAGTGAGGGACATCAAAGAGATTAACATTCAAAAACGTGTTTTGAGTCTTTTGTTTACAGTCTTTTGTTCCAGCCTTTCACTAACACCTCATTCAACTTATTGTGGTCTAAATAGTAGATGATGAATAGTTGAACATGGTGTTTGCTGGGCAGGAATAAAACCTTGCACACAGGGCAGTACCCTGGGGCAGAATTCACCCATATCTGTATTTTAGAATGACCGTCATATGTTACAATGAGCTGACAATTCTGCATGATAGAGAATAACATGTGGATCTACTTCTATCATTGTGATGTTGCACACTGCTGAATAAACTCCTGACAAACTCCTAGGATAGGGTGATTTTCCTGGTGGACGGGAGGTTCCCAAGTTCTTTCCATTTGTCTGGGTGATGGGGTGGGATGTGCTTCAACCTGAGGAGAACAGAGCAGAAACATAAGGCCAAGGGAGGAGAAATGAACCTCACTGCTCAAATTTCAGTGCTGGTTCAAGTTGTTGAGAACCACAACTACCTTTGTTAATGTGCAATTGTTTTGTAAACAGTTTGACATATTCATAGGCTTGATCAAGTTGTTACCGATTTACTTTTAATTGATCATTTCATTATTCAAAACATTTTATTTATATGCAATGGTGAAACACGAGGGGAAGGGAAAGTGACGAGAAGAAAGTTTGCTAGCTAGCTAACGTTAGGTAAACAGACACTACATGCATGTATTGACTGATCATGTAAGAATGCACAAATAACTTGGCTGGCTAGCAAGACTAGATTGAACTGGAACATTTTCTCCCAAGCGGGGACTTCAGTCCGCCATTAATTCAGATGTTTGGGGAATTTTGCTGTGTTGCAAGGTGTTATGGGATAGCCTCCCCGGCGAAGGGAAGGAAAAGTATGCTCCCATGCGTACTTTGTTTTCCAGACCTCCCAAGTACGCTTATAGAAATTCAGGTAGACTTAATACATACTTGTCTTTTCACGTTCTTATGTTTGGAACCGCACTTGAAAAAATACAGTTGACTTCCGTACTCGTTATATGCTCTAGATAGAACACAAGTATGCATTTTGGAACACTACCAGTGTTTGTTTGACTAAATAGTAGTCAAACAAAGAAATAACAGGAGCGCTGTGATTTGCAAATATTACTGTATCACATTGTTGACATCAGCCCAGCCAGCACTTTCACATGCAGGCATGAGAGCCTGTACTGAGAGCAGAGCCTATGGGATTATGTTTTTGCCCGGTTTCATGGTCCTACCCAATGGTATGTTTCAATAATACACTAATCCAGTGATAGGGCTTACCCAGGAAAAACTTCACTCAAAATGACTAATTCATGGTAAACAGGTTGGAGGAGCACCCTACATACAGTATATACTTTATGTACTGTATATCTAAATTCCTCAAGAAAAGCATATAGTTAAGGGGCAGGAAACAGTAGCCAAAGTATTTGCAGGCTTTTGTTCCAGCCCAGCTCTAACACACCTGATTCAACACATCAACTAATCACGATCTTCAATTTAAACATGTATTAGTTGAAACAGTTGTGTTAGCGCTGAGTCAGAAGTTGCCCACCCCTGTCTTACTGTCTGTGACATGACATATAGGAGCATAGAGATAATGCACAGAAGCTTATAACGTCTGTGATGGATGAATTGGAATGTCAACAGGTCACAAAACTGTAAGTAAAGTGAACGAGGGTTAAGTCCCCTGTATTTGTTCTTTGAGATAATATTCGTTTTCTCCCCTCATCTCACTGCTGGCCCTCTGTGCTTTAGTTATAACAACACAACACAGGAACCGACAGAGCAAAGGAGAAGAAAAGAAGGAGATTAAAAGAAGTACTTCCTAATTACATGATGGATGAAAGTGAAAAGGTAGACGTTCTTGGTCCATTAGAACTGCCAGTCAAATGGTGTAAAGGTGAGGGTTAGTTATGGCAACATCTCAGGACTGGGACAGCTGAAACATGATCAGAAACAAGTACACCTGGGTTCAAATACTATTTGAAATCGGAAAATACTTCGAGCATTTGCTCTAGCTTGCCTGCAGTACCAGATGGGTGGGTTTTACAGTTTGGGGACTATTCTATTGGTCCATTAAGCCAGGCATGCTCAATCAAGCACAGATAAAGTATTCGTAATTATGTCAAATACCATTTGAACCCAGGTCTGCCAGAAACCAGTGCACCATTCAGCTTTAGAATAGCTTTAAAGAGGAATTGGACACTAAGAGGAAAACCAACACCACTGTATCAAATGATTCACATATATCCTTTTTTCTTTAAATCAGATGGGAACCATTCATTCATTAATTTTGGCTCGTAAATTGTGGGAATATCCCCAGGACAAACTGTGGACATTTTGATATCTGATTTTTAATGGGTCGTTGAAGGTCCAGCCCTTTTGTCAGAGGTCACAGTGCACATATAAACAGGGATGTCACACTATGGTCCTCAACCTCCCACAGATCCCGCTCCACCAAGATTCCAGTTAACCATCTATGGCCAAAGAAATGACAGCACAGTGTTTTTTTTCTCTTGGTCAGCCATTCTTCCTCGTCAGCGCAACTCCAAACGGCCAATCAGAGGTTTGTGTCAAGCAGGTCAAAGGCTCTGTTGCTGGAACAGAACAAAGGCTGTCTCAACTCTGACATTTCACTTCCTTTTTACTCCTGTATGGAATATCTCTCTCTCTCTCTCTCTCTCGCTCTCTCTAAATTGGGTCGCCGTCAATAATGGCTGATCCCTGGCCATGACCCCACTCTCCGAGGGTGTCTCAGGGGGAGTTGGGATATACAAAAAACACATTTCAATTTCACACTTACAGGTTCCCCACATGCAGGTAAACAGGACAAATATAAGCACCCCCTATTTGACCTTTTTGACACACACACACACACACACACACACACACACACACACACACACACACACACACACACACCCTTCAACCCACCTCAGCAATAGCTGGTTTTGAGTGATCTAATCTTCACGGTTTGTTGCCCATTTTAATGAGCTTTGAGGAGTGTGTGTGTGTGTGCGTGCGTCTGTGCGTGCGTTTGTGTGTATAAGTGTGTGTGTATGAGGTTGCCCTTCCTGGAACCTCTGCTACGTGTCTCACACCTCTGCTGGGATCTGATAACAGAACTGTAAACTGATGAAGATGGAAAAGCACCTTGCCCCCTTCTATAGAGGCAACTTACATTATCCCTCACCATTGCAAATTACTGAGGAACTGTTTGGTGAACATGGGGCCAGTTTCCTGGACACAGTTTAAAAGGATACTGTGAGATTCTGGCACTCTGGCGATTACCATTATTATGTCTCTGTGTGCAGTATGAAGGAAGTGAGAGGTAGTTTCGTGAGCCAATGCTAACTACCTAAGTAGCTCAGCTGGTAGAGCACGGCGCTTGTAACGCCAAGGTAGTGGGTTCGAACCCCGGGACCACCCATACACAAAAAAATGTATGCACGCATGACTGTAAGTCGCTTTGGATAAAAGCGTCTGCTAAATGGCATATTATTATTATAAAAACGGCTTAATTGCCAGAATCTCGCAGTATCCCTTTAAACCTAATCCTAGACCAAATGTTTCTCCATTTAAAGTGGTTCTTAGTCCAAGATTAGGCTTAATCTGTGTCCGGGAAACTGTTCCATCGAACCTACAGTACCCATTCCTGTACACTAAAAGATCACATACTGTATCGCCCCTGGTCTGTAAACAATGATAACTCAGAGATGCCCAGAAGACCACTGAGATTTTACACTGGGGTTAAATGCTGTAGCCTACCTGAAAGGTACAATCATACTATGAATGACCCAGACTATGAAGGATACAATAACGATATCATGTAACGCATGGATGACACTGGCAAGCATCAACCACACACAGATGAATCATACAAGCCACTGTGCATACAGTCCATGTCATGGATCTGTGAAAGCAAGGCACGACACATTCCAAATCACATGGAGAAAAAACACAAGGAATGAGATTGTGACTCATAACACACATGTTGAACTACACTGAGTGTACAAAACATAGACATTAGGAATGCTCTTTCCATGACCAGGTAAATCCAGGTGAAAGCTATGATCCCTTATTGATGTCACCTTTTAAATCCACTTAAATCAGTGTAGATGAAGGGGAGGAGACAGGTTCAAGAAGGATTTCTAAGCCTTGAAACAATTGAGACATGGATTGTGCATGTATGCCATTCAGAGGGGGAATGGGCAAGACAAAATATTTAAGTTCCTTTGAACGGGGTATGGTAGTAGGTGCCAGGCGCACTGGTTTGAGTGTGTTAAGAACTGCAACGCTGCTGGGTTTTTTATGCTCAACAGTTTCCTTTGTGTATCAAGAATGGTCCACCACCCAAAAGGACATCCAGCCAACTTAACACAACTATGGGAAGCATTGGAGTCAACATGGGCCAGCATCCCTGTGGAGTGCTTTCAACACCTCGTAGAGTCCATACCCCGATGAATTGAGGCTTTTCTGAGGGGGTGCAACTCAATATTAGGAAGGTGTTCCTAATGTTTTGTACACTCAGTGTATACCACACCCCAAACTCAAACTTTTATTTTTTTCTCATTGCGATCCAATTACGATCTTGTCTCATCGCTGCAACTTCGGGAGAGGTGAAGGTCGAGTCATGCGTCCTCCAAAACATGACCCGCCAAGCCACACTTCTTAACACCCGCTCGCATGTTTCTATTCTTCCCAGGTGCAGACTTCCTTCTAAGCACACCATCATGTCTACAGACTCTCCCAGCTCCACGTTTACTCCCAGTGCCAACAGGTCCTTGACAACGACACCAGCCCTTCAGGCCTCCTCCCTACGCACCTGTGAGCCTCCAGGATCCTCCCTCCAGCAGATGGCGCACTCACAGGTACCAGAATCCACTGAAAACTGTTTATTTTACAGTTTCACCCACTTTCACCCAGAAAGACTCCAGATGGAAACACTCCCTCCATTTTGATTCAGGCCAAAGCCATGCATGCTTTACCCATCTCATCTCCTTTTCTGCACCTGCATTGGGCTACTGTTCCTCCAGAGGTCATTCCAGAATCCACACTGTGATCTTAGTGAATGAGCCCATAGCTGTTTGATTAACCAGACCTCGGTTCAAGTAGTATTTGTTATCTTTCAGATACTTTGAGCGTTTGCTTCAGCCTGCCTCGAGTGGTAGATGGACAGGTTTAGAAAAATGTAACCTTTTTTTTGGTTCCATTGGTTGCTTTTCATTGGTCATTTTCATTGGTTCCATTGTGCCAGATAAAGTCTTTGAAAGAAAATGAATACTATTTGAACCCAGATCTGCTTGCAACAGAGAATGTTTATGAGTGAATCTAAAAGGATGTAAACTATCTACCTATCGCACACACAGGACCTTTTCAAGGACAAGATGCCCTGGAGGAAATGTGTTAAGTTTTATCCTGACAATCACGTTTCTCTTATTTTGGACTAATTAATTACCCACCCCTGGGGCAGTAACGTACCAGTAATTACTGGAGATCTCTATCTATCTGGAGATCTAAATACCCCCCCAAACAGACATGATGTGTTTAAACAGAAATAATGTTTGCGTCCCAAATAGCGCCCTATTCCCTAATATGATTTGGAACACAGACAATGCCAGGAGATAAATGTAGTTGATTCTTGGCTATTTCCACTTGCATTGTTTCATGATTACAGATTCTAGCCAGGAGATTCTGGATGTTGCTAAATAACCAGCTAACATATTGTATATTAATCTCCCCTCAGTGTGAGGAGAGCAGTTCTGTGTCATTCACCACTGCCCAGCGCGAGAGAGAAAGCGCCACCTACAGACAGAGAAATGCCGCTGCAGAGACCTGCAGGAGGCACAGCATTGATGGAGCCATGGTAACACAGAGTCAAAGGTCAAACTTAGGGTCAGGGTCGGCTGACCGCTTCCACCCCTACCGACGTCAGTTCAGCGATGGTGGGGTTGCCACGGATTGCCTGGCCCCTGGTCCCCCTGGGTCTCGTCCCTTCGTCTGTCTCAGAGAGGTGGAGGCTCCAGATAGCTTCACTGCCACACACACATCTACCAGTGAGGAACAGACATGCTGGGATCCATACAACGGGAGTTTCCAGGCTTCCAGACTGATGGTATGCTACAGTGATACTCATACTCTAAATGGCTATTCATTCATAGTACACACCAACAGCTGAACTGTACCATTCCCAGGTGTACATGGCCATCGGGGAGAGCGCCACACGTAAGCAGTTCCCCATAGACAGATCTCTCATACACACCTACAGCTCCTACACCCCCCCCCCCCCCCCCCCCACACACACACACACATCACAATGATACTAGTGCTGCCAATGAGTTTCCTCAGATATCATTACTTGTATAATGGGTTTATCTTTATTAATTCCCTTCATTCAACACAGCAGGGCTCCCAGCACTCTTACCCAGAACCACTGGCTGCACCCGAGGAACCTTCCTGCTTCCTGTCCCAAGGCCATGCCTCCTACAGCCCCCTAGCCCCACTGCAGCAGGTGAGTGGGCAGGACCAAAGTACAGGGGGAGGGGTTAACTTAAGGGGGGGAGGTTCTGAGCTTATCTCAATAGGGTGGTTTTGGTAAGCTATAGAGCGCAATAGTAATGGTGTCTTTTTGTAGGCACTAACGGAGGCTAACTCAGCCATGACCAAATTAATGGGGGTTTTGTAGGGTTTTTGGATAAATGCTGAAAATAATGCAGAGTGGCGCAGTGGTCTAAGGCTGTGCAACTAGAGATCCTGGTTGGAATCCAGGCTCTGTCGTAGCCGGCCGCGACCGGGAGACCCATGGGGCGGCGCACAATTGGCCCAGCGTCGTCCAGGGTAGGGGAGGGAATGGCCGGCAGGGATGTAGCTCAGTTGGTAGAGCATGGCGTTTGTTGTTGTGGGTTCGCTTCCCATGGGGGGCCAGTATGAAAAAAAAATAAAAAATGTATGCACTCACTAACTGTAAGTCGCTCTGGATAAGAGCGTCTGCTAAATGACTAAAATGTAAAATGGTAAACACGGTTTTTGGAGATCTTACAATATATGTTTTGTTCTATGAGATAATCTTCCTCCGCTAACGTAAACATTTTTGAATTTTGAAGCATTTATGTAATCAAAACAAGCACACGAACCACTTAAAGGCTTCATAATTCATAAATGTCATGTTAACTGACTAATATTCTCTCAATGAACAAAACTCATTTCTGTTTTTTAGGACTACAAACTGGCAACCTCTGTTGGTTTGGGTGGAATTTTGGTGCTGTATAGGTTGGTTGAGATAGAAACCACCTACGGTACCTCATATATTTCCAAGGGTTAGTGCCATTCTGCCAAATAACTTGTCAAATACCTTGCCAAGGAAAATAACACTTTGCCAACAGGGCTTGGTTATATCATACCGTGAACTTGTGTACAGTATAGGCTTTGCAGAATACAGCTGTGCGGTTTGGAAAAACCTCACTGTGTACACACTCTGTTGCTAAAGTAATACAAGTTCTGCTGTGACAATGTGTGTGTATGTATGCATGCACGCGGGCGTGTGTCCGTGTGTGTGTGTTCTCTCTAGTTCTCACCAGGTGTGTATTCTACCAGTGGACAATCCAAAAGTTCTCAGTACTCTCTCCAGTGCCTCGCCACTCCAACCCATCAGGACAGTAGCATGCAGTCCCTCTTCCCCAAGCCCATCTACTCATACAGGTGAACACCGTACTTCGATACTCCATATATGTGCATAATCACAATCTACAGTATTACCAATCCGTACAATCAGGTTTTGGACTTTGGTGTAACATTAATTATATATTAAAAACCTTATTAAATCAAGACCTTATTTAATCAAACCCATTTCTCACTCTTCATCACTCTTCTTTCTCTGCATGTTTGAAATAATGTTTACAAGGTGAAGCAAAAAGAAGTTGAACTGTAAGCATGTCAGTTCTTTAACAACCCCTAAAACCAGTTTACCAGTTTGGATTGAAAAGGAACCCAAGTATTCGGTGTTCAGCTATGATTTCAGTTAGTTTCTGCACATTTTGTACTCTGGTTTTCTGAGGACCAGATGGTATATATATTTCAATAATGATTTTACCTAAACTCCTATCAAGTATCAACATTACATAATAATAAGAAGATGTTCATGGAGTCTTTTATCACCTTTATCCCTCAGGCTTGCAGGTGTGAGGTGGATGGGGTTTGAGGTGGATGAGATGTGAGGTGGATGGGGTGTGTGAGGTGGGTGAGGTGTGAGGTGGGGGGGGGGGGGGGTGAGGTGGGTGAGGTGTGAGGTGGATGAGGTGTGAGGTGGGTGAGGTGTGAGGTGGATGAGGTGTGAGGTGGATGGGGTGTGTGAGGTGGGTGAGGTGTGAGGTGGATGGGGTGTGTGAGGTGGGTGAGGTGTGAGGTGAATGAGATGTGTGAGGTGGGTGAGGTGTGAGGTGAATGAGATGTGTGAGGTGGGTGAGGTGTGAGGTGAATGAGATGTGTGAGGTGGGTGAGGTGTGAGGTGAATGAGATGTGTGAGGTGGGTGAGGTGTGAGGTGAATGAGATGTGTGAGGTGGGTGAGGTGTGAGGTGAATGAGATGTGTGAGGTGGGTGAGGTGTGAGGTGGGTGAGGTGTGTGAGGTGGGTGAGGTGTGTGAGTGGGTGAGGTGTGAGGTGGATGAGATGTGTGAGGTGGGTGAGGTGTGAGGTGGGTGAGGTGTGTGTATGTGTGTGTGTGTGTGTGTGTGTGTGAGAGAGATAGACCATGCCCTATATCTACACTGGTTCTGCATGTATAGCACAGCCTCTTATTCAAACCCACTACAAATACAATTTGTGCTTTTAATTACGATAATGTCAATTCTATCTACCATACTTATTTTCTGACTTTTTCCTCAGAGACTGAATTAGTATGATAATGACAACTTGAATGTCCTTGTTTCCTTTTAGTGTTTTGTGGATGTGATCATGGATCCTTGTCACGAATGATGTACACTCTTAGAAAAAAAGGTGCTATCCAGAACCTCAAAGAGTTCTTTGGCTGTCCCCATAGGAGAACTCTTTGAATAACCCTTTTTGGTTCCAGGTAGAAACCTTTCTACAGACGGTTCTACATGGAACCCAAACGGGCTCTACCTGGGAAAAAAAGGGTTTTACTATGGGGACAGTCGATTAACCCTTTTGGAACCCTTTTTTCTAAGAGTGTACTGTACATGTAATGAATAAACAACACTGTGATGTTAAATAATATAATATAATATACAATAATATAATATTGACTACAACTGATTGACTACACTGACTACAATGTTTGTCTTCTATCCGTAGCATCCTGATCTTTATGGCTCTGAGGAACAGTAAGACAGGGAGTCTCCCGGTTAGTGAGATCTACAAGTTCATGACTGAACACTTCCCCTACTTCAAGGTACAGCAGGAGGACATTATGGCTTCTCACTAACCCAACAGTCATCTCTGTGTCTTCATAACTCTTTCATTATTCTCATCCTATGTATTTTATCTGTGCAATGTCACAGGCAGAGTTGTTATAACTATTGCAATAAATCCTTCATGCACTGAGAAATTGTATGAACTTTGCGTCAACTAACTTTCCAAAATGATACAAGGACACACAAGTGACATGCTTTGGGCATAACCACACTTGTAAAGTAAATACCTTAACTAATTAAATGTATTTACACGTGGTTTGAAAGACTCAATCACTGAGAGATCGATGCCTGCTGATCTTCAATGGAGAGGGAGAGTGAGAGAAATAGAAAGATAAATATCGAGAGAGAGAGAGAGAGAGAGAGAGAGAGAGAGAGAGAGAGAGAGAGAAACCATATATTTTCTTTAGCCTCCATAGATGAATGAGAAATGATACTGTAATACTGTATATAGATCCAACGGTGTGCCAAAGCAGAAGCAGCCATAGCCGTAGGCTAGCCTCGTCCCCAGCCGTTTGTTAGGCATCATCAACCCCTACCTATTCTATACAGAATACAGGCGTGGCCTATAGGACCTAGTCAAAAGTAGTGCTCTAGGGAACAGGGTGCTATTTGGGACACAGCCAGTGTTTAACGAGGCTAGCCATGGGCCACCCCGGCTGATACCCGTTAGGGCTTGATCAGTGTCTTCCCATCCATCACGGTGGTTGTAGACCCATGAAATGGTTGGCTGTTTGCTGGCTGGCTGGCGTAGGAAGAGGGGGAAGGTGCAACGTGGCACTGCAACAACTTTGGCTACTCTCCAGCCAAACATACAGTAGGACCTATGACTGAGAGATTGCCTCTGGGGGGTGTGGTTGTGTGGTTGTGTGGTTGTGTGTGTGTTTGTGTGTGTGTGTGTGTGTGTGTGTGTGTGTGCAACGTGGCACTACCACTGCTTTGGTTCCTCTTGACTTTTGACTTGATTTTGAATTACTTAATTGGTTAGGGTTTTGGCAGTTGAAACTATAACTCAGCGTTCTGCCCACCCCGTTTCGGTAAAAAGCTGAGGGATGTGGTTGGACAGAGCTATGGATGCAAATACTGACCATCCATGACATCAAAATGATAGTTTTCAGCTGTATATTGTTTGTTTACATTGAATGTTTACAAACAGTGGAGTAAAATAAGTGTATATTTTGGGTTCTGAACTAACTTATATTATATTATATTCTTCAAGGATATAATTGAAAAGTCAAAAAATGTATACATCAATCGCAAATAGCCCCTACAAGGAATTCATAAATATGTTAAATGTACTTCAAAGCAATAACTTGATTATTTACACAGCTACAAACTGTACAGTAGTATATAAAAATGGAACAATTAAAGATTGGAGAAAATGTATCCCATTGAAAATGTACAAATACTGTTATTGCACATTTTTCCTCTCATTTCTGTCTCTCAGACGGCTCCAGATGGATGGAAGAACTCGGTCCGCCACAACCTGTCTCTGAATAAGTGCTTTGAGAAGGTGGAGAATAAGATTGGCAACTCTTCCCGTAAGGGCTGCCTGTGGGCCCTCAACCCAGCCAAGATAGAGAAGATGCAGGAGGAGCTACACAAGTGGCGCCGCAAAGACCCCCTCACTGTCCGCAAGAGCATGGCCAGGCCGGGTAGGTGGTCTATACATCACAGACAAGGAGTCCCCTGAGACCTGGGCTATGTTTTATTTGCGCTTCCTCAAAGTTCAGATGCCAGTGTTTTAGATGAAGGGTAAGCTTGGCAATCCTCAGGTCCATCATGGCATAAATTACACCCTAAATAAGATGGTTCTATGTTAATCAGAAATATTCAAGTACAGCTTGTGCTGTTACAGACAGGGCATGTTACCTTGGAGACCAGCATTCTGGTGATTCTATCCACTCAGCCTTTTTGGCAGCTTTTACAGGAGATAAATGTAAGGTCATCTCAATTTACCCACAGACTCACTCTCTCTCTCTCTCTCTCTCTCTCTCTCTCTCTCTCTCTCTCTCTCTCTCTCTCTCTCTCTCTCTCTCTCTCTCTCTCTCTCTCTCTCTCTCTCTCTCTCTCTCTCTCTCTCTCTCGCTCTCTCTCTGTTTTATCAGATGACCTGGATCGCCTGTTGGGGGAAAGACCAGAGAACCTGAAATCTTTACCTTCCTACCACAACCAGACCCCACTGTCAAGATCTACCACAAACTACAACCCTACCCCTTCCTCCTTCACTCCATCCCAGCCTCGAGAGCCCTGTCGCCCTCTCCGACGTCCCCTCTACCCCCACGTCCCCCCTCCCTCCCTGACAGTCAACCAGCACCCCCGCTTCCTGCCCCCCACCACCCCCCACCCCTTCTCCTTCTACTCTCCCTGCGGACAGCAGCCTCCATCGGGTATCCCCCCCAATGTGGGTACCCTGGGTTCCACCCTGGTGGAGCAGACACCCTCCACCTGTACTGCCACAATGCAGGCAGAGTATGATGTTGGGCCCAGGAGCATGCAGGAGCTACAGCTAGATGGAGATGCTAGTAACGATATCGACACGCTCAACCCCAGCTTGACTGACCTGCAGCTCCACGGTGAGAGAGAGAGAGAGAGAGAGAGAAAAGAGAGAGAGAGAGAGAGAGAGAGAGAGAGAGAGAGAGAGAGAGAGAGAGAGAGAGAGAGAGAGAGAGAGAAAGAAAGAGAGAGAGAGAGAGAGATTCAATAATTATTTTTATACAATCTGCAACAAGATTTACAACCCTGTTCACTCTCCTCTCAGGTTACTTGTGGGAGGAGCTGAGAGAGGACAGTCTGGCTCCTGATTCGCTGGTGGCAATCAGCCCCTCACCCTCCTCTTCCCAGCCAACACACTTCCTCCTGGGGTCCAGTCTGAGGAGCACCGGTCCTGTCAACCAGACATCAGAGTTGATCTCCGTCGGGCTGGGGAAGGAAGATGAGGAAGATGAGGAGATGGGGGGAGGATGTGGAGGTCCATCAGACCTCCATATTAATGGACAGTACCACACAGCCTACCCAGGTGTAGAGAGCTTGGCAGGTTACCTCACTTCCATGGGAAACACCCCCATACCTCTGCTTTGAAGCCCAGGAATGGGGCTCCCTTCGTGGAATAGCTCACCAAGACCTTCCCCCTGGACCTCCAGGGCAACTCAAGATTGGGGTTGTGAAGGTCAAGACTTATCACAAAGGGCTCAGTTTGAAAGTGAATGTAGCAAAGAAACAGTGACAATATTGTGCACAGTTTGATCACAATCAAACATTATATTTTGCTTTGCTTTGAACATGCAGAGCATGTTGACTCAATTTGTCTACAATGAGCCTGAATAGAATGTGTGAGTAGGGGTTCAGGTTTTATCATAACCTTGTTAACAATATGTTTTTATTAATATTAATGACTGTGGCTGGGTCAAATTCAAGACTTGACATTCATGAGAATGAATGGATCCAAAAGCTCATGACACACCTGACTGTTCAGTGATTAGGAGTAGAGTGCAGTACCACCTAACTTCACACAAGATGGCAGCAGAGAGCTGTAGTGACAGGGACTTATGTAATGGAACGTTAGAGTAGTAGACAGAAAAACAGTGCTAATGACATTTCTTCCTTATTCTACACTACAGAGAATCATATCTGTTCTACACAATACATTTCTATGTTGAACATTCTGTGAAGTCACATTCTCCTGAATAAGCCCCCTGGTGTGATATGTTCCCACTATTGGAATTTGCATTTTATACAGTTTATGGTGATGAGATGATTCAAGCCATCTGGTTTTTAGCTCAAATCTAATGAATGTAATTATAAAATTTGTCTTAGCATAATTTCTGATACGAAAACAGAAAACATACTCACTGTTTACTCAATTAACTTTCAAAGCTTTCTAGCTAAACTTACCATTGAGGATGGAAGTCAATATCAAGGCACCAGCCAGACAACTGTTCTCAGGCCTTCCTCTGGTTCCTGCAGGCCCTATCTAATAATTTAGCTTCCATAATTATGAAAATTAATAAGGTGACATCACCTTACCAGGCCCTTTTTCTTGTGAGACGTAACTAAGTACATAGTAAACTGTCTTTGATTTATAGCTCTTGAACTGATTCATGATTTTATATTCTAATCTAGACTATTTGTTCTGCGTCTATCTATGCAATTCATTTTTTCTAATTTCTGTCCATCACAAATCTAACCAGTCATTGTAAAACAACATTTGTTATAACTGACTGTTCCCACATATTGTAGCTGGTGTCATCTTGGTATCAAGTGAAAAAAGACCACAAGACGCATTTCAAGACTTCCCAAAAAACCCACATATATTTATTTCTCTGAGTGGCATTTCAACTGTCCAAACTTTACATAATTTTAATTTACAATAACCATAGTTCTTATAAATAAATCTGCAGATCTCTTGAGACTAAATAGTATGTGCTGGATATCAAAATGAATATCTGATTTTGAGTTCCTATATGACTATCCTTCTACTACTTTTAACTCCTCAAAGTGGCTATTTAAAAAAATACTTTTGAACATAAAACTATGAGTATGTGGAAATAAACACGACTAGGGTTGCAAAATTCCAGTAACTTTCCTAAAATTCCCAGGTTTTCCGGAATCCTGGGTTGGAAGATTCCAGGAATCAGGCTGGTATAACAAATCCAGGAATCCTCCAAAAGGGACTTCTGGAAAACCAGGGAATTTTGGAAAAGCTAGAATTTTCCAGCCCTAAATACGACACATTCACATTAAAAGAGTACCTGTCCCATTCTACGACGTACTGTATGCTAATGGCATTCAACTGGTTTCTACTGGAATGGTGATCGACAAAGAACCTCATCAAACGGCAGTACTAACTGTAAGTCGCTCTGGATAAGAGCGTCTGCTAAATGACTAAAATGTAAATGTAAATGTACTATTCCTATCAGTGACAATGAGTCATTCAGAGCTAATGGATATTTATTTGAAATTCAATTAACTTTTATGACTTTCTTTAACAGTAAAAAAAAGTAGCAGAACCCTAGTAGAAATATATAGGTTCTGCTTGCTCGACTACAATACATGTTTTGATGATGTCAGAGAATTGTGTGTCTGTGTCACTTGGTCCTGCGAGAGACAGCTGGTCTGTCTGTCTGTCTGTCTGTCTGTCTGTCTGTCTGTCTGTCTGTCTGTCTGTCTGTCTGTCTGTCTGTCTGTCTGTCTGTCTCTGTTGTTTAAATAGCTAAATGTCAATGAGACGAAGTGCAAATAAGCAGACCCTCTATCTCTCTATCTCTCTATCTCTCTATCTCTATATCTCTCTCTATCTCTCTCTCTCTTTCTCTCACTCTTCATTTTTTCTGTCTCTCCTTTTTCTTTCTTTCCCGCTCTCTTTTTCTCTTTAGCAGATTGACTGAGGCCTTGAGAACACACTGACTAGACATTCAATCTCACTCATTGTGACTGGCCCTTATATACTGTCCTGGTTGTGCTTTTATTTTGTCTAGATCAGGCCACATCAGATGTGTCCCATAGCGAAGGTCTGTGTGTGTTTATGTATGCTAGAATGTGTACACATCTACAACACTCTCTATCAGACACAGAAACACAAGTTGAGAGGTCATTGCAAGAGACTGGAGTAGGGGATTGCAATTGAGGGGATAACAAGCAATGGGGGAATTCTGATTGGAGAAATAAAGCTGCTGAGAGTGAGAGAGGCTGTCCATCAGTCCTGTTGCTTGTGACCTGTCAGTCCGTTCATACGTCTCTCCGTTCGTCATCTGTCTGTCTGTCTGTCTGTCCATGGTCCCATGGGTGGGTTTGAGTTGGAGTTGGGTTGGGTCTAGGTGTCTAGGGGGGTCCTGTGCTCCTACGGACTCCCACTGTAGGAGTAGTCTGCCTTGTTGTGCATCACCAGCTTGTTGTCCACAAAGTAGAAGCTGTCGGACTGCGTTTTGTATGGGTGAAGGATCATCTCACGCACTGAGGAAGAAGAGAGAGGAAGGACACGTCAGTGTGTGTGTGTATGCGTGTGTGTGTTTGAGTGAGTGTGTGTGTGTGTGTGTGTGTGTGTGTGTGTGTCGGACTGTGTCGTATGGGTACAGGAAATGCATGCTATGTCTGCGTCTCTGTTTCTATGTGTGTCTATACTCACTGATGTCCTCTGACAGAGGGGGGAACTCGTAGATGTGTTCACAGGTGTTCTTGCTGCTGGGCATACAGAAACCAAACTCAAAATCAAAGCTCTTGAGGAGCTGCTCTCTGAAGTAGTGCCTCTCAATCATCCTGAAGTTGTTGATGGGCATGTCTCCCACTGTGAACTCCACACTGTGTCAGAGAGAACAGGGGGACAGAGAGATCCGATAAACTATTGGAAACACACTTATACACATCATTTGTTTGTTATAGTTTGTTGCAGAACCAAAGTATAATTCCATGTTTCCTCATTTGCCCCCTCTACAGTAGCCCTTTCCTGCAGTCAAATGACTAGTGGCCTCATGGGTGGAATGTTATTCATATTTTTCATAATTTCATAATTAATAAACATTATTTTTTTTAAACTGCCGGAAATCTGGTGTTTCTATGTCAAAAGGTTTTGTTATATTTCAGTCTTCTGTGATGTATATAAAGTGTAATATTGGGATGCAAACTCCAAATGTAATACATTTCAACTCTATATCTGACATGGTACAGCTGTCTTCTTTTCTTTAAGCCCATAACTATGTGTGTGACGTAGATTTGTTTAAGACTACCAATAAACCCTCTGTGAGACCCTGACTTAGCCCACTGCAGTAAAAGGTGAATTAATAACAACTGGCCTGACTGTCTTTTTTCTCACCTCTCTTTCTCTCTCTCTTTCTCCCTCACTCTGCCTCCGTTTTTCCCTCTCTCTTTCTCTCTCTCTCCCGCTCTCTTTCTCTCTCTCCCTCTCTCTTTCTCCCCCTACTGTATGGCCTTCCTGCCTCCTTGGTATCTGTCACACACAAACACGCACACAAGCACGTAGGCACGCACACACACACACACACACACACACACACACACACACACACACACACACACACACACACACACACACACACACACACACACACACACACACACACACACACACACACACACACACACCACCTCTCACTCTCCGAGAATAGCCCTCCCCATCTGTCTGCTCTCAGAAGAGAACAGCATGGCACTGAATGGCCACCACACCACCACCCTTACACACCCACACCCACTATTGGCCATCTTAGCTGTGACTTACGTGGCTCCGACCTGGCGCAGCTGCAGGAAGGCAGGGGTGAACTGGTAACGGACAAAGCGGCCTCCGTTGGGGTCAAAGTCCTTCTTTTCGCCCGCTGCCACAGTGTCACAAAAGACACCGCGTTAACAAGCCTGCTGTTTTGAAGCACGGTCTCTCTGCTGTGTACCTCTCTGAATAGACACTGTTTCAGAGGCTTAGATGATCAACTCACACAGCGAAATAACCCCTTCTCAGTGGAGACCTAGCTAACAGGAGTAATTCATTCATGAATCATGCATAATACTGCCTGGGCCTAGTTAACCCAGAGGTATATGCTGCTCATACATACAGTAGGTCTTAAAAGCTCTTCGTCATCAGAGGCTATGAACTGTAGTTTAGTGCCACAAGTCATATATCCTAGGCTCTAATAAGAGAGCATATTTATTTTTTTATTTTTATTTTACCTTTTATTTTTAACTAGGCAAGTCAGTTAAGAACAATCTCTTATTTACAATGATGGCCTACACCGGCCAAACCCGGACGACGCTGGGCCAATTGTGCACCGCCCTATGGGACTCCCAATCACGGCCGGTTGTGATATGTTAACATGTATCTATGAATATGAATATGTTAGGGAACACAAATACTAACGGTTATATATAGCACAGACAGGCCTTTTACTTACCTGGTGCTGGTGGTTTGTTGATCTCAAACAGCACCGTCCCTGTCTCCATGTCTCCATAAAATACATTACCAACATATAGCTTATACACAGTACATGTATCTAATATCTGTGCTGTATAATACGGTAGTTTCAACATAGCATGTACCTGGTGCAGGGGGTTTGGTGATCTCAAACAGCACCGTCCCTGTCTCCATGTCTCGGATCTTGAACCGTGTGAAGTCGATCATGTGAACGTTTTCCTCTGGGGAACATAGGTAGTCTGAAACAGAAAGGGGACAGGACACCTTTTAGTCTGAATACAGTAGGGCTACGTACTCTACAGAACACCTTTTAGTCAAAGGAATGAACAGTAGAAAGACTATGTGATACTTTTACGATACTTTTGTTTACATTCATGAACATTCTAGAATTGCCAACCTCTTGCATACAAAATAGACCAGAAATGTTTAGTATATTAGTATAAAAGTTCACTTTGATCAAATAAAGGAATATAAAAGCATGAAACTTAGCACACTTGTACACCTGGACTAAAAGTAATAATATCTATGTTATATGACAATTATGCAGTTGTTACAGCCTTGTGCATACTGATTCAGCTCTTCCAAAACATGTCCTCATAGGAGAACCCTTTTTGGTTCCAGGTAGAATCCTTTTATGTTCCATGTAGAACCCTCTCTGTGGAAAGGGTAATACAGTGGGGGAAAAAAGTATTTAGTGCAAGTTCTCCCACTTAAAAAGATGAGAGAGGCCTGTAATTTTCATCATAGGTACACGTCAACTATGACAGACAAAATGAGGGGGAAAAATCCAGAAAAACACATTGTAGGATTTTTAATGAATTTATTTGCAAATTATGGTGGAAAATAAGTATTTGGTCACCTACAAACAAGCAAGATTTCTGGCTCTCACAGACCTGTAACTTCTTCTTTAAGAGGCTCCTCTGTCCTCCACTCGTTACCTGTATTAATGGCACCTGTTTGAACTTGTTATCAGTATAAAAGACACCTGTCCACAACCTCAAACAGTCACACTCCAAACTCCACTATGGCCAAGACCAAAGAGCTGTCAAAGGACACCAGAAACAAAATTGTAGACCTGCACCAGGCTGGGAAGACTGAATCTGCAATAGGGAAGCAGCTTGGTTTGAATAAATCAACTGTGGGAGCAATTATTAGGAAATGGAAGACATACAAGACCACTGATAATCTCCCTCGATCTGGGGCTCCACGCAAGATCTCACCCCGTGGGGTCAAAATGATCACAAGAACGGTGAGCAAAAATCCCAGAACCACACGGGGGGACCTAGTGAATGACCTGCAGAGAGCTGGGACCAAAGTAACAAAGCCTACCATCAGAAACACACTACGCCGCCAGGGACTCAAATCCTGCAGTGCAAGATGTGTCCCCCTGCTTAAGCCAGTACATGTCCAGGCCCGTCTGAAGTTTGCTAGAGTGCATTTGGATGATCCAGAAGAGGATTGGGAGAATGTCATATGGTCAGATGAAACCAAAATATAACTTTTTGGTAAAAACTCAACTCGTCGTGTTTGGAGGACAAAGAATGCTGAGTTGCATCCAAAGAACACCATACCTACTGTGAAGCATGGGGGTGGAAACATCATGCTTTGGGGCTGTTTTTCTGCAAAGGGACCAGGACGACTGATCCGTGTAAAGGAAAGAATGAATGGGGCCATGTATCATGAGATTTTGAGTGAAAACCTCCTTCCATCAGCAAGGGCATTGAAGATGAAACGTGGCTGGGTCTTTCAGCATGACAATGATCCCAAACACACCACCCGGGCAACGAAGGAGTGGCTTCGTAAGAAGCATTTCAAGGTCCTGGAGTGGCCTAGCCAGTCTCCAGATCTCAACCCCATAGAAAATCTTTGGAGGGAGTTGAAAGTCTGTGTTGCCCAGTGACAGCTCCAAAACATCACTGCTCTAGAGGAGATCTGCATGGAGGAATGGGCCAAAATACCAGCAACAGTGTGTGAAAACCTTGTGAAGACTTACAGAAAACGTTTGACCTGTGTCATTGCCAACAAAGGGTATATAACAAAGTATTGAGAAACTTTTGTTATTGACCAAATACTTATTTTCCACCATAATTTGCAAATAAATTCATGAAAAATCCTACAATGTGTTTTTCTGGATTTTTTTCCCTCATTTTGTCTGTCATAGTTGACGTGTACCTATGATGAAAATTACAGGCCTCTCTCATCTTTTTAAGTGGGAGAACTTGCACAACTGGTGGCTGACTAAATACTTTTTTTCCCCACTGTACATGAAACCCAAAAGAGTTCTACCTGGTACCAAAAAGGGTTCTTCAAAGGGTTCTCCTATTGGGAAAGGCGAAGAACCCTTTTATGTTCTAGATAGCACCCTTTTTGCAGATCTGTGCCTAAGGGACAACATCTACAGCCCTGTTACATACACTAACCTCTCCACAGGCTGTGGATCAGGACTAAGAGGCTTACATTGTTTCACCGTCACATGGACAGATTGGAAGAAGCTAAGGGGATTTGGGGAAACTATAGGTTTTGCTGTACTGTAACCCCCATTCCCCCGACACCACCCCACACATTGACCACTGCACCCCTTTCATACACCCCTCCCTACCTGCATCCCATTAACAGAAACTACAGGTGGGCACCTGCTTTTGATATAACTTCATGTCAAAACTGTACTGGGGCAGAATCGTAAGAGTTCAGCGAGCCCTCACACACACTCATATGGAAAACATACACACACTCTCTCTCTCTCTCTCTCTTTCTTTCTCTCTCTCTCTCTCTCTCTCTCTCTCTCTCTCTCTCTCTCTCTCTCTCTCTCTCTCTCTCTCTCTCTCTCTCTCTCTCTCTCTCTCTCTCTCTCTCTCTCTCTCTCTCTCTCTCTCTCTCTCTCTCTCTCTCTCTCTCTCTCTCTCTCTCTCTCTCTCTCTCTCTCTCTCTCTCTCTCTCTCTCTCTCTCTCTCTTCAGTTCTTTACTTACCTAATCGGCAGGAGATATTTTTAGCCTTCCTGTTATCTAGCTGTGCTACATGGAGAGAGAGCTGGTGTGTGTGTGTGTATGTGAGTATGCACGGTCTTGTGTGTGTGCGTATGTGTGTGTGTGTGTATACGCATGCACGCGTGTGTGTTAGTATGTATGTGTTCGCTCACATTCGTGTGTGTGTGTGTGTGTGTGTGTGTGAGGGGAGGAGGAGGGTGTGTTGAACTCAAAGGTC
Organism: Coregonus lavaretus; assembly: GCF_964263955.1. NCBI lineage: Eukaryota > Metazoa > Chordata > Actinopteri > Salmoniformes > Salmonidae > Coregonus > Coregonus lavaretus. Next base: position 21,754,237 of record NC_140017.1, read on the forward strand.
CTTCACACAAATCTGCTGAGGTCTTAAGGCGACGCCCCCTGTTCCCTGCTCAGGCCCCGGTGTTGTTAGGGTCATTAATATAATTGGCAGCAGGCTTTGGACTCCTCTGTGTGTGTGTGTGTGTGTGTGTGTGTGTGCTGTGCAGATGGCAGTAATTCCCTTGTGAGTTGTGACTGGGTCTCCTGGCTACTTTCCATCTCACCTACTACCCACTTATCATTATAATCCACACCACAGTACTACTACACCCACACATAGATAGTAAAAATTGTACATACTGTATGTGTGTGTGTGCATGCGTGTGTATTCTGTACTGGTGGGGTAATGGACATTTTTAATAGGTAAGACCAGGGTCTATGTCTAAGGCCAGAAAGGTTATCTCAGGTGAGAGTGGAGTTGATGGGAAAGCACTTAGCACTGGGACATAACCGGAAGTCAGTCCAACCACACCACATCAAATGCCTGCTGGAATAACAGGCCAGTCAATAGATTTACTGTACATGTAAGCAGCTCTCCAATTTAAACCAGCAACCACAAACTCTGTGATATTTACTTCTGAGGCCAACCTACTGTAAGCTCTGTGGGTTACAGTGCTTCACAAAATAACTCCAATTGATGTATGAGCAGTGGTGTAAAGTACTTAAGTAAAAATACTTTAAAGTACTACTTAAGTAGTTTTTTGGGGGGGTATCTGTAACTTTACTTTACTATTTATACTTTTACTTTTACTTCACTACATTCCTAATGGAAATAATGTACTTTTTACTCCATACATTTTCCCTGACACCCAAAAGTACTTGTTACATTTTGACAGGAAAATTGTCAAATTCATTATCAAGAGAACATCCCTGGTCATCCCTACTGCCTCTGATCTGGCGGACTCACTAAACACAAATGCTTTGTTTGTAAATTATGTCTGAGTGTTGGAGTGTACCCCTGGCTATCTGCCAATTTAAAAAAAACAAGAAAATTGTGCCATCTGGTTTGCTTAATATAAGGAATTTGAAACGATTTATACTTTTACTTTTACTTTTGATACTTAAGTATATTTTAGCAATTGCATTTACTTTTGATACTTAAGTGTATTTAAAACCAAATACTTTAGACTTTTACTCAAGTAGTATTTTACTGGGTGACTTCCACTTTTACTTGAGACATATTCTATTAAGGTATCTATACTTTTACTCAAGTATGACATTGAGTACTTTTTCCAGCACTGTGTATGAGGCTTATCTGTACTACTGAGAATATCATGAGTCTGGACTACTTCAAGTTTCAAGTTTTATTTGTCACATGCACAAGTACAGTGACCTTACTTAAAAGCCCTATCCAACAGTGCAGTATTCAACATCAAAATAGTATTTTAAAAAAACATTTTAAAAAACAGGAGAAGTAAGAAATAAGAGAGGATGAAAAAGACAAAAACAGAAGAATGTATTCAGGGTCAATAGCAAATTCACAATGTGCAGGGATACTGGAGTATTGAGGTACACTACATTCAAAAGTTTGGGGTCACTTAGAAATGTCCTTGTTTTTGAAAGAAAAGCAATTTTTTTGTCCATTAAAATAACATCAAATTGATCAGAAATACAGTGTAGACATTGTTAATGTTGTAAATGGCTATTTTAGCTGGAAATGGCTGATTTTTAATGGAATATCTACATAGGCGTACAGAGGCCCATTATCAGCAACCATCAGTCCAGTCTGAGATATGGCTTTTTCTTTGCAACTCTGCCTAGAAGGTCAGCATCCCGGAGTCGCCTCTTCACTGTTGACGTTGAGACTGGTGTTATGCGGGTACTATTTAATGAAGCTGCCAGTTGAGGACCTGTGAGGCGTCTGTTTCTCAAACTAGACACTCTAATGTATTTGTCCTCTTGCTCAGTTGTGCACCGGGGCCTCCCACTCCTCTTTCTATTCTGGTTAGAGCCAGTTTGCGCTGTTCTGTGAAGGGAGTAGTACACAGCGTTGTACGAGATCTTCAGTTTCTTGGCAATTTCTCGCATGGAATAGCCTTCATTTCTCAGAACAAGAATAGACTGACGAGTTTCAGAAGAAAGTTATTTGTTTCTGGCCATTTTGGGCCTGTAATCAAACCCACAATTGCTGATGCTCCAGATACTCAACTAGTCTCAAGAAGGCCAGTTGTATTGCTTCTTTAATCAGCACAACAGTTTTCAGCTGTGCTAACATAATTGCAAAAGGATTTTCTAATGATCAATTAGCCTTTTAAAATGATAAACTTGGATTAGCAAACACAACGTGCCATTGGAACACAGGACTGATGGTTGCTGATAATGGGCCTCTGTACGCCTATGTAGATATTCCATAAAAAATCAGCCATTTCCAGCTACAATAGCCATTTACAACATTAACAATGTCTACACTGTATTTCTGATCAATTTAATGCTATTTTTTTGGACAAAAAAATAGCTTTTCTTTCGAAAACAAGGACATTTCTAAGTGACCCCAAACTTTTGAACGGTAGTGTATATACACTACATGACCAAAGGTATGTGGACACCTGCTTGTCGAACATCTCATTCCAAAATCATGGGCATTAGTATGGAGATGGTCCCACCTTTGCTGTTATAACAGCCTCCACTCTTCTGGGAAGGCTTTCCACTAGATGTTGGAACATTGCTGTGGGGACTTTCTATCAGCCACAAGAGCATTAGCGAGGTCAGGCACTGATGTTGGGCGATTAGGCCTGGCTCGCAGTCGGCGTTCCAATTCATCCCAAAGGTGTTCGATGGGGTTGAGGTCAGGGCTCTGTGCAGATCAGACAAGTTCTTCCACACCGATCTCGACAAACCATTTCTGTATGGACCTCGCTTTGTGCACAGGGGCATTGTCAAGCTGAAACAGGAAAGGGCCTTCCCCAAACTGTTGCCACAAAGTTGGAAGCACAGAATCATCTAGAATGTCATTGTATGCTGTAGCGTTAAGATTTCCCTTCACTGGAACTAAGGGGCCTAGCCCGAACCTTGAAAAACAGACCCAGAACATTATTCATCTTCCACCAAACCTTACAGTTGCACTATGCATTGGGGCAGGTAGTGTTCTCCTGGCATCCGCCAAACCCAGATTTGTCAGTCGGACTGCCAGATGGTAAAGCATGATTCATCACGCCAGAGAACGTGTTTCCACTGCTCCAGAGTCCAATGCCGGCGAGCTTTACACCACTCCAGCCGACGCTTGGCATTGCGCATGGTGCTCTTAGGCTTATGAGCGGCTGCTCGGCCATGGAAACCCATTTCATGAAGCTCCCAGAGGCTGTTTGGAACTTGGTAGTGAGTTTTGCCAACGAGGACAGACGATTTTTATGCACTATGCGCTTCAGCACTCGTTCTGTGAGCTTCTGTGGCCTACCACTTTGCGGCTGAGCCATTGTTGCTCATAGATGTTTCCACTTCACAATAACAGCTCTTACAGTTGACCGGGGCAGCTCTAGCAGGGCAGAAATGTGATGAACTGACTTGTTGGAATGGTGGCATCCTATGACGGTGCCATGTTGAAAGTCACTGAGCTCTTCAGTAAGGCCATTCTACAGCCAATGTTTGTCTATGGAGATTGCATGGCTGTGTGATCGATTTTATACACCTGTCAGCAACGGGTGTGGTTGAAATAGCCGAATCCACTCATTTGAAGGGGTGTCCACATACTTTTGTATATATAGTGTACCTGTATGTGAATAACACAGTGGTTTACGGGTAAATGTGGTAAATAAACGGTAGGAATATTGAGGGCTGTACACTACAGTATATGTTAAATAATTGTAATTGACCATTGAGGTCAAACACTAACTTACAACACTTAGGCTAACCTTTTGCTCCTTGGGGAGCACAGGTCATTCAGGTTCAAATCGGTGTGAAATAATACTATTCAAATTCAAATATTGCTGTCCCCTCAATAATAAACAAATAATTATAGAACAGACCTACAGTGTTAAAATGTAGATATTCATAACAAAACACTATAGACTATTACAGCTCTATAACATGATTGTAGGTCAGTTATGTGTGTAGTGACTGAATGACCTTAATGTGCACTGTGACATCATAGGGTAGGTGTCATCTAACACCTAACACGTTACATCAGAGGCCAAAGCTGTGTTCAGGCATCGGCTAACAAGTGGTAGAGCAGGATAGTGCTGCCATTTAATCCTCATCAACACACAACCATGCTGCATCACAGCGCCATTTAACTACAGTATTAGAAAAGTCAAGTGTAGAGGACATTCAATCTCTGGTTGAAAAGATTATGCTGTGCCGTCCGCAAAATTGTAAGAAATGACGTTATAATAACCATTCTATTTCTATAATATGACGTCCCTTTTTCCAATCTGTCAGTCAAACCCAAAGGCTCCACCAACATTTTTACAGCCATGAAAACCTCAACCACAACCACAGTGTGTTGGAACAGAAGCCGCTGTTACCCTGGCAACACTGGCACAATGTTCATGGCACATGGCAGCCTTGCCTTCTTTACTGTGACTGTGATGTCTGATAAGAGTGATGTTCTCAGAACATGAGACGGCTACAGATCAGCTAGCTAAACAGGAGCGCCATGAACAAATTGTATCAGCCCCACTACCCATATTGCAGTACAAAGGCTGCATCTCAATAGTCGTCCCCACGACCCATTGTACAAAGAATAGTGGCTTCCTCCCCTTTACTGATCTGAACACACAGACAAAATCAATTATGGAGGATGCCAACTGAACCATGAAATTACTTTCACCTGTTCAGTTCATTCATGTCAGTGTAGATTGCGGGAGACGAAGGGAGACTATTGAGACACACCCAAAGTGACCAACGCTCCATTGCTCACCACACAAGATGACAATGATAATACCACTACATTATCTGTACCTTGGTCCAATAGTCATTGAGCCATCTGAAGTAATAGGGTCTGAAATGTTGAAGGCTCCGAGTAAGATAGCATCAGAGACATTTGTGCAGGCGATGCCAAAAGGCACATGGACAAAAGGACAAAACAGACCCTAGCCTGTTCCATCAGAGACTGTCATGATGACTCACCGTAATGCTTGTATGAGCATGAGCTATTCAATCATTTCAACTAACATGGCATGGGCCACATCTATCAGCCATCCCTGATTATTCATATAGTCTAAATATCGTATTCCCTTCGATACACATCACAATACACAATATACACTGCACATCATATAAGTGATCATATCAGCTTCATCATTGGGAATCCTACTTTCTGATTTATTAGCTTTAGCTTTGCCCACTCATCCAGTCCAGTGGGCAGGTAGGTAGGGAGAGAATACAGTACATGGCTGCCTAGCGTTAGATTGAATCTTTGGCCCAATGAAACACTGCACTGCAAAATGCATGTGTGATTATAAATCCGAAGCTGACTGGACAGATGACTGACAGATGCCCTGCAGAGGAGGGATGGCAACACGCCAAGTTACACACACACACACACACACACACACACACACACACACACACACACACACACACACACACACACACACACACACACACACACACACACACACACAACAAGCCAAGTCAGCCAGAATTACAGATGGAGAGACAATGTTATCAGACATTCCACACCATGCTAATTAACCTGTGCTAATTTCCCTCATCGTGATCCAGACGGTGTGAAAATTTGCATAGAAATACAGTTGAAGTCGGAAGTTGACATACACTTAGGTTGGAGTCATTAAAACTTGTTTTTCAACCACTCCACACATTTCTTGTTAACAAACTATAGTTTTGGCAAGTCGGTTAGGACATCTACTTTGTGCATGACACTAGTAATTCTTCCAACAATTGTTTACAGACAGATTATTTCACTTATAATTCACTGTATCACAATTCCAGTGGGTCAGAAGTTTACATACACTAAGTTGACTGTGCCTTTAAACAGCTTGGAAAGTTCCAGAAAATGATGTCATGGCTTTAGAAGCTTCTGATAGGCTAATTGACATAATTTGAGTCAATTGGAGGTGTCCCTGTGGATGTATTTCAAGGCCTACCTTCAAACTCAGTGCCTCTTTACTTGACATCATGGGAAAATCTAAAGAAATCAGCCAAGACCTCAGAAAAAAATGTGTAGACCTCCACAAGTCTGGTTCATCTTTGGGAGCAATATCCAAATGCCTGAAGGTACCACGTTCATCTGTACAAACAATAGTACACAAGTATAAACACCATGGGATCACACAGCCGTCATACCGCTCAGGAAGGAGACATGTTCTGTCTCCTAGAGATGAACATACTTTGGTGTGAAAAGTGCAAATCAATCCCAGAACAACAGCAAAGGACCTTGTGAAGATGCTGGAGGAAACAGGTACAAAAGTATCTATATCCACAGTAAAACGAGTCCTACAGTGAGGGAAAAAGGTATTTGATCCCCTGCTGATTTTGTACATTTGCTCACTGACAAAGAAATGATCAGTCTATAATTTTAATGGTAGGTTTATTTGAACAGTGAGAGACATAATAACAACAAAAAAATCCAGAAAAACGCATGTCAAAAATGTTATAAATTGTTTTGCATTTTAATGAGGGAAATAAGTATTTGACCCCTCTGCAAAACATGACTTAGTACTTGGTGGCAAAACCCTTGTTGGCAATCACAGAGGTCAGACGTTTCTTGTAGTTGGCCACCAGGTTTGCACACATCTCAGGAGGGATTTTGTCCCACTCCTCTTTGCAGATCTTCTCCAAGTCATTAAGGTTTCGAGGCTGACGTTTGGCAACTCGAACCTTCAGCTCCCTCCACAGATTTTCTATGGGATTAAGGTCTGGAGACTGGCTAGGCCCATGATATCCTGTCCCCTTAGCAGAAAAACACCCCCAAATCATAATGTTTCCACCTCCATGTTTGACGGTGGGGATGGTGTTCTTGGGGTCATAGGCAGCATTCCTCCTCTTCCAAACACGGCGAGTTGAGTTGATGCCAAAGAGCTCCATTTCGGTCTCATCTGACTACAACACTTTCACCCAGTTCTCCTCTGAATCATTCAGATGTTCATTGGCAAACTTCAGACGGCCCTGTATATATGCTTTCTTGAGCAGGGGGACCTTGCGGGCGCTGCAGGATTTCAATCCTTCATGGCGTAGTGTGTTACCAATTGTTTTCTTGGTGACTATGGTCCCAGCTGCCTTGAGATCATTGACAAGATCCTCCCGTGTAGTTCTGAGCTGATTCCTCACCGTTCTCATGATCATTGCAACTCCACGAGGTGAGATCTTGCATTGAGCCCCAGGCCGAGGGAGATTGACAGTTCTTTTGTGTTTCTTCCAGTTGCGAATAATCGCACCAACAGTTGTCACCTTCTCACCAAGCTGCTTGGCGATGGTCTTGTAGCCCATTCCAGCCTTGTGTAGGTCTACAATCTTGTCCCTGACATCTTTGGAGAGCTCTTTGGTCTTGGCCATGGTGGAGAGTTTGGAATCTGATTGATTGATTGCTTCTGTGGACAGGTGTCTTTTATACAGGTAACAAGCTGAGATTAGGAGCACTCCCTTTAAGAGTGTGCTCCTAATCTCAGCTCGTTACCTGTATAAAAGACACCTGAGAGCCAGAAATCTTTCTGATTGAGAGGGGGTCAAATACTTATTTCCCTCATTAAAATGCAAATCAATTTATAACATTTTTGACATGCGTTTTTCTGGATTTTTTTGTTGTTATTCTGATTCTTACTGTTCAAATAAACCTACCATTAAAATTATAGACTGATCATTTCTTTGTCAGTGGGCAAACGTACAAAATCAGCAGGGGATCAAATACTTTTTTCCCTCACTGTATATAGATATAAGAGCTTCAAGTTCCTTGGTGTCCACATCACCAACGAACTATCATGGTCCAAACACACCAAGACAGTCGTGAAGAGGGCACGAAAAAGCCTATTGCCCCTCAGGAGACTAAAAAGATTTGGCATGGGTCCTCAGATCCTCAAAAAATTCTACAGCTGCACCATCGAGAGCATCCTGACTGGTTGCATCACCGCCTGGTATGGCAACTGCTTGGCCTCTGACCGCAAGGCACTACAGAGGGTAGTGCGTACGGCTTAGTACATCACTGGGGCAAAGCTTCCTGCCATCCAGGACCTCTATACCAGGCGGTGTCAAAGGAAGGCCCTCAAAATTGTCAAAGACTCCAGCCACCCTAGTCATAGACTGTTCTCTCTGCTACCGCACGGCAAGCGGTACCGGAGTGCCAAGTCTAGGTCCAAAAGACTTCTCAACAGCTTCTACCCCCAAGCCATAAGACTCCTGAACAGCTAATCATGGCTACCCGGACTATTTGCACTGCCCCCCCACCCCCATCCTTTTTACGCTGCTGCTACTCTGTTAAGTATTTATGCATAGTCACTTTAACTCTACCCACATGTACATATTACCTCAACTACCTCAACTAGCCGGTGCCCCCGCACATTGACTCTGCAACGGTACCCCCCTGTATATATAGCCTCCCTACTGTCACTTTATTTTACTTCTGCTCTTTTTTTCTCAACACTTTTTTTGTTGTTGTTTTATTCTTACTTCTTTTGTTTAAAATAAATGCACTGTTGGTTAAGGGCTGTAAGTAAGCATTTCACTGTAATGTCTGCACCTGTTGTATTCGGCGCATGTGACCAATAAAATTTGATTTGATTTGATTTGATTTGATATAACCTGAAAGGCCGCTCAGCAAGGAAGAAGCCACTGCTCCAAAACCGCCATAAAAAAGCCAGACTACGGTTTGCAACTGCACATGGGGACAAAGATCGTACCTTTTAGTCTGATGAAATAAAAATATAACTGTTTGGCCATAATGACCATCGTTATGTTTGGAGGAAAAAGGGGGTACTTGCAAGCCGAAGAACACCATCCCAACTGTGAAGCACGGGGTGGCAGCATCATGCTGTGGGAGTGCTTTGCTGCAGGAGGGACTGGCGCACTTCACAAAATAGATGGCATCATGAAGAAGGAAAATTATGTGGATATATTGAAGCAACATCTCAAGACATCAGTCAGGAAGTTAAAGCTTGGTCGCAAATGAGTGTTCCAAATGGACAATGACCCCAAGCATACTTCCAAAGTTGTGGCAAAATGGCTTAAGGACAACAAAGTCAAGGTATTGGAGTGGCCATCACAAAGCCCTGACCTCAATCCTATAGAACATTTGTGGGCAGAACTGAAAAAGCGTGTGCGAGCAAGGAGGCCTACAAACCTGACTCAGTTACACCAGCTCTGTCAGGAGGAATGAGCCAAAATTCACCGAAATTATTGTGGGAAGCTTGTGGAAGGCTACCCGAAACGTTTGACCCAAATTAAACAATTTAAAGGCAATGCTACCAAATACTAATAGAGTGTATGTAAATGTCTGACCTACTGGGAATGTGATGAAAGAAATAAAAGCTGAAATAAATCATTCTCTCTACTATTATTCTGACATTTCACATTCTTAAAATAAAGTGGTGATCCTAACTGACCTAAAACAGGGAATTTTTACTAGGATTAAATGTCAGGAATTGTGAAAAACTGAGTTTAAATGTATTTAGCTAAGGTGTATGTAAACTTCCGACTTCAACTGTAAATGTACTCTACATGTAAACAAATTCCACACCCAACGAGTCACCAAAAAGCTCTGCAATCACGGCTCCTAAATGTGTCTCTCCATTCTTTCTCCTCACTGAGTAAGGCCTTCATGTAGATAATAGATGGGCGTACGTCATAGCTGCTGTTAATATCCTAACAGACCTCATCCGCTGTACTTTTAGGGTGATTTAAGTGATCATTGTGTATATTTCCTCACAGGGAACGACAACACAAAATTGTGATTTACGTCTAAAACATTAAGAGAGGGACAGAAAGATGGAGTGATGACAAATATGGCATGAATCATCATATTCAACATGAAGAGGTTCCACTTCCTATTCATCTGAATGGTTATCCTTGAAGAGGAGAGGATGAGAGGAGAAGAAGAGAGGAAAGGGGAGGAGAGAAGAGGAAGATTATACTTGAATGTTAAAACAGTTTTGTTCATTAACCGCATCACAGCAACAACCTGGTCCATGATGACATTTACCAGCATTCCCTGGAGTAACTAGGCTAATCAAGCTATGGATTAATTTAGAGAGAAAACCATTAGAAGGACATTTCTGCAATCCCACCGGGAGTTGAACTGCATGTTACAATACATAACCGTCTCAGTAGAGACAACCTATTGATATCATTGAGCAAGGTGGCCCAGGTGTTCTACGCATCTATGGAGGGTGTATGTGTATGTTCAGTAGGGTGTCAGTCTGTGTTCTATGGGCTGCCGCTGCTCCATATGGTTAAGGGGATCTGGTTGTGACTCCTGTGGGTGGTTCTGTCTGTGCATGTGTGAGTGTAAAGGACCCTGCTCTATGAGTGTTTGAGTGTTTATGAATAATATGTGGCCATGCGCTGTATGTGTCTGTGTGTGTCTGTGTGTGTGTGTGTGCTTGCCCGTGTGTGTGTCGGCAGCTCGGTGGCAGACAGTTGCCGGAAGGCTCTGAAGTGGCAGCGTCTCCCAGGTTCCCTCACTCTCTATCTCTCTCTCCCTCCAGCTTTCGCTTTCCCTCTTTTTCTCTCCTCTGCACCTCTTCACTTCCTTTTCCTTTAACAGCTTTACATACACTACCGGTCAAAAGTTTTAGAACGCCAACTCATTCAAGGGTTTTTCTTTATTTTTACTATTTTCTACATTGTAGAATAATAGTGAAGACATCAACACTATGAAATAACACATATGGAATCATTGAGAGACTGCCAAGAGTGTGCAAAGCTGTCATCAAAGCAAAGGGTGGCTATTTGAAGAATCTCAAATATAAAATATATTTTGATTTAATTAACACTTTGTTGGTTACTACATGATTCCATATGTGTTATTTCATAGTTTTGATGTCTTCACTATTATTCTACAATGTAGAAAATAGTAAAAATAAATAAAAAAAATAGATGAGAAAGACATTTTACACACTCTGGCTCAGAAAGCCATTTGTCTGTTACTGCCTGAGGCTTCTGTCTGTAATACATTACAGTGTGATCCAGAACACTTGTTCTTATATAGTTCTTATAGAAGGGGACCTGTTTTGACACAAGATGGCCGTTCGTGGCATTCATCAACAGCAAGCGACTGCCATATATAGTTCTTATAGAAGGGGACCTGTTTTGACACAAGATGTCCGTTTATGGCATTCATCATCAGCAAGCGACTGGCTGCCATTTATAGCTCCTAATCCCCCAGATTAGCCAGGAGGAGTTTTCAGCCACAAGCTTCGTTCACATCTCCCTCTTTCTTTATTTTGATTTGAATCGAGCTGTCAATCAATGTGGATAATGAATGGATGTTACTAGGCTATTAGACAGAAGACCAATACAATATGGCCCATAAAATACCCAGGGACAGTTTACAGTACATGTCCAAAACCTAACATTTCACAGTCTCCCACAGGAACAAATCTACATTTTAAATATATTTTATTTTCAGGTTGATAGTGATAGGCTTTTTATTATGCTTCTTCACACAACATTTCTCAAATATGCTGCCTGTAGGCTAATGGCTGGCTGCCTGGCTGACTGTGAGGTGATTGGCTGGCTGGCTGGCTGACTGTGAGGTGATTGGCTGGCTGGCTGGCTGACTGTGAGGTGATTGGCTGGCTGGCTGGCTGACTGGCTGTGAGGTTCATTGAAAGGTTGTGTTTTTATTTAACAGCTGAATGCAGATGAGATTTCCTCCCTCCTCTTATCTTCCTCCTCAGCCCCCGCTCGGTCTGTGTGAAAAAGCAGCTTGATTTTAAAGGGCATGAGTGAGAGGGCCTGTGTCTGTTTGTGTGTATAATGGTCTGGGGGAGAGGTATCAGGAGTGTTTACGCCTCCATCACCCTGACAGCGTCATTGCGCAAAATGGTACGCAGCATCATCTGGATATGTGTGCAACAAAAGTTAATCATTCATCTTCTGCTACCATTTCTGTCAAGCAGTCTACGCATTCAGTTTGACGCATATGTTTGATACCACACAGAACATACTGCAACTACCTCTGCAACGCAATGTTGCAGGGCAAACGCAGCGTTCCATTGAATTGAATGTACTTGAATGTACGTTAAGGTCTGAATTTGAGCTGCAATTGGCTGTGAGAGAAGTGTTGCTGTGTGGTTGCTCTGCAGAACACACTAGCTCTGTTCACAAGCCCTGTGAGTGAACACATTGTTCTGTTGTGCTAGGCGCTACATCATGCTAACCACACACACCAGGGTAACCAAGCGATTGCCACACCTATCAAATAGGTTGCATTCCAAATGGCACCCTATTCCCTATCTACTGCACTAGATATGGAATAGGGTGTAATTTGGGAGGCACACATAACCTCACTTCCTGTTCAAGCTTTACTCTGCTGACTTACAGTAATAGAGATGGACCCCTCCCGGTCTGACCCCAACACACACACAAACACACCTACACTTCAGCCAACCAGGAGCAAGCACAGACACTAGGAAGTGGAGGATCAAAGGAAAGGCTCTAACCCTACCCTTAACCTTAAAATAAGCATATTGTAGGGCAAAAAAAAATTCCCGTTATAGTCAAGTTTGACTTTGCAGCTTGGCCATGTAGGCCTAGTTGAAGCCATGTTTTAGGGCCATAGGCAAAATAAACAAAGCCCAGGGAGTTCCAGTTACACCGCAGTAGCACATCTCTCTGACAGCTTTCCTCTGATATCTACCATTTACCACTACAGTACTTCACTGGGCCCCAAGGGTCACACTGCTACCAGTTGAGAGAGAAAAGGCTGGCGGCCATTTTAAACTCTGCTCTATGTTGATAGGATTCTGTGCCAAACGTCACAAAGAATGGAGGCAAATGAAATGAATACGGCTGGGTAACTTAGAAAGACTGTCAGTTATGTGTTATTGTACCGTAGGGCTGTTTTAGCTTGAATGTGAATCGGCTCAGTTTGTCACATCATCCCATTCAGAGGGTGAACACGCATACACGCACACACACACACATACACACACACACTTTAAAACACTCACACGTGTGGCGGTGAACTAAGCTCATACTATATATGCCTCCAGGCTCTCTTTCCACTATGTGGCATATTGAGTTCCCTGGTCTATCTGGAAACAGATTCCCCTACCCCAGCACTTAAGGCACAGATACATTAAAATATAATGTGAACCTTTCTTTAGAACTGCATCATAGTAACACATATCATAAGACTGGTATAACAATGGTCTGTCCGACAATAAAAGCTTAATAATAAATGTTTTTTTACCACTGTATCTTCTATTATGCGATAGCATATTGTGGATGGTTTTGCTTATGTAATACATACTGTTGAGGGCCACATGGAAATGTCATGGTGGGCCGGATACAGACTCTCTGGTGCACACACACAGGAAACAGGCCATACTGACTGACTCAACCCTCATCAGATGACAATGAGTCAATGGCTTGCTGCTTTCAACAAGCAATGATGCATTCTCAATACCCCAATGTGCCACTCAATAGATAATACGTGTTGTATTACTTAGGCCTATCCACTGACGAGTTTCACAGCAAATGCAAACATTGACAGTCAATGAGTTACGTTAACTGTTAACCTTCAAATCAACAGGCCATTACAATTGTTTTACATTTACGTCATTTAGCAGACGCTCTTATCCAGAGCGATTTAAAGTTAGTGAGTGAATACATTTATTAATTTTTTATACTGGCCACCCGTGGGAATCGAACCCACCACCCTAGCGTTGCAAACACCATGCTCTACCAACTGAGCTACACGGGGCCTACCGTGTAACCTATACTATAGATTACACTTGTTTAATCAGATTTAGAGTTGATTTGCTTTGACCAAAGTGAGGAACAATATCCCCACCACAAGTCATCTATCCACCTCCAAAAATTAGAGGAGAGAAGAGAGAAAAGCAGAGGAGAGGAGAGGAGGAGAGGAGAGGAGAGGAGAGGAGAGGAGAGGAGAGGAGAGGAGAGGAGAGGAGAGGAGAGGAGAGGAGAGGAGAGGAGAACACAGGAGAGGACTGTCTTGCCTATTGACATCAGATGAATGACCCCCATTGAACAGCAGCTTACCTTGTGACAGATGCAAAGAGCAGATTTAAATTAGGCCAGCCACACAGATCAATTTTAATTAAAGCTCAAGCCATTGTGGTCACAGTCAAGTCCAGAGACTGTAAATACAGTCAGGGGAAATACAGTTAGAGGGAAAGGTTGTTGTTTATCAGCCAGGCAGTGATGAAGCGTTTCCCTGGCTTTAATTCAATGTCTGTGGTAGACGGAGACACAGAGAGACTGTATAGGAGCTGGACGTGAAGTGGGCTGGACTCACTGAATAAGAGATGAATTACTGGAGAGTTAATATTCTTACATTAATATACTTACATTAATATACTTACAGTAATGTCTTTCATATGCTCATTTTAAGAAAATACAATTACACTGCAGACAAATAAACACACACAATGAGTGATGAGGACTGGACATCGAGGTGAGTACAGTGAGGAAAAAAGGTATTTGATCCCCTGCTGATTTTGTACGTTTGCCCACTGACAAAGAAATGATCAGTCTATAATTTTAATGGTAGGTTTATTTGAACAGTGAGAGACAGAATAACAACAACAAAATCCAGAAAAACGCATGTCAAAAATGTTATAAATTAATTTGCATTTTAATGAGGGAAATAAGTATTTGACCCCCTCTCAATCAGAAAGATTTCTGGCTCCCAGGTGTCTTTTATACAGATAACGAGCTGAGATTAGGAGCACACTCTTAAAGGGAGTGCTCCTAATCTCATTTTGTTACCTGTATAAAAGACACCTGTCCACAGAAGCAATCAATCAATCAGATTCCAAACTCTCCACCATGGCCAAGACCAAAGAGCTCTCCAAGGATGTCAGGGACAAGATTGTAGACCTACACAAGGCTGGAATGGGCTACAAGACCATCGCCAAGCAGCTTGGTGAGAAGGTGACAACAGTTGGTGCGATTATTCGCAAATGGAAGAAACACAAAAGCACTGTCAATCTCCCTCGGCCTGGGGCTCCATGCAAGATCTCACCTCATGGAGTTGCAATGATCATGAGAATGGTGAGGAATCAGCCCAGAACTACACAGGAGGATCTTGTCAATGATCTCAAGGCATCTGGGACCATAGTCACCAAGAAAACAATTGGTAACACACTACGCCGTGAAGGACTGAAATCCTGCAGCGCCCGCAAGGTCCCCCTGCTCAAGAAAGCACATATACAGGCCCGTCTGAAGTTTGCCAATGAACATCTGAATGATTCAGAGGAGAACTGGGTGAAAGTGTTGTGGTCAGATGAGACCAAAATCGAGCTCTTTGCCATCAACTCAACTCGCCGTGTTTGGAGGAGGAGGAATGCTGCCTATGACCTCAAGAACACCATCCCCACCGTCAAACTTTGAGGTGGAAACATTATGCTTTGGGGGTGTTTTTCTGCTAAGGGGACAGGACAACTTCACCGCATCAAAGGGACGATGGACGGGGCCATGTACCGTCAAATCTTGGGTGAGAACCTCCTTCCCTCAGCCAGGGTGTTGAAAATGGGTTGTGGATGTGTATTCCAGCATGACAATTATCCAAAACACACGGCCAAGGCAACAAAGGAGTGGCTCAAGAAGAAGCACATTAAGGTCCTGGAGTGGCCTAGCCAGTCTCCAGACCTTAATCCCATAGAAAATCTGTGGAGGGAGCTGAAGGTTCGAGTTGCCAAACGTCAGCCTCGAAACCTTAATGACTTGGAGAAGATCTGCAAAGAGGAGTTGGACAAAATCCCTCCTGAGATGTGTGCAAACCTGGTGGCCAACTACAAGAAACGTTTGACCTCTGTGATTGCCAACAAGGGTTTTGCCACCAAGTACTAAGTCATGTTTTGCAGAGGGGTCAAATACTTATTTCCCTCATTAAAATGCAAATCAATTTATAGCATTTTTGACATGCGTTTTTCTGGATTTTGTTGTTGTTATTCTGTCTCTCACTGTTCAAATAAACCTACCATTAAAATTATAGACTGATCATGTCTTTGTCAGTGGGCAAACGTACAAAATCAACAGGGGATCAAATACTTTTTTCCCTCACTGTAGATGTAATAAATAACAACCAATAGCTAATATACAGTATAATACTGTTCCTTTTTTATGTGCCTCGACAACTACAGAAAGAAGTCAATAAGTGTGAGAAAAAATGCTATAATACTATTTTTAGCATCTCATTATGTCACCTAAGTGGCTTGTATTCAATCAGTCTGAATCTGTTGTGGTGAGACTGTGACCTGCCAGTATACAGGTTGGTTCCCCACTTCAACCCACACATAAAGAGAAGCCCAGTTGGCCTGCCAAAAGCCTGTTGTTCTATTGTTGTCTTTGGCTACCTAGAATGGTTTTCCAAGAGTGGCGGCCTATATTCAAGCAATCGCTTGTGTGGTGAGACACTTCCTGCGTGCCAAAAGCCTGTTGGGTTAGTGTTGGCTGACTAGAGTGGAATGAGCTATCCCTGAGGAAGGATTCTCCCTGGTGAACAATCTGAAGCAATTATGACTAATACTATCACAACAAATTGACTACCTTTGAGTATAGGATGACATCCAAGATTGTGTGAACTAGCCACATCAAATGTAAAATGGCCCACGTTTTATCTAATAGATGTGTGCATGTGCCAAAGAGATCTTGTGAATCTGTCTCTCCAGTTTCCTTTGGAGACAGATTGCATTGTGATGGATTTGCATCGTTACTCATAACAGTATGAAATATACATGAAGAGTTTCCAAAACACTATATCCACAAATGTTTCACCTTTGTGTTTTTTCATCAGAAATTATTGCTTGTGTGTGTGTGTAAAATATTACTGTTCTCAGATATTTTTATTCATAGATTTGAGATGTGTATGAAAATGTGTTATTTTGCTAAACGCTATATGCCAGTTGTTTAGCTGGAATGGAATGTTCGTATCCTGTATATTTGACTGTGACGTGGTTTTCTCACCTAGCTATTTTTAGATCAATGTACTTACTGTTGCTCTGGATAAGAGCATCTGCTAAATGACTCAAATATCAAATGTAAATGTTTTACATACAGATCTCATATTACTGTATTGAATGATTTTTTAAAATAGTTTTTTATATTGATGTCACAAATGTACAGTATCATTTGTACATTTATTTATTTATAAAAAATGTAGTTATTTAGTACATTAACTGTGTAAAACCTAGCAGTACTGCTTCTTTCTCTGAGAGTGAGGCGGATATACAGTATACCATTTTGCAAAAAAATATATGATTATTTGTCTCTCTGAAATGAAACCATGAAGTGATAGATTTGAAACAAATACATGTCTGTCATTGAACAACCCCATGCCATGATTAGATAGTGAAAAAACACACCAATCTCTTTCATAATTTCTTTAAACAATAAAAGCTAAATTTCTGAAAATTGATATATAGTTTTGGAATGAAACTCTTCACATCTTACATACTATTAAACATATGGCCTACTGCATGCTGAATAAATTCCTGCAGTGACTACTGTATTTGATGTGCCTTCTACTTAGAAACCTTTTCATTCCCTTATATCATAAGCCCCATGCAGCATACAGTGCCTTCGGAAAGTATTCAGACCCCTTGACTTCTTCCACATTTTGTTAGGTTACAGCCTTATTCTAAAATTGATTAAATTGTTTTTTCCTCTCATCAATCTACACACAATGCCCAATAATGACAAAGCAAAAACGGGTATTTATAAATGTTTGCTAATTTATTCAAAATAAAAAAACCTGAAATAATACATTTACATAAATATTCAGACCTTTTACTCAGTACTTTGTTGAAGCACCTTTGGCAGCGATTACAACCTCGAGTCTTCTTGGGTATGGCGCTACAAGCTTGGCACACCTGTGTTTGGGGAGTTTCTCCCATTCTTTTCTGCAGATCCTCTCAAGCTCTGTCAGGTTGGATGGGGAGCGTTGCTGCACAGCTATTTTCAGGTCTCTCCAAAGATGCTCAATCGGGTTCAAGTCCGAGCTCTGGCTGGGCCACTCAAGGACATTCAGAGACTTGTCCCAAAGCCACTCCTGTGTTGTCTTGGCTGTGTGCTTAGGGTCGTTGTCCTGTTGGAAGGTGAACCTTCGCCCCAGTCTGAGGTCCTGAGCGCTCTGGAGCAGGTTTTCATCAAGGATCTCTCTGTACTTTGCTCCGTTCATCTTTGCCTTGATCCTGACTAGTCTCCCAGTCACTGCCGCTGAAAAACATCCCCACAGCATGATGCTGCCACCACCATGCTTCACCGTAGGGATGGTGCCAGGTTTCCTCCAGACGTGATGCTTGGCATTCAGGCCAAATAGTTAAATCTTGGTTTCATCAGACCAGAGAATCTTGTTTCTCATGGTCTTAGAGTCTTTAGGTGCCTTTTGGCAAACTCCAAGCGGGCTGTCATGTGCCTTTTACTGAGGAGTAGCTTCCGTCTGGTCACTCTACCATAAAGGCCTGATTAGTGGAGTGCTGCAGAGATGGTTGTCGTTCTGGAAGGTTCTCCCATCTCTAGAGCTCTGTCAGAGTGACCATTTTTGGTACCCTTCCCCAGATCTGTGCCTCGACACAATCCTGTCTCGGAGCTCTAAGGACAATTCCTTCTACCTCATGGCTAGGTTTTTGCTCTGACATGCACTGTCAATTGTGGGACCTTATATATACACAGGTGTGTGCCTTTCCAAATCATGTCCAATCAATTGAATTTACCAAAGATGGACTTCAATCAAGTTGTAGAAACCTCTCAAGGATGATCAATGGAAACAGGATGCACCTGAGCTCAATTTCGAGTCTCATAGCAAAGGGTCTGAATACTTATGTAAATAAGGTATTTCTTAGATTTATTTGTAATAAATTCGCAAACATTTCAAAAAATCTGTTTCGCTTTGTCATTATGGGGTATTGTGTGTAGATTGCTGAATAGTTTTTTTTTTTTGTTACTCCATTTTAGAATAAGGCTGTAACGTAACAAAATGTGGAAAAAGTCAAGGGGTCTGAGTACTTTCCGACACTGATAAGAAACCATTTCTCATTTCACAAAACATTCTCTCTCCATGGGCTAGATTACATTTATTTTCCTCATGCTTGTCTCAGAAAACAGTGTGTCTCCCTCCCTTATCAGCTGTGAGCCACCGTGTCTCCCTGCCGCCCCAAAATGGACGCAGTTACCTCTCAAAGCACTGTCATGAAAGTCATTTACACAGCAAGCCTTGCCATTTTCTGCTTCAGTCTTTCACTGGTTATTTATCCTCCATATACTGGCAGTTAAGCAAAACATTTACAAAATTGATCTCTTTACAGTCTCGGCATACATGTAGCATATGTATCGACTGAATAATTATGTTTGGTTCATTAATGCTGATAGAAAGGGAGTAAGGCAACCATAGGACCAAATTCAATACGACTGCATGTCATAAAGGAGGGGGTGAAAAAGAGGACAATGATAATAAATCAAATAATTATCATGCCATAGCAGGTGGCTATCATAAAGCATTTGTGAGAGAAATGCCATTTATGCCATGTGATCGATGGTTTCCTGAATGTATCCTACACT
The DNA here is from genome assembly GCF_964263955.1 of Coregonus lavaretus. Classification (NCBI taxonomy): domain Eukaryota; kingdom Metazoa; phylum Chordata; class Actinopteri; order Salmoniformes; family Salmonidae; genus Coregonus; species Coregonus lavaretus. The sequence goes on from NC_140017.1 coordinate 21,773,853, forward strand.
GCAGCTATGGGGGCTAGAGACCAAAACACAATGTCAGAGACAGCGTGAACACAGCAAATGTAACACACACAGTATCAGCTAAACTTGCCTTCTAATCAGAAATAATATGCCCTGTGTTTTGTTGCATGCTTCTTGACTCTGAAGCATTAATTATCTACAGTCTATCAGGTCATAGAAGCGCCACATTCCCTTCCTTTCTGACATAATCCAGATTACATGTCAGTGGAGAGCAGAGATTACCACTAGGCAGCCATCATCAGTGATTTCTGTATTATCTCGCCACTGCAGCCCAATACTGCTCTTCTGCTCTTCCTCTGGGGGTTACAGAACCAAACAGCTAACACTATTGGACAACAACATGAATAAAAGGGATGATGTCGGTGGGCTAGTGTGCCTTTTGGGATGAGTACTGCTCCGGCTGATGAGAAATGCCCTTTGCGTATAGCAGAGACTCTGGATAGTTACCAAATCGTTCAGACACAAGTCTGTATGTATATTGAAATGACTCATCATATATGGAGGCTTAGGTTAAAGCCTTTATTACCATCTAGCTAACCCACAGCCACAGGGCATTAGTTTGTGATATAATATGGAACTAGAGTGTCAATTTGGATGCATCCCAAGTCGCCAAAGTGGCCTAGAAGTCCCTTATCCTACAGTGCATACAGAATAGTACCGTAGTATGCCTGGCCTTCATTCTATATTGTACTGTATATCCTCTACTGATGTGAAAGGTGAATTTATGAAAGCAATATAACAGCCACCTGTCTGTATAATTTGTGAGGCTGATGCAATTCCTTTTAACCTGAGAAGCAGTCTCTTTCAGGCCAGGAGAAAAGACACTTGATAGAACCAGGATGCACTCAGGTGGTTGACATAAAGATTACCACATTAAATTACTTTTACAGCTCACCAGTCACCAGTAACCTAGTGTGAATGCAGAAGGAACAGAGAGAGGATGTGTTTATACAACAACCACCTAAATACATATTTTGCATCCCAAATGGCACCCTATTCCCTTTATAGTACACTAATTTGACCAAGGCCCATAGGGTTCTGGTAAAACAATTGTGCACTATTTAGGTAATAGGGTGCCACTTGAGATGCATCCATTGAGTGGCTGTAGCTGTGTTGTTGTGTGTTGTAACAATCTAATGCAGATCTTTAAATAGGTTCTGACTGTCTCAATCTCAGTCGGGAGGCACAGAGCACTGATCACCTGTTACCTAAGAGGAAACCTATTCTTCAGGTTGGGAAAGGATTTAGGAAAAGTCAGATCTTATTTTTTTTATCAACATGGACAACAGGGGGCATTAGAAAGAACAATAACATTAATACCTGCCTGTCTGGTTCAAAAGGAATATTTACACACACTCTCTCTCTCTCTCTCTCTCTCTCTCTCTCTCTCTCTCTCTCTCTCTCTCTCTCTCTCTCTCAAACACACACACACACACACACACACACAGACACAAACACACACGGTTGTGTGCATACCTATGTTCTGGTCTACTAAACCTGTCTGAGCTAGAGGCTGATGGCCTACTCTCCTGTCTTCCATCATTATCTATTATGCCCAGACTGCCCACACAGAAACATTCAAGTATACATTTCGTTAGCCTATAATTCCACTAGCCTATATAACCTGTAATTACACCCCCACAAATATCCTACTGTAGCCTAACGTCACTCTATGTCGCTGTCCAATGCACTGGAAGTGACAAACCTGGCACGAGGGCAACTAACATGCTACTATGCAGATGGATGAATGGATGGATGGCTGCACGTTAACAATGTAACGTTGTCGCTGTGGACCCGATGCTTCATGCCAGGCAACGGAGCAACAGCAGGTGCGCTGCGCCCAGAACAGTTCAGGTAACTATGAAGCTACCCTTCAGACCAATTAGTAGCCTACTTACTTTCGGTGATCTTCTGTAACCCAAGTACATCCTCAGGCGATATTACGGGGTTTCTTAGCAACTCGTCTTCCGATGTAACCGCGACCCCAGCATCTGTGGAGTTGCAGCCTTTCTTCACTTTCATGGCCACGAGCGGTTTGGGTTGCGACTGCCGTGAACTAGTGCTGCTGCTGCTGCTGCTCTCGAGACCTCCGCTGCCACTGTTCGTATTATTAGTAGCTGCTTTCCTCGCACTGGCGTTAGGTGCGTCCTGACTATTACACACAGCCTCTGTGCTGGTACAAGAATAGCTCATTCTCCGTGCCTCCTCCCCCTCCCGATCTGGTGAAGATACAAATCAGTCTCTATCCCTCCCTCACCCAAGGCTCAACGTCTCTCTCACTCCGTATTTAATTTAAATCCTTAGTTCTTTAAACTCGTCGGTCCGTGACTGCTTGTGTGCGGCAGCTGAATAGCCCTTGCTCTTGGAGCGCGCGTGCGGTGGTGGTGAGGGTTTACAGAATTCAGAACGAGAGACGAAGGAAGGATGCGGTGGGTCGTCAGCGCTCATACGAAAGCATCATAAGCCGTTCATGCAAATACATATAAACTCAATTGAGAGCAAGATATTCTCACACAAGCTGAATGCTTTCACCCTGCATGCATGTCTGCTGTGGCCAAACAGCGCATGGACATGCGCTCGCGCATTGAACAGCCTATTACTCATTTAATTGTTACTGTAACTTCCCATCGATTTATGACATGATCATTACATGATTCCCAGAAACTGTAAAAACGGTCACTTAGCCAGTGTAGGTTATGTCAAGCAATTTGTCCCTTTTTAATCAGCTCACATCCATTACTATTCACATGTGCATATCCATTTTACATGTTTTAAGGTGAACTATTGCAATTATTGATCATATCTACAGGAGTCAGCGATTCAGATAGATTTTTGGGCACGTTCTTACCACAGTTCTCTGAATAATTTAACATCCTTATATATCTGGCTCATGTGGTTGTGTATTCTACATCACTATGAACATTTAAAGATATTTCTGGGCATACTACAATTATATTTCATACAGGTATGGTCATGCGAAATTGTCCAATAAGATGCCATTTAGTTGTTTGGTAGCCATATTGGAAAAAGGCTTCTGTGGGGTTAATGAGTGAATTCTGTGATGGCCCTATATCTACAAATCTTTTTAAAACCCTGTTCTAGCTGTATGTGTGCAATTTGGTGCCTTTACAATCCAAAAACATAGCTGCCCCATTTCATGGAATTCTATTGCTAAGCTTCCAACATTCTAATGTCAATGGCACAATATGGGCGATTTTTAAACAATAGTTGCAGCTGATGCTTTCAAAGTTGGTTATATTATACAGTGGGGAGAACAAGTATTTGATACACTGCCGATTTTGCAGGTTTTCCTACTTACAAAGCATGTAGAGGTCTGTCATTTTTATCCTAGGTACACTTCAACTGTGAGAGACGGAATCTAAAACAAAAATCCAGAAAATCACATTGTATGATTTTTAAGTAATTAATTTGCATTTTATTGCATGACATAAGTATTTGATCACCTACCAACCAGTAAGAATTCCGGCTCTCACAGACCTGTTAGTTTTTCTTTAAGAAGCCCTCCTGTTCTCCACTCATTACCTGTATTAACTGCACCTGTTTGAACTCGTTACCTGTATAAAAGACACCTGTCCACACACTCAATCAAACAGACTCCAACCTCTCCACAATGGCCAAGACCAGAGAGCTGTGTAAGGACATCAGGGATAAAATTGTAGACCTACATAAGGCTGGGATGGGCTACAGGACAATAAGCAAGCAGCTTGGTGAGAAGGCAACAACTGTTGGCGCAATTATTAGAAAATGGAAGAAGTTCAAGATGACGGTCAATCAACCTCGGTCTGGGGCTCCATGCAAGATCTCACCTCGTGGGGCATCAATGATCATGAGGATGGTGAGGGATCAGCCCAGAACTACACGGCAGGACCTGGTCAACGACCTGAAGAGAGCTGGGACCACAGTCTCAAAGAAAACCATTAGTAACACACTACGCCGTCATGGATTAAAATCCTGCAGCGCACGCAAGGTCCCCCTGCTCAAGCCAGCGCATGTCTAGGCCCGTCTGAAGTTTGCCAATGACCATCTGGATTATCCAGAGGAGGAATGGGAGAAGGGCATGTGGTCTGATGAGACAAAAATAGAGCGTGTTTGGAGGAAGAAGAAGGATGAGTACAACCCCAAGAACACCATCCCAACCGTGAAGCACGGAGGTGGAAACATCATTCTTTGGGGATGCTTTTCTGCAAAGGGGACAGGACGACTGCACCGTATGGAGGGGAGGATGGATGGGGCCATGTATCGCGAGATCTTGGCCAACAACCTCCTTCCCTCAGTAAGAGCATTGAAGATGTGTCGTGGCTGGGTCTTCCAGCATGACAACGACCCGAAACACACAGCCAGGGCAACTAAGGAGTGGCTCCGTAAGAAGCATCTCAAGGTCCTGGAGTGGCCTAGCCAGTCTCCAGACCTGAACCCAATAGAAAATCTTTGGAGGGAGCTGAAAGTCCATATTGCCCAGCGACAGCAGCGAAACCTGAAGGATCTGGAGAAGGTCTGTATGGAGGAGTGGGCCAAAATCCCTGCTGCAGTGTATGCAAACCTGGTCAAGACCTACAGGAAACTTATGATCTCTGTAATTGCAAACAAAGGTTTCTGTACCAAATATTAAGTTCTGCTTTTCTGATGTATCAAATACTTATGTCATGCAATAAAATGCAAATTAATGACTTAAAAATCATACAATGTGATTTTCTGGATTTTTGTTTTAGATTCCGTCTCTCTCAGAGTTGAAGTGTACCTAGATAAAAATTACAGACCTCTACATGCTTTGTAAGTAACCTGCAAAATCGGCAGTGTATCAAATACTTGTTCTCCCCACTGTATATAATTTGAAAGGTAATTTCATGGCCTTTCAGAACCACTTGTCAAACAAAGTTTAATATGTATCAGGGTTTCAGTTTTAAAGCCATTTATACAGGTCATTAATTCTGATATGTACCCTAGAGGTCAGACGTCAAAGTTCTGTTGACCTCAACTTTCTGAAAATGTGTCTGATGGATAACTGTGAATATAAGCTTTCCAATGATATATGATTAAAGGGTATAAGCGAGAAAGAACTTGTTGTATACTTACATTGTTTGTCATTTGGTAAATTCCCAATGGGAAAACAATTATTGGGATGGAGGGATGAAAGATAGAGTGATAACACAGAGAAAGCTGCCACTGCTGCACTGCTATCACACATTTTCCAAATCTAGGGACATAGACTTTCCAAAAAATCACTATGAGACATCATCGGCCCAAGTGAGCCCGACGCCCCAAATGTGGGTGTCTGGCTCATGCACTATTTGTTGGATTGCATGAACATGACGTGGTTAGAATTTGTCAGTGTTGATGTTGATGCAGGATTGCCTTTGTGAGGATATATATATTGTGTAGAATAATGGTTTGAATGTTCAGCATAATTTATAAGAAAACGCGGGACAAACACCACAGATAATCATAAAACACACAAGAGAACAAAAAGTCAAACAAGTAACTTGACAGGAGCCACTGACTGCATTTCCAGCACTGAGGTTAGGAAACTTTATTCATTTTATTTCTTTTTTTTTTATTGGAAAGTTTCTTTCCAGATGGCAGCATCCCTGAGAAATATATAGTGTATATAACAAGATTCCTCTGCAACCCCATCATTAAGAGGGGCGAGGGGTCTCCCAAAAGGTTGGCATGTCTAGAAAAACACTACCAGGTAGCCTACAGCAACGTGTCTCTCAATCATACCCCCTAGCTCATTTCCTCCTTCAGATAGCTTCACTGCCCTAGACTGAGTGTGTCATGGGCATAGCTTCACTGCCCTAGACTAAGTGGGTCATGGGCATAGCTTCACTGCCCTAGACTAAGTGTGTCATGGGCATAGCTTCACTGCCCTAGACTAAGTGGGTCATGGGCATAGCTTTGAAGCCTTGAAGGTAGAATGTCATTAGGGAAATTATGGTTGAGGTGCAATCCCTAGACTAGAAGGTGGCCATGGGGGAGAGTACATTGGGAAACAGTGCCTCCCCATGGATGATTGAGCTCATTGCAGGGCATGGACAGAGCACAGAAAGCTGGCGGCTGTCCATGGTAGCTTAGAGACGAGTGAGTGGAGTGTGTAGTATCTCTCTACTCTCTAAAATCATTCACAGATTGCAGGAGGGTAGAGCATTGTAATGAACAGGCTTATTTGGCATCATTTGGTATATAGCTAAGAAACAAGTAAGTAAGATGTATAAAATCAATGGGTTTGCAGATATGGAAACAAACTAGTGAACACAAACTAATGAAGTTATATAACTTATTAAAATCTTTGCTAACTAATTCCCTTTCCCCCATTAAAATCCCCATCATAAATATCATAAATCTTCTCATGCTATAATTCTATCAGGTCTTGGAACAGAGAGTACCGCTATCACTTTCACCAGTATTGTTATATTCAGGCATTGTGGAAGTCAGCTGCAGGCGAACTGCAGTAACAACCTTTTCCCAGTAGGTGGCACTGTCTTCATTCAGGGATTGTGCGTCAATGTACACGCACCCTGAATGTACTGCTAGTAAGTGATTGAGGTGGAGCCAGTGATGTTATGTTATTAGCTGTTAGCTTATGTTGGCTGTATGGAGATCCAAGATGGAGCTCCAGACTCTGGGATGGTTAGCTCCAGGGCTAACCAGGCCCCTTCCCCTCTGTCTTGCTGGCCCACGACCCATCGCCTGCCTGGCCCCTTCTAGGCGGTCCACTCAAAGCAGCCTCTGCGATGTGTCTGCATGTCCCTCACTCTACGGATGGACTGGATCTGGGGATGGTGGGCGCCCCACTCGTTCCAATGCTTGAAGATGCCACATTCGAACACGTACTGGTAGCCACGGTAACCGGGGTACTGATAGCCAACCCAACTATCACCCAGAAAGACGGACGGAGAGAATGAGAGAGAGAAATGGAAGTTAATAACGTCTTAAATTAAATGGATGGGTAGATTGATTGATAAGTTAATGTGCCAACTCACGTTCCACCAGTGACCTGGATGCTGGCCACACGGTCCTGGAAGCCGTAGGACCACAGACTGGGGATATCCTCATCACACACCTCCATCTTACGGCCCTCAAAGTTATTACACTCAAACAGGCAGATCTTGTGGTCCTGGGTGTCCTGTAGGCACAATAGAGTTTACCCACCTATTCACCCACGACCCTCAGAAGAGGGGGAAGCCACTTAGACTAGACTATTGATGTAGTGATGGATGGATGGATGGATGGATGGATGGATGGATGAATGAATGAATGAATGAATGAATGAATGAATGAATGAATGAATGAATGAATGAATGAATGAACGAATGAATTAATGAATTAATGAATTAATTAATGAATGGAGGGATGGATGGATGGATGGATGGATGGATGGATGGATGGATGGATGGATGGATGGATGGATGGATGGATGGATGGATGAATGAATGGACGGACTCACCATGCGAACGGGCCTGACGGACATGAAGCGGTCACACCTGTAGCTGTTGCTCCAGGTATCCCAGCGGGGGTACTCTCCCTTCTCCAGCATGAACATCTCTCCGCTCAGGTTCTGCTGCTCATAGCCCACCCAGCTGTATGGGTATATTATAAAAGTGTTACAGCACAACTATAACACACTTATAATAAATTAACACAACTCTCTTATAAACATGATCAGAAGTCTTGAGGCTAGGGATAGCTAAGTGATTGCAAGCTTCATGTTAGATGTCACGTTCATCGCAACAGTCATGTATCATTGGAGATTGCATGTTGTAAATTAACTATGTTTCAAGTGTCTTATTGGACTAAGATAACTTTAATAGCAGTAGTAGTAGGTTTATTGGTTTCTCGCAGTCATAGACTGAATTGTAAACCAATTTACAATCATAACATCAATCATATATAATTATCAAGTAGTAAAATCCTAAACTAGCAAAACACTTAATATAATAAAATGTTAAAATATGCAATATATACAAAACAACAATACTACGACAAGGTTTGGGGTGGCAGCTTTAAAAAAGGCATCTTTAGAGTTCTTAGGAAGGCATTTCTAAGGCCACTGGGCTATATGGTGTGCGCATTGATCAGTTTAGTGAAGTATGGAATGGGAGAGTTCTGATATCGGCCTGTGCGTGTCATGGGAGTGTTCAGTTTGTGGCTGTTGCGGGTTGCCAGTCCAGTAATCTGCTGTCTGGTTGGATGGAGCCGTTGCCAGTCCAGTAATCTGCTGTCTGGTAGGAGGGAGCCGGTCTGCAAATTGGGAGTTCGGCAAATGTCAGGCAGATCTGCTCCCGTCTTCTGTCCAAGGACATGACTCCAAGGGTTTAGAGGACTTCCCGGTAGCTGGTGTACGACCCGCTAAGAGTTATTCTGCAGGCTTTCTTCTGGACACGCTCCAGCTGACAACTTTACTCTAATGGCTCAAATAATACACTACTTGACCAAATGTATGTGGACACCTGCTCACTGAACATCTCATTCCAAAATCATGGGCATTAATATGGAGTTGGTCCCCCCTTTGCTGCTATAACAGCCTCCACTCTTCTGGGAAGGCTTTCCACTAGAGGTTGGAACAATGCTGCGGGGACTTGCTTCCATTCAGCCACAAGAGCATTAGTGAGGTCGGGCACTGATTGTCATACTGAAACAGGAAAGGGCCTTCCCCAAACTGTTGCCACAAAGTTGGAAGCACAGAATCGTCTAGAATGTCATTGTATGCTGTAGCGTTAAGATTTCCCTTCACTGGAACTAAGGGGCCTAGCCCGAACCATGAAAAACAGCCCCAGACAATTATTCCTCCTCCACCAAAATTTACAGTTGGCACTATGCATTCGGTCAGGTAGCGTTCTCTTGGCATCCGCCAAACCCAGATTTGTCCGTTGGACTGCCAGATGGTGAAGAGTGATTCATCACTCCAGAGAATGTGTTTCCACTGCTCCAGAGTCCAATGGCAGCGAGCTTTACACCACTCCAGCCGACACTTGGCATTGCGCATGGTGATCTTAGGCTTGTGTGCGGCTGCTCGGCCATGGAAACACATTTCATGAAGCTCCCGACTAAAAGTTATTGTGCTGATGTTGCTTCCAGAGGCAGTTTGGAACTCGTAGTGAGTGTTGCAACCGAGGACAGACAATTTTTATATGCTACGTGCTTCAGCACTTGGTGGTCCCGTTCTGTGAGCATGTGTGGCCTACCACTTCGCGGCTGAGCCGTTGTTGCTCCTAGACGTTTCCACTTCTCAATAACAGCACTTACAGTTGACCGGGGCAGCTCTAGAAAGGCAGAAATTTGACGAACTGACTTGTTGGAAAGGTGGCATCCTATAACAGTGCCACATTGAAAGTCACTGAGCTCTACAGTAAGGCCATTCTACTGCCAATGTTTGTCTATGGAGATTGCATGGCTGTGTGCTCGATTTTATACACCTGTCAGCAGCAGGTGTGGCTGAAATAGCCAAATCCACTAATTTGAAGGGGTGTCCACATACTTTTGTATATATGTAAACAGATGAAGTAAGATATGACGTACGGTCCACACTCCACCCTGATGGAGCCGATCTTCTCGAAGCCCTTCTCACACAGGTTACGGCACTCAGTGGTGCACTCCATCATACGGCCCTGGAAGTTCTCAAACTCAAACAGGTAAATCTGAAAAGATAGACAAGATCACAGTCTGGTTATTTACTGTAATAAGCTATAATATAATTATGTTAATGATTTGATATGGATATCATTGATCAAGATGCCTGTCTTGGGCCTTTAAAACAACTGGAAATGCTGTATCTTCGCTAGAGATGGCATTATTAGAGTAGCTTGTAAAGAAACTGCAAAGACCTACTTTATGGGCACGCAGCCCCATGGCTGGGTGGCTCCCAATGCTGCCCTGGGCTCCGGTGTGAGACATGGTCGAATCTGTGACCGAACAGGAAGAGAGTGAGAGAAATAAAGAGGGAGAGAGGTTAAAGCCAAGCCTCTTGGAAAAACAACTTAATTTGTCCTCCATATTGTGACACTAATTTTTGTCATTTAGCAGACACTCTTATCCAGAGCGACTTACAGAAGCAATTAGGTTTAAGTGCTTTCCTCAAGGGAACATCTCAGGAATTCGAACCAGCAACCTTTCAGTTAATGGCCCAACGCCCTTAACCGCTAGGCTACCTGCAACCCAAGCCACAGCTGTGTATCTATTCAACAGGCCCCTGGCATATGTCTGTACAGCTGAATAGATATCAATGAGAGATTGCAAAGAAGAATGTTTCCCACCGTCGTTCAAATACAAAAGAGAAAAAAAGACCAATGGTAATCCATGTTCAACTCAGTGAGCATAAACAGATTTCAATCTTCGTCTTTTGGCAAATATCCATATTAAAACCCACTTATCCACCCAAAATGTTAATGAGAACATCATCTACTTTTATCTAGTCACTGAAGTACTTAATCTAGACTGGTTTTTGTCTCTCATTAACTCTACCCCAAAGCACACCTTTTGATGTTTATGCCTGTTCTAAGAGAGACTTAATAATATAATAATAATAATAATAATAATAATAATAATATGCCATTTAGCAGACGCTTTTATCCAAAGCGACTTACAGTCATGTGTGCATACATTTTTATGTATGGGTGGTCCCGGGGATCGAACCCACTACCCTGGCGTTACAAGCGCCATGCTCTACCAATTGAGCCTGCACAATTTAACCCCACTAAATATTCTATCTATTCCGTAAATAGCAATTCCTCTGTGAAAAAATTTAATCTCCAAAGATCCTTTTTAAACAACATGTTCAAGCATATTTTTCTTACAATTACTCAATTCTGTGACACTGAGCACGCTTTCATCTGCCAGATACAGGCAGGCCTGTCATGTAGTATTACTGAGCCGAGAGGAGATCACAATCAAACAATGGCCTCGCATCTCTCTCACTGCCATTTCCCCATTAAATGAACCACAGAACAGACAGAACGTCAAAGTAATGCCAAACATTATCCCAGAGTTAATTGAAGTCAAAAGCCTTTTGAAGGTCCTTGATTTAGGTCATGGGACGAAGAGACCCCACCTTTTCCCCCCATCGCTCTCGCTCACAACCCCCTTCCCTGAGCGTGAATCTCACCAAGCGGCTGGTTGTCAGGTACAAGGGAGGAACGGACGTCCAGACGGATAAGCCTTAGAGTTGGAATCAGGCCCCCGGAATAGAGATATATATACATTTACATCCCCACGCCGCCTATTGGGCCAGGATCCCACCTCGTCATTGGATGAGCGGAGTTCTCTTTAGTGGCGGAGGGCGGGGTCAGGGGTCATGTATGCTGATCTCCACTGAGCCGTGCTGAGTCGGCTGCTTGCTTTGTTGTCCTGCGCTACTGTGGGGTCCTGGACACACAGCCACCACCATCAGCAGAATGTACCCAACTACCCTCCCTTTCTCTCTCTCTCTCTCTCTCTCTCTCTCTCTCTCTCTCTCTCTCTCTCTCTCTCTCTCTCTCTCTCTCTCTCTCTCTCTCTCTCTCTCTCTCAGAGCAAGCAATGTGCTGACCTTCTATTGTGTGTAGTGCGAACGGGCGGGCAGGCTACTGTTCAGTTGGAACCGGCACGCAGGGAGGCAGGCACGCATGCATGCACACACACACACATACAAACACAAACACACAAACTACACACAGTTAGGTGTTTGCTAGGTTTTGTTTTCTGCTATAGCGTGGGACACCTCAACGGGACAGAAGTGTCTGCCAGACTGCTAAAATCTAGTACAGTGAGAGGAACACAGCAAAAGGACTTGGCACCCATGTCATTTTACAATCCTAGAATGGTTTACAGTGAAACAGGCAGAACCGGTCTGCTGGAGGCATGAAATAGCTATTCTTGCCTGGCCTAAGTGGAAATGATCAGGTACAGTACGGTGAAGAAAGCATGTTTGGTACAGGTGTCACATTATATAATAGCTACAGTACATCATATCAAAGATAAGTGGTCAAGTGGATTACGATAAAAATAGTGCTTATTGATAATGATGCTTAATATACTCTAAAAGTGGTGGTGGGGGGGTCCTACTAACCTAACATATGGAATTGTTTTAAGATGGTCATACCATGGATCATTTAGCTATTTGATTTTGAATTGTAGGACCCCTTTAGGTATCAAAACAAATATTTACTACTATAGCCCATAGAAATGCATTGAATAACACATTCATAAATGGCAATTTTTTACATATTTAACCCCTTATTTTTGTTGCCACAAAACTACCTCCATACTTCCATTCATGTGTATGGGTTACCTTCAGACGAGTCCAGTGACACTTACAGTGAGGGAAAAAAGTATTTGATCCCCTGCTGATTTTGTACGTTTGCCCACTGACAAAGAAATGATCAGTCAATAATTTTAATGGTAGGTTTATTTGAACAGTGAGAGACAGAATAACAACAACAAAAAATCCAGAAAAACGCATGTCAAAAATGTTATAAATTGATTTGCATTTTAATGAGGGAAATAAGTATTTGACCCCCTCTCAATCAGAAAGATTTCTGGCTCCCAGGTGTCTTTTATACAGGTGACGAGCTGAGATTAGGAGCACACTCTTAAAGGGAGTGCTCCTAATCTCAGCTTGTTACCTGTATAAAAGAAACCCGTCCACAGAAGCAATCAATCAATCAGATTCCAAACTCTCCACCATGGCCAAGACCAAAGAGCTCTCCAAGGATGTCAGGGACAAGATTGTAGACCTACACAAGGCTGGAATGGGCTACAAGACCATCGCCAAGCAGCTTGGTGAGAAGGTGACAACAGATGGTGCGATTATTCGCAAATGGAAGAAACACAAAATAACTGTCAATCTCCCTTGGCCTGGGGCTCCATGCAAGATCTCACCTCGTGGAGTTGCAATGATCATGAGAACGGTGAGGAATCAGCCCAGAACTACACAGGAGGATCTTGTCAATGATCTCAAGGCAGCTGGGACCATAGTCAACAAGAAAACAATTGGTAACACACTACGCCGTGAAGGACTGAAATCCTGCAGCGCCCGCAATGTCCCCCTGCTCAAGAAAGCACATATACAGGGCCGTCTGAAGTTTGCCAATGAACATCTGAATGATTCAGAGGAGAACTGGGTGAAAGTGTTGTGCTCAGGTGAGACCAAAATCAAACTCTTTGGCATCAACTCAACTCGCCGGGTTTGGAGGAGGAGGAATGCTGCCTATGACCCCAAGAACACCATCCCCACGTCAAACATGGAGGTGGAAACATTATGCTTTGGCGGTGTTTTTCTGCTAAGGGGACAGGACAACTTCACCGCATCAAAGGGACGATGGACGGGGCCATGTACCATCAAATCTTGGGTGAGAACCTCCTTCCCTCAGCCAGGGCATTGAAAATGGGTCGTGGATGGGTATTCCAGCATGATAATGACCCAAAACACACGGCCAAGGCAACAAAGGAGTGGCTCAAGAAGAAGCACATTAAGGTCCTGGAGTGGCCTAGCCAGTCTCCAGACCTTAATCCCATAGAAAATCTGTGGAGGGAGCTGATGGTTCGAGTTGCCAAACGTCAGCCTTGAAACCTTAATGACTTGGAGAAGATCTGCAAAGAGGAGTGGGACAAAATCCCTCCTGAGATGTGTGCAAACCTGGTGGCCAACTACAAGAAACGTCTGACCTCTGTAATTGCCAACAAGGGTTTTGCCACCAAGTGCTAAGTCATGTTTTGCAGAGGGGTCAAATACTTATTTCCCTCATTAAAATGCAAATCAACTTATAACATTTTTGACATGCGTTTTTCTGGATTTTTGTTGTTGTTATTCTGTCTTTCACTGTTCAAATAAACCTACCATTAAAATTATAGACTGATCATGTCTTTGTCAGTGGGAAAATGTACAAAATCAGCAGGGGATCAAATACTTTTTTCCCTCACTGTATGCAGTCATATTAGTTTGTAGCCCAAACGGTTAGGACGCTACAGACGTTTTCGTGAGAAGACGATTTTCGGGATGTCTCATGGTCTGACCAACACCGCTGTAGCTCGGCCACCTTCCACCGCAGATGCGGATGCGGTGGATTGAGACGAAGCCCATGTGGTTCAACTCTACCATTGAAATCGTGATGGTGCCTCGATGTCATCAAAAGGGAGGGGTTCGGTATGAAATACACTCCCTTCTAGATATGCTGGGAAGTACCACCTCAAGGCTTACTATAAAAGCAGGTGACAGCACACCTTATTTGGCAATGGTTTTGGTAAGCAACCTAGTCTCAGAGCATTTCATATTATTCTGTACGTAAATCCCAGACACTCTATTTAGTATGATATGTTATGTTTCGTATGGTATGTATTAATTTGTGGATGTCCATCACCCATTTCATATGATATGTTACGAATTACAATTCAGATGATATGTTACGAATTTGCGAAACGTACAATATGTTACGAATTCGCAAAACGTATTATATGTTAAGAATTCTAGCTCGGTGGCTAACATTAGCTAGCTGCCAAAGTTAGCTAGTCTAGGGGTTAGGGTTAAGGTTAGGGTTAGGGGTATTTATGAACAATGCCCCCCACCCACAACTTCTCACCTGTATGCATTTTGTTTTAATTTCGAAGGGGTTGGGAAAGGATGAAATTGGGGTCGAAGTATTCACCCCCCTTGGCATTTTTCCTATTTAGTTGCCTTACAACCTGGAATTAAAATTGATTTTTGGGGGGTTTGTATCATTTGATTTACACAACATGCCTACCACTTTGAAGATGCAAAATATTTTTTGTGTGTGAAACAAACAAGAAATAAAACAAAAAAACAGAAAACTTAAGCGTGCATAACTATTCTCCCCCTCAAAGTCAATACTTTGTAGAGCCACCTTTTGCAGCAATTCTTTAAATTTTTTAATAATGGATTTAATGGTGCTCCGTGGGATGTTCAAAGTTTCAAATATTTTTTAAAAACCCAACACTGATCTGTACTTCTCCACAACTTTGTCCCTGACCTGTTTGGAGAGCTCCTTGGTTGTCATAGTGCCCCTTGCTTAGTGGTGTGGCAGACTCTGGGGCCTTTCAGAACAGGTGTAAATATACTGATATCATGTGACAGATCATGTGACACTTAGATTGCACACAGTTGAACTTTATTTAACTAATTACGGGACTTCTGACGGTAATTGGTTGCACCAGATCTTATTTAGGGGCTTCATAGCAAAGGGGCCTTTAAGGAAAATGTTCTCTTTAGTATTTCTCCAGGAGGTGTCATCAAGGAGAAAGCCTGCACTTCCATGTCAAAGATAATAAAACAAAAACACTACAGTAAATACTACAGTAATGTCTGCAAAAACACTACAGTAAATACCACAGTATACAACAGTCAGCAAAAACACTACAGTAAATACTACAGTATACTACAATCTGCAAAAACACTAAATTAATGACTATAGTATATACTACAGTTTTTTTTTACTACAGTATTTATACTATAGTTAACTGTAACAGTATACTACAGTAAATACTACAGTATTCACTGTACTGTTTTGTTAGTAAAAACACTACAGTGAATGGAGCCAGCAGCATACCAACCTACGTCCCACTTCTGGCTTGCTTCTCAAGCTAAGCAGGGTTGGTCCTGGATGGGTGACCAGATGCTGCTGGAAGTGATGTTGGAGGGCCAGTAGGAGACACTCTTTCTTCTGGTCAAAAAAATAAAAAATAAAAAAATATCCCAATGCCCCAGGGCAGTGATTGGGGACATTGCCCTGTGTATGGTGCTTTTTTTCGGGAGGGATGTTAAATGGGTGTCCTGACTCTCTGTGGTCACTAAAGATCCCATGGCACTTATTGTAAGAGTAGGGGTGTTAACCCTGGTGTCCTGGCTAAATTCCCAATCTGGCCCACATACCATCATGGCCACCTAATCATCCCCAGCTTCCAATTGGCTCATTCATCCCCCCTCCTCTCCCCTGTAACTATTCCCCAGGTTGTTGCTGTAAATGAGAATGTGTTCTCAGTCAACTTACCTGGTAAAAAAAATACCACAGTAAAGTCTGCAAAAACACTAAAGTGAATACTATAGTATGTACAGTGGGGGAAAAAAGTATTTAGTCAGCCACCAATTGTGCAAGTTCTCCCACTTAAAAAGATGAGAGAGGCCTGTAATTTTCATCATAGGTACACGTCAACTATGACAGACAAATTGAGCATTTTTTTTCCAGAAAATCACATTGTAGGATTTTTAATGAATTTATTTGCAAATTATGGTGGAAAATAAGTATTTGGTCACCTACAAACAAGCAAGATTTCTGGCTCTCACAGACCTGTAACTTCTTCTTTAAGAGGCTCCTCTGTCCTCCACTCGTTACCTGTATTAATGGCACCTGTTTGAACTTGTTATCAGTATAAAAGACACCTGTCCACAACCTCAAACAGTCACACTCCAAACTCCACTATGGCCAAGACCAAAGAGCTGTCAAAGGACACCAGAAACAAAATTGTAGACCTGCACCAGGCTGGGAAGACTGAATCTGCAATAGGTAAGCAGCTTGGTTTGAAGAAATCAACTGTGGGAGCAATTATTAGGAAATGGAAGACATACAAGACCACTGATAATCTCCCTCGATCTGGGGCTCCACGCAAGATCTCACCCCGTGGGGTCAAAATGATCACAAGAACGGTGAGCAAAAATCCCAGAACCACACGGGGGGGACCTAGTGAATGACCTGCAGAGAGCTGGGACCAAAGTAACAAAGCCTACCATCAGTAACACACTACGCCACCAGGGACTCAAATCCTGCAGTGCCAGACGTGTCCCCCTGCTTAAGCCAGTACATGTCCAGGCCCGTCTGAAGTTTGCTAGAGTGCATTTGGATGATCCAGAAGAGGATTGGGAGAATGTCATATGGTCAGATGAAACCAAAATAGAACTTTTTAGTAAAAACTCAACTCGTCGTGTTTGGAGGACAAAGAATGCTGAGTTGCATCCAAAGAACACCATACCTACTGTGAAGCATGGGGGTGGAAACATCATGCTTTGGGGCTGTTTTTCTGCAAAGGGACCAGGACGACTGATCCGTGTAAAGGAAAGAATGAATGGGGCCATGTATCGTGAGATTTTGAGTGAAAACCTCCTTCCATCAGCAAGGGCATTGAAGATGAAACGTGGCTGGGTCTTTCAGCATGACAATGATCCCAAACACACCGCCCGGAAAATGAAGGAGTGGCTTCGTAAGAAGCATTTCAAGGTCCTGGAGTGGCCTAGCCAGTCTCCAGATCTCAACCCCATAGAAAATCTTTGGAGGGAGTTGAAAGTCTGTGTTGCCCAGCGACAGCCCCAAAACATCACTGCTCTAGAGGAGATCTGCATGGAGGAATGGGCCAAAATACCAGCAACAGTGTGTGAAAACCTTGTGAAGACTTACAGAAAACGTTTGACCTGTGTCATTGCCAACAAAGGGTATATAACAAACTATTGAGTAACTTTTGTTATTGACCAAATACTTGTTTTCCACCATAATTTGCAAATAAATTCATTAAAAATCCTACAATGTGATTTTCTGGAGAAAAAAAATCTCATTTTGTCTGTCATAGTTGACGTGTACCTATGATGAAAATTACAGGCCTCTCTCATCTTTTTAAGTGGGAGAACTTGCACAATTGGTGGCTGACTAAATACTTTTTTCCCCCACTGTATACCATAGTATACTATAGTATTTTTCCATTTGGGAATTGCTTCTGAAGAGAGCTGTTAGTGAGTATGAAATTATTGGTTCACTGGAGATCTTCTTAGTTTATTGAGCACACTGGTTTTCTTTAATTAGCTAACTTAATATCACTCATCATGAGAGTGTACGTGTAAGTCATAGGTGCCTCAGAACATCTGATATGGTATAGCTGAGAAAAACGTGTTTTATTGATGTATGTATTTCATCTGATGGTTACGTTCACAGCATTACAATAACAGTATGTTCAATATTGACCAATTGTCATCTAAAAAACACATTTTTAAATGGTTCGATTTTTGGTACATCTTCCTTCTGATGTTTGTCCCTATCTTTTTCCTCAACAGCATATACATTAACTACTGAAAGCATGTCGTGGGTTAGGGGCTGGGCTATGACCAGGGCAGGGCCAGGACTGGGTGTAGTCTATGTCTGTATAATCACAGGGTCCGGACGCTTGTCCAGGGGCTTGTGTTAATCGGCACTGGGCACGGTGCCCTGCGTCCAGACCAGTACACCAGCACACCGTGGCAGCCCTGTGGCTCAGTCTGGAACAATGGAGGGCCCAGCAATGTGCTGACTCCTACCCTGTCCCGCAGGCCTGGGCTCCATTCACCACCACTGTGTATAAATAGGCCCGTTTACTCAGGGGTCAGGACATCGTTTTGTGGAGCCCCCCGTGAGCGCTACACAGCTATTCTTTGGGGTAGGTCAGGTAAGCCCTCCATCTTTAGACCGTTTGGCCTATAGCCTTTTGCCAGCATTGTTGTCCATTTACATTGTCCATTGTCCTGTTTTTTTCCTTTGCTGTTTTCTGCTGAGCCTCGGGAATGTATAGAAAGGGTCATACGCACACAAACACATAGGACACACACACACATACTCTAAATGGACACACCAATCGTCATCACAGTCAACATCATGCATCACACTAGAATGATACTGTATGTATGCTGTGACGCCATCAACAGCATAGTTTACGTTACACACTCAGAGTGTAACAATGGCATGACTTACAGGCACATGATACAATGGTTCACCATGTAGAATTTATAACAACTAATAAAGCACAACATCATTATCACATATCATTGTGGAAATGTGGATGGATGCTTTGCATTGTCCTACTTTGTTTGTGGTAGTACATACCAATGTTAGATCATCAGCAATAGCACAGGGACGTGCTTTGTTTGGGTTTGTCCTGGGGCTCTAGCATAGAGTCTCTAGTCCCTGCCACATTAGCATAACCATGACAAGAATATATTTGGGCATTAGCTGCTGGGCACAGACTGATGCAAGAACTAGAGCTGACTGGAGATGAGGTCCATGGTGGTTTAGTCATGTCTGCCCTGGTCTCCCTGTAAGACCAAACAGAAATGTGACTACGTGACTGTGTGCTTTCTGCACTGCAGGTCAATTATTACTGCGATATCAAACATGGCGCTGACTACTCCTAACCCAATGGGACCATGGAAGGTGAGTGAATGTTATGTCTACCACGTTTCCACAACTATTGAACAACTCTCCAGAACCTTTCCCATTATTTTTCATAAAAAGACGTACAGTTGAAGTCGGAAGTTTACATACACCTTAGCCAAATACATTTAAACTCAGTTTTTCACAATTCCTGACATTTAATCCTAGTAAGAATTCCCTGTCTTAGGTCAGTTAGGATCACCACTTTATTTTAAGAATGTGAAATGTCTGAATAATAGTAGAGAGAATGATTTATTTCAGCTTTTATTTATTTCATCACATTCCCAGTGGGTCAGAAGTTTACATACACTCAATTAGTATTTATTAGCATTGCCTTTAAATTGTTTAACTTGGGTAAAACGCTTTGGGTAGCCTTCCACAAGCTTCCCACAATAAGTTGGGTGAATTTTGGCCCATTCCTCCTGACAGAGCTGGTGTAACTGAGTCAGGTTTGTAGGCCTCCTTGCTCACACACGCTTTTTCAGTTCTGCCCACACATTTTCTATAGGATTGAGGTCAGGGCTTTGTGATGGCCACTCCAATACCTTGACTTTGTTGTCCTTAAGCCATTTTGCCACAACTTTGGAAGTATGCTTGGGTCATTGTCCATTTGGAAGACCCATTTGCGACCAAGCTTTAACTTCCTGACTGATGTCTTGAGATGTTGCTTCAATATATCCACATAATTTTCCTTCCTCATGATGCCATCTATTTTGTCAAGTACACCAGTCCCTCCTGCAGCAAAGCACCCCCACAACATGATGCTGCCACCACGTGCTTCACGGTTGGGATGGAGTTCTTCGGCTTGCAAGCCTTCCCCTTTTTCCTACAAACATAACGATGGTCATTATGGCCAAACAGTTCTATTTTTGTTTCATCAGACCAGAGGACATTTCTCCAAAAAGTACGATCTTTGTCCCCATGTGCAGTTGCAAACCGTAGTCTGGCTTTTTTATGGTGGTTTTGGAGCAGTGGCTTCTTCCATGCTGAGCGGCCTTTCAGGTTATGTCGATATAGGACTCGTTTTACTGTGGATATAGATATTTTGTACCTGTTTCCTCCAGCGTCTTCACAAGGTCCTTTGCTGTTGTTCTGGGATTGATTTGCACTTTTCGCACCAAAGTACGTTCATCTCCAGGAGACAGAACGCGTCTCCTTCCTGAGCGGTATGACTGCTGCGTGGTCCCATGGTGTTTACACTTGCGTACTATTGTACAGATGAAAGTGGTACCTTCAGGCGTTTGGAAATTGCTCCCAAGGATGAACCAGACTTGTGGAGGTCTACAATTCTTTCTGAGGTCTTGGCTGATTTCTTTTGATTTTCCCATGATGTCAAGCAAATAGGCACTGAGTTTGATGGTAGGCCTTGAAATACATCCACAGGTACACCTCCAATTGACTCAAATGATGTCAATTAGCCTATCAGAAGCTTCTAAAGACATGACATCATTTCCTGGAATTTTCCAAGCTGTTTAAAGGCACAGTCAACTTAGTGTATGTAAACTTCTGACCCACTGGAATTGTGATACAGTGAATTATAAGTGAAATAATCTTTCTGTAAACAATTGTTGGAAAAATTACTTGTGTCATACACAAAGTAGATGTCCTAACCGACTTGCCAAAACTATAGTTTGTTAACAAGAAATTTGTGGAGTGGTTGAAAAACGAGTTTTAATGACTCCAACCTAAGTGTATGTAAACTTCCGACTTCAACTGTAAGAAGAGAAAGGAAATCTTTGCACACGGCAGTGCGTTCTCTAGCAGAGACACTGGTTGTGTTAAAAACAGTTTTGAAAAAACAGCAATCGTGGGTCGGGCAGATTGCAAATATGCACTATATCCTCTGTCCTAGATCACAGTCTACGACCAGGAGAACTTCCAGGGAAAGCGTATGGAGTTCACTGCTTCCTGCCAGAACATCATGGAGTGTGGCGTGGACAACATCCGCTCCCTGAAGGTCGAGTGTGGAGCGTAAGTCAACCAGACCCCCAAAACACAAACATATCTACATACTGTAGGATATTTATCTCCCTGACAGGTTACACATAATCCTTCAGGGGCCAGGGGACCATTGCACAGGCAACAGTTTCTAAGGGATACTGATAGACGCATAATGTATCATAGACATAGACAATTTAATAAAAAACATGACAAAGTTTTTGCCCCACCCTTGTATCTATCCACATGTACTGTTTATCAGGTCCCGTGTAGCTCAGTTGGTAGAGCATGGCGTTTGCAACACCAGGATTGTGGGTTCGATTCCCTCAGGGGGCCAGTATGAAAAAAAAAATTTATGCACTCACTAACTGTAAGTCACTCTGGATAACAGTGTCTGCTAAATGACTAAAATGTATCTGTCTGCATGTACTGTTTGTCTCTCTGTCACTCTTTGTATCTGTCTGACTTTCCATGTCTCTCTCTCTCTGTCTCTCTCTCTCTCTCTGTATGTGTAGCTGGGTAGGGTACGAGCACTCCAGCTTCTCTGGGCAACAGTTTGTGTTGGAGCGTGGAGAGTACCCTCGCTGGGAGTCCTGGAGCGGCAGCAATGCCTACCACATCGAGAGGTTGATGTCCTTCCGCCCAGTCTGCTCTGCCGTGAGTGTACTAGCCAAGCCTACTTCCTGTTCCTGCCAGACCAGGCCAGACAGACACTCTCCTCTGTGGGCTATGTTCCAATATCCATTCTAGCATTCCACTTAGAATGCCCAATACATTGATTCATTCACATAGTATGTTAGTAAAGATATTGAAACAGAGGCCCGATATTGGAACAGAAGCCCGGGTTCTGGCCTCAGTCCATGTCTCTGGCTCTACTTACTGTTACTGACACTGACATTATTACATTTAACAGATCCTTGATAGCCTCTACCAGCGTTATTGAAAGCACTAATTTACAAAGTGAATAAAACACAGAAAATAAAGATTTCCTACTTTCCGTCATAATTCTACACAGTATGTCTTTCGTAAATAGTTCTGAGTGAAACAGGTTGAATGTAACCTGAAATTGCCCACTCCTCTCTCTGAACTGCACAGAACCATAAGGAGTCCAAGATTGTGGTGTTTGAAAGGGAGAACTTCATTGGCAAGCAATGGGAGATGAACGATGACTACCCCTCCCTGCAGGCCATGGGCTGGGGCAACAACGAGATCGGATCCATGCAGGTCCAGAGTGGAGCGTAAGTAAAAGGAGAAGAATCCCTGGCTTCCTTTTTCACACTACAGAAGACTACGCTCATAACAATCAGAAATAGAGGAATCAATTGCGTCTAGTGGTCGCAAAACTTGGACAAACTGCTAAAAAGGTGTAATGTGCAGTAATAACTATACAATTAAAATCAATGTTAATAACTAGATAAACTGTAAGAGGATAATCCTTCCTGTCATAGATCATAATAGAACTAAGCAAAAAACTAGTTCAGGACTGAAATGAAGAATTATCTAAATGAGTGTCTGTGACCTTACTGACCTCTCTTTGCCAAACTTGTTTTTTATATATATATATATATATATATATATATTTTGATATATATATTTTTTGATATATTTTTTGTTGTTAAAGGGACACTATGGTGAAAAATTTGAAAGAAATAGCTATTATGTGGTGTCCCTGGATATTATACAGAGGACTAACATGTACTGTAGAGGCCAACTCTTTCTGATCTACAAGTGTCTAGACTCTAGAGCAGGGATGGACAACTTTGATGGGGGTGGGGGCCACAAACAAATCGGAACATCATCCTGAGGGACCACAGTGGCTGGGGGGTCTGCATACCCACATCCATACCCACACTTGTAGTCAGAGCCGGCCCTAACCTTTTGGGGCCGTAAGCAAAATCCCCCCCCCCCCCCACCTCTTGACAGCGAAGATAAACGTTTTTGAGTTAATTTCCTGCAATTCCACACATTTTGCCATGGGACGTAGAGAAAATGTTACAGTATTAAAGTAAGTTTGCTGCAATACTACGCATGCCATGGCGCGGAGAGAAGATGTAGTTCTTTTCTAACAAATTTCGTGCAATTCTACTCATTTGCCATGGGGCGGAGAGAAAAATGTGCCGTTTTTAATATGATATCTGATGATTAACGGGGGACCACCGGTCGGTAATTCGACCATGATTACTACAAGTTTAAATAGCTGGCCGCTAGAATAACTTACCAATCTAAAAAAATGTTGCTGACATGGGCTAATTGAGTGACTGTTAGTGACTGACATAACAAGAGAAAAACTGTTGATGCACAACCAAATTTCGAAATTGCGCCTTCAGTATTTGGTCTTTTTTTTTTTTTACTTGATCCGCGGGCCTAAGAAAGTGGCCGCCACTTGCACATCCCTGCTCTACAGGGTAAGGGCTCGGGCTTGTTTCTGGGTATTTTATCACTTCACCCTCTTCCTCTCTCTCCCTCTCCCCCTTTAGCTGGGTGTGTTACCAGTTCCCCGGTTACCGTGGCTACCAGTACATCATGGAGTGTGACCGTCATGGTGGAGAGTACAAACACTACAGGGAGTGGGGCTCCCATGCTCAGACCTTCCAGGTCCAGTCTCTGCGCCGCATCCAGCAGTGAGAGCTTCCACAGCCTCCTCCCTCTTTCACCCCTCCTCCTCTTCGTCTTCTCCCCTCTCTTCCTCCTCTTATCCCTCTTCCACCCTATCATTCCAAGCTTGGCCAGTAGTCCTGTCAGACCTCCAAGACCAACGGCTCCTGACGCTTCTGGTGCTCCACAGCGACAAACATGTTTACAGCACTTTTTTTGTTTTGATCCATCGCCGAAAGAAGAAAAACGAGAGAACGAGAGAAGAAGAAATAAAATAAAAGTGATGGATACGCCCCACAGCGAGCGGAGAGAAGGTTCCCAGGTGGTGTGGTGGTACGACCCAGGCTTTGATGCTATTCTTCATTGTTGTCACAGGGATTTCACAGCCACAGTGATCAATAAAGAGAGAATTAGCAACAAAAATAAACAGCAATACAAGAGTGCTATTAACCTGCTCTGGGGACTTTACTCTTTTTCTCTCTACTCTCCACTTGCATCTTTTCTCAGCAGTTCTCAGCCCTTTCCTCTGTAGCCTACTACTTTGTAATGAAGGCTTCACTATCTGTAATAGAGGTTAGAAGAGTTGGTTATGTCAATATGCACCTGCCTACCATATAAATAGGCTATAATCTGCTGGTTCATGTTCAGCATCAGGTTTTCCGGTCACTATAAACTGGGGTCAAATTGGGCTGGAGTTACACCACAGCATTCCACCACTTCTAGGCCTACCCTTAAAGCCTACAGTTGCAGACAAGTAGCTATAAACTCTTAGTTGAAATGACCCTATAATGTCAGTTAATTTTATGTGCAGTAGTCTCACCACCTTGAACAAACCAATTTCACCCTTGGTTATAAGAAATATAAGAAATATAAATATCAAGTGTCTACTAAATGGACCTTCATACCGAAAGCAAACTGTGACACATATTACACCCTTATAACACACTCTACCACAGCACACAATTACAAACTCCAGAAATCTCAACATATTTTAGCCATAATGCAAAAGATAATACAAAGCTTTAATCATGAGTGAAATTAAATACTTGGTGTAATGTAAAATGTTTCAATTAAACCTAGCTCTATTAAAATGTCATGAAGTGTTTATCCAACACTGCCCTCTCAGGCAACACTAAAAAAGCCAGTCTGTCTCAATTCAGTACCATTCTCCATCTGAAATATTGACCATTATGGGAAAAATCTTGCCTAAATGCATGGTGTCTGTCAGGGCTATCCCATGTAATGTGGTAGCAATAGCCTATACTGTATGAGGAATATGTTTGGGAAATTGAGACTATGGTAATATTGAGACAACAATGGCAATTTACAATCTACCACATTTCAGAAATATTCATACAATGCATTGCTTTTTTGTATATTACATTACTGACTAATGTTGACAGATATCATTGTACAAAACTAAAATACACGGTACTACTGTATATGTAGTCTCAAATTCTAGCTTCTTCAAGACACCTTAAAAAGAAGGTCAGTGCTATCCGGGCTCCTTGGGACGTCCCTACCCTAAACCCTAACCTTAATCCCTACCCTAACCCTAACTTTAAACATAACCCTTATGTAACCCTAACCCTTACCTTAACCATTTTACATTTCAACTTCAATGGGGGTAGGGACATCCCAAGGACCCCAGATAGCACAGGCCTTAAAAAGAGGCTCCTCCTCAAGGAGGACACTGACATCAGATGAAACCTCCGCCCCTCTAAAAGGAGTTGGATGCAGACACTGGCAGGCTGGCCGGAGAGACAGCTAGCAATATTCTAGAAATGTTTTCACAAGACTTTATGTTTTCAAGAGGTAGGAGAGTCAGAAACATGGTAGGAGAGCATCGACATATATGCGTCTCACTTTTCGGCTTCCTCCTTTTTGTTGTTGTCCCCATTACAGCTATTGGGATAAAGGCTCTGAGCATTGGCGAGACTTGTCAGAAGCAACACTATGGTGCTTTCAAGACAATTGGGATCTCTGGAAAAAACGAGGTCAAATCATGATGTTAGTGATCAAAATCAAATCAAATCAAATTTTATTGGTCACATGCGCCGAATACAACAGGTGCAGACATTACAGTGAAATGCTTACTTACAGCCCTTAACCAACAGTGCATTTATTTTAAACAAAAAAGTAAGAATAAAACAACAACAAAAAAGTGTTGAGAAAAAAAGAGCAGAAGTAAAAATAAAGTGACAGTAGGGAGGCTATATATACAATAGAATAAAGTGACAGTAGGGAGGCTATATATACAGGGGGGTACCGTTGCATAGTCAATGTGCGGGGGCACCGGCTAGTTGAGGTAGTTGAGGTAATATGTACATGTGGGTAGAGTTAAAGTGACTATGCATAAATACTTAACAGAGTAGCAGCAGCGTAAAAAGTATGGGGTGGGGGGGCAGTGCAAATAGTCCGGGTAGCCATGATTAGCTGTTCAGGAGTCTTATGGCTTGGGGGTAGAAGCTGTTGAGAAGTCTTTTGGACCTAGACTTGGCACTCCGGTACCGCTTGCCGTGCGGTAGCAGAGAGAACAGTCTATGACTAGGGTGACTGGAGTCTTTGACAATTTTGATGGCCTTCCTCTGACACCGCCTGGTATAGAGGTCCTGGATGGCAGGGAGCTTTGCCCCTGTGATGTACTGGGCCGTACGCACTACCCTCTGTAGTGCCTTGCGGTCAGAGGCCAAGCAGTTGCCATACCAGGCGGTGATGCAACCAGTCAGGATGCTCTCGATGGTGCAGCTGTAGAATATTTTGAGGATCTGAGGACCCATGCCAAATCTTTTTAGTCTCCTGAGGGGGAATAGGCTTTGTCGTGCCCTCTTCACGACTGTCTTGGTGTGTTTGGACCATGATAGTTCGTTGGTGATGTGGACACCAAGGAACTTGAAGCTCTCAACCTGTTCCACTACAGCCCCGTCGATGAGAATGGGGGCGTGCTCAGTCCTCTTTTTTTTCCTGTAGTCCACAATCATCTCCTTTGTCTTGGTCACGTTGAGGGAGAGGTTGTTGTCCTGGCACCACACGGCCAGATCTCTGACCTCCTCCCTATAGGCTGTCTCATCGTTGTCGGTGATCAGGCCTACCACTGTTGTGTCGTCGGCAAACTTAATGATGGTGTTGGAGTCGTGCCTGGCCATGCAGTCATGGGTGAACAGAGAGTACAGGAGGGGACTGAGCACGCACCCCTGAGGGGCCCCCGTGTTGAGGATCAGTGTGGCAGATGTGTTGTTACCTACCCTTACCACCTGGGGGCGGCCCGTCAGGAAGTCCAGGATCCAGTTGCAGAGGGAGGTGTTTAGTCCCAGGATCCTTAGCTTAGTGATGAGCTTTGAGGGCACTATGGTGTTGAATGCTGAGCTGTAGTCAATGAATAGCATTCTCACGTAGGTGTTCCTCTTGTCCAGGTGGGAAAGGGCAGTGTGGAGTGCGATAGAGATTGCATCATCTGTGGATCTGTTGGGGCGGTATGCAAATTGGAGTGGGTCTAGGGTTTCTGGGATTATGCTGTTGATGTGAGCCATGACCAGTCTTTCAAAGCACTTCATGGCTACAGACGTCAGTGCCACGGGTCGGTAGTCATTTAGGCAGGTTATCTTAGAGTTCTTGGGCACGGGGACTATGGTGGTCTGCTTGAAACATGTTGGTATTACAGACTCAGTCAGGGACATGTTGAAAATGTCAGTGAAGACACTTGCCAGTTGGTCAGCACATGCTCGGAGTACACGTCCTGGTAATCCGTCTGGCCCTGCGGCCTTGTGAATGTTGACCTGCTTAAAAGTCTTACTCACATCGGCTACGGAGAGCGTGATCACATAGTCGTCCGGAACAGCTGGTGCTCTCATGCATGCTTCAGTGTTGCTTGCCTCGAAGCGAGCATAGAAGTGGTTTAGCTCGTCTGGTAGGCTTGTGTCACTGGGCAGCTCGCGGCTGTGCTTCCCTTTGTAGTCTGTAATAGTTTTCAAGCCCTGCCACATCCGACGAGCGTCAGAGCCAGTGTAGTATGATTCAATCTTAGACCTGTATTGACTCTTTGCCTGTTTGATGGTTCGTCGGAGGTCATAGCGGGATTTCTTATAAGCGTCCGGGTTAGAGTCCCGTTCCTTGAAAGCGGCAGCTCTACCCTTTAGCTCAGTGCGGATGTTTCCTGTAATCCATGGCTTCTGGTTGGGGTATGTACGTACGGTCACTGTGGGGACGACATCATCGATGCACTTATTGATGAAGCCAGTGACTGATGTGGTGTACTCCTCAATGCTGTCTGAAGAATCCCGGAACATGTTCCAGTCTGTGCTAGCAAAACAGTCCTGTAGCTTAGCATCTGCGTCATCTGACCACTTTTTTATTAGCCGAATCACTGGTGCTTCCTGCTTCAGTTTTTGCTTATAAGCAGGAATCAGGAGGATAGAGTTATGGTCAGATTTGCCAAATGGAGGGCGAGGGAGAGCTTTGTATGCGTCTCTGTGTGTGGAGTAAAGGTGGTCTAGAGTTTTTTCCCCTCTGGTTGCACATTTAACATGCTGGTAGAAATTAGGTAGAACGGATTTAAGTTTCCCTGCATTAAAGTCCCCTGCTACTAGGAGCGCTGCATCTGGATGAGCGTTTTCCTGTTGATTAATGGCCTTGTACAACTCATTCAGTGCAATCTTAATGCCAGCATTGGTTTGTGGTGGTAAATAGACAGCTATGAAAAATATAGATGAAAACTCTCTTGGTAAATAGTGTGGTCTACAGCTTATCATAAGATACTCTACCTCAGGCGAGCAAAACCTTGAGACTTCCTTAGTATTTGATTTTGTGCACCAGCTGTTGTTTACAAATATACAGAGACCGCCACCCCTCGTCTTACCCGAGTCTGCCGTTCTGTCCTGCCGATGTAGCGTATAGCCTGCTAGCTGAATGTTATCATTGTCGTCGTTCAGCCACGACTCCGTGAAACATAAGATATTACAGTTTTTAATGTCCCGTTGGTAGGATAACCGTAATCTTAAATCGTCCATTTTATTCTCCAAAGCTTGAACGTTGGCTAATAGGATTGATGGGAGAGGCAGTTTACTCGTTCGCCGTCGGATCCTTACAAGGCACCCGGATCTGCGTCCACGATATCTCCGTCTCTTCCTCACGCGAATGACGGGGATCTGGGCCTTGTCGGGAGTCTGTAGAATATCCTTCGCGAACGCCTCGTTGAAGAAAAAGTGTTCGTCCAACGCGAGGTGAGTAATCGCTGTCCTGATATCCAGAAGCTCTCTTTGGTTATAAGAGACGATGGCAGAAACATTATGTACAAAATAAATTACAAATAACGCGGAAAAACACACATAATAGTACAATTGGTTAGAGGGCTGTAAAACGGCAGCCATCTTCTTCCGGCGCTGTTCTAATAGTGATCTCCTGGTTAGAGCGATTTAAAGATGTTGGAGTTTCCGACTCGGAATTCCGAGTTGGATGACTGTTCAAAACTATTTTTCCCAGTCTGAGCTTGTTTTTTCCCCGAGTGCCCAGTTGTCTTGAATGCACTAAAGTCGGAAGTCGGAAATTTCCGAGTTCCCAGTTGTTTTGAACGGGGCACCAGTTCCTTGTTGTTTTGAACCTGGCATAATGGCGCGGTCACTTGCTAGTTGGAACTAGGAAACAGAAATGTCAGACTTGCTAACTGCTTGAACTCGGCACGTGTATAACTACAACCAGTTAGCAAGTCTGACATTTCTGAGTTTCATGTGTCGCTTTAAAAACAACTGGGAACACTTGAAATCTCAGACTTCAAACTTCAGTGCGTTCAAGACAACTGGGAACTCTGAAAAAAACAAGCGCAAGCTGTGAAAATAGTTTTGAAAGGTCATCCAACTCGGAATTCCAAATCGGAAACTCGGGCGTCTTTCCAGAGCTCAGAATTTCCGACTTGAAGATCACCGACGTCATGATTTAGCCTAACCTCGGTTATTTCCGAGTTCCTAGTTGTTTTGAAAGCACCACTAGATCCGACTAGCACATGAACGTGGCATATTGATGCGAAGGAGGCAACTCAGTGTTGCCAACTCTTTTTCAGTGAGAATCGCTATTGGCTCCTTGATTTTGTCGCTAGATGTTCATTTCGCCATTGCCACGACGATGTCACAACACCAGCCTTGATGCTGCGGTCCATGACGTAACATGTTCGCCCCGTCTCCAGCCGCACAACCCCTCCACTTGTGCTTCTTTGACTGTGTGCGCCGTTGCTGTGACTTCTGTTGCACAGACAGCTTCTCCCACTCTCGTTTGTGGCAGAATTGAGTGGGAAAAGTCGTTAAATGCTATCAAAACCATAAAAACCCGGTAGCAAAACACCCCAAAGCCAGCCTGCAAAGTAAGTGTAATTTGCCACTAGTCTCTTTTACCAATATAAGTCACTGGAGCGGTCTGAAAAGTCGCTAAATATAGCACTAAATTGGCAACACTGGGTAGAAGACTATAAAAAAATACTACAATTATGCGGAAATGACCCGGCTACTGAAGTCCATGGTCCTGAAATACCCTCACATCGCCAACCTGACTAGTCCGTGCAGGGCTGGGGTTTGTGGGTTATGCGAATCACAAATGGAACCCAACGCTGTGGTAGGCTACCAGGAAAACCCAAAAGTGAATACGCGAGGACAAGCATGGGGATGGAACATAGAGAATGATAGAGGCCTCTAGTGGCCAAAAGGCTATTTCAGCATGGGCAGCGCAATTGAGGGCTTCCACCATTTTAATGTAGTCAACTGGGTCATGTCCAACCGGGTCATCAGGATGGATCAGACGATCGTGAAGAAAATAGTCTACTTTAAAATGGAGTCTCAAAGTCGCGTCAATTCAAATCTGGTATTAGGAACAAAAGAGGTCAACACGACTTCTAAGATATACTAGTTATTTTAATTAATGCAAAAACCTTCAATGGTAAATATGATGTTTCGTATATACGGGCTCTCTAAGATACCTCGCAGGGCACCCCAGAGAACTAACACATTGTTGCAGATTCAATACTCAAATACTCTGACAGAGAAAATTTCCCACTTCTCTGCTGGCCAATTAGAGTAAAGGACTGAGTGTGGTTTAAACTTACTCAGCCAATCCGTTGATGCATCTCTGTTACCAGGCATATGTCCATATCATAACACCCTGTCATAGTGAGAAGAGCCAGCTCCCTTAGACACCATTCCTATGTCCAAGGAAGGCTCACAGATCACAAAGAACCAGTATATTCCAGCATCTGGAGATACAAATCCCTATCTCCCTTTACCCCCTAAAACAGCTCTTCACATCAATCACAGCCTGCCAGGTGTCACAGCCTACATTAGCCCAGTCAAGAATGCATTCTTTCTAAGTTAGTCATCCCATCAATTTAGGAGAATAATAAATCCCCAATAGGAGATAGATGCAATGGCGCTGCTCATGTTGTCACAGGCGCTATAATGGGACAGATACAAAGATGAGTCCTCTATCTATCTCCATGGGACAAAACTATCTCGAGGCAGTGTACCTTGTGGAGTACCTGCTGACGAGGTAAGGAGAGGACCCACTCATCATGTAGTTAGTGACGAACACTTTACAAGTATGCCCAGTATGAACCCAGACGGGTACAAGAGGTCCAAAGAGGGGGACTACAATGGCGACACCGGGGGTAGTTGCAACGCCAGAACCTGGACCTCAAAATAAGTTTTCCTGACCAATTTGACAAAAATCAACATCCAGCAAGAGGATATTCCCGAGGTTAAAGCTGTCATTAATTGGATCCTGAAGTAAAAGTATTTCTTTCTCTGGTCTATTTGCATAGGCCTACACCATGACTTGTGTGTTTGTTTTGCTTAGATTTCTTATAACTTAATTCATTCAGATGGTGAGAAGGGGCTCAAATGTATGCGATACACAGACATCCCTTACGGAAAATGCTAAATGCTGCAACCTAGGGCTTTACTGGCAGCCTGCATCTATCATTGCATCTACTAAAGCCGCTATGTGGACGACAACCTGTTTAAACACCTGGCGCTGACCTACGCCAAGAACCACCTCGTCATGAGGACCAGGGAGCCTAAGTGCCATGAACCCCCGACGAGACTTTCGAGGATGGCATCACCAACGGGGCAGTGTGCCCGGTAATACTTTTTTCTTATTGACTTAGGCTATTTGGCTTAAACCATCAGACCACTGATAGTGCTCTTTGAGGAGCAGTTTGTTAATGAGAAATTTACCTCAAATCCAGAAACTCCCAATTGATTCCATACATTGAAACTACTTCAGTGGAGTTTGCCATCTCCCCCTCTCTCTTCCT
The DNA here is from genome assembly GCF_964263955.1 of Coregonus lavaretus. Taxonomy (NCBI): domain Eukaryota; kingdom Metazoa; phylum Chordata; class Actinopteri; order Salmoniformes; family Salmonidae; genus Coregonus; species Coregonus lavaretus. The sequence continues at coordinate 21,805,863 of NC_140017.1, forward strand.
AGATTGCAGAACTGAGACAGCTGCAAAAACGGGTCATTTGATTTGTCAGTGAATGCATGATTCACAAATCAGCGAACTGTGGAGAAATTAATTGTTTTATTGAAATTGTACAATTGCATACAGTGTCGTCAGAGTTCACTCTGAACAACTACAGGTAACCACAGAGATCATACATCCATATATATCATTTCAAAGTTCTCCTCAGAGGACAAGTTTTAGATAGATACCAGACATTCAATAGTCAGTCCTCTAGATACTTTAGAGAGAGATACATTTTGGCCCCTCAGAGGGGAAAGGGCTTACTGACCCTTTTAAACCTCATCACAGAATCACTCACCTGACCTGATATGGAGTCAGCAGGAGAAGACAGCATGCCTGGAGTTGTGGCAAGGGTCCAGGAGCATTCCTCGATGTTGGCCAGCTTGGGGAAAGCGATGGACCGGGTTCTACAGGTGGTAGAACGCCTGGAGAGGAGAGGATCCAATCTATCGAGACCAGCTGGTCAACTGGATCCAGCCACCTACACCCCAGCCCCTGGAGGGATCCAGATATCCCGGCCACCGGCGTTTGACGGGACTGCAGCGCGCTGTAAGGGATTCCTACTCCAACTGAAGTTGTATTTCTCCAGCATCAGACCGGAGCCCCGGGAGCGGGAGAAGGTATCCGTCCTCGTTTCCTGCCTTTGTGGGAGAGCCCTGGAGTGGTCCAACGCAGTATGGAACGAGGGAGGTACCACGTTGGAGAACTACGGGGAGTTTGCTCGCTTCTTTCGGGCCGAACGACTGGTTCATCTAAGGCAGGGGACGAGGACCGCTCAGGACTACGCGCTGGAGTTCTGGACGCTGGCAGCGGGGTCCAGGTGGAACGAGCGGGCCCTGATAGACCATTTCCGGTGCCACCTAAGGGAGGACGTCCGACGGGAGCTAGCCTGCCAGGATGCCATACTATCGTTCTCCCAACTGGTGGGCATGGCCATCCGGCTGGACAATCTGCTAGCATCCAGAGCACGTCCTGGTAGGGGTCTGCCTGTTCCCACTCCGGACGACTCTAACCCCGAGCAGATGGAGCTGGGGGGAGCTGCCGGTCGAGAGAGCGCAGGAGGACAGCGACAGTGCCACTCTGGTGGCACGAAGGGACAATCCACCTCACGTCGCAGTCAACGTTCTTTTGGGGCCGTTTTTTCACCAAATTAGACCTCAGGAGTGCCTACAACCTGGTGCGTATTCGGGAAGGGGATGAGTGGAAAACAGCATTCAGCACAACCTCTGGGCATTATGAATACCTGGTGATGCCCTACGGTTTGATGAATGCTCCATCCGTGTTCCAGTCCTTTGTGAATGAGGTGTTTAGGGACATGCTTGGTCGCGGTGTGGAGGTCTACATCGATGACATCCTGGTGTATTCAGCTACGCGCGCCGAGCATGTGTCCCTGGTTCGCAAAGTACTGGTCCGACTGCTGGAAAATGATCTTTATGCCAAGGCAGAGAAGTGTGAGTTTTTCCAGCAGTCAATCTCCTTCCTCGGATATCACGTTACCACCACAGGTGTGGAGGTGGAGGGAGACCGCATTGCAGCCGTGCGTAATTGGCCAACTCCAACCACGGTAAAGGAGGTGCAGCGCTTCCTTGGCTTGCCAACTACTATTGAAGGTTTATTCGGGGCTTTGGCAAGGTCGCAGCTCCCATTACCTCCTTGTTGAAGGGTGGGCCGTCCCGGCTCCGCTGGTCTGCTGAGGCTGATTTGGCATTCAGTAGATTGCGGGGTCTGTTCACCTCAGCCCTGGTACTGGCTCACCCCGATCCATCACTACCGTTCGTAGTGGAGGTGGATTCGTCCGAGGTAGGGTTGGAGCTGTCTTATCCCAACGCTCGGGCACGCCACCCAAGCTCCGCCCCTGTGCCTTCTTTTCTAATGAGCTCAGCTCGGCGGAGCAGAACTACGGCGTTGGTGATCGGGAGCTGCAGGCTGTTGTCCGAGCTTTGACGGTGTGGAGACATTGGCTTGAAGGGGCGAAACACCCTTTCCTCGTCTGGACAGACCACTTTAACCTGGAGTACATTCGGGCAGCGAGGAGGCTGAATCCTCGCCAGGCCAGGTGGGCCCTCTTCTTCACCCGGTTTGATTTCACACTCTCATACATTCCGGGTACGAAGAACGTGAAGGCAGACGCACTGTCTCGGCTGTATGACACAGAAGAGAGGCCCAGAGACAATACTCCCGGCCTCATGCATTGTGGCGCCGGTAGTATGGGCGATGGACACAGATATAGCGCAGGCATTACGCACAGATCCATCTCCACCGTAGTGTCCAGCTGGGCTGCAGTACGTGCCTGCGCTTATCCATGATCGTCTGACCTACTGGGCACACATGTCACCCTCCTCTGGTCATCCAGGTATCGGTCGTACAATGTGCTGCCTGACCGAGAAGTACTGGTGGCCTACCTTGGCTAAGGATGTGAGGGTGTATGTTTCCTCATGCTCAGTGTGCGCCCAGAGTAAGGCACCTAGGCACCTCCCAGCGGGTAAGCTACAACCTTTACCAGTTCCACAACGACCATGGTCTCACCTGAGTATTGACTTTCTCACTGATCTTCCCCCCTCCCAAGGTAACACCACTATCCTGGTCGTTGTGGACCGCTTTTCAAAGTCCTGCCGCCTCCTTCCTCTGCCCGGTCACCCCACGGCCCTACAAACTACGGAGGCTCTGTTTACTCACGTCTTCCGGCACTACGGAGTACCAGAGGATATAGTGTCCGACCGAGGTCCCCAGTTCATGTCTAGAGTCTGGAAGGCATTCATGGAACGTCTGGGGGTCTCAGTCAGCCTGACCTCTGGTTTTGACCCCGAGAGCAATGGGCAGGTGGAAAGGGTGAATCAAGATGTGGGTAGGTTCCTGCGGACCTACTGTCAGGTCCGGCCGGGGGAGTGGTCGGTGTTCCTGCCATGGGCAGAATATGCTCAGAACTCTCTCCGCCACTCCTCCACTAACCTAACACCCTTCCAATGTGTTTTGGGTTACCAACCGGTCCTGGCACCGTGGCACCAGAGCCAGACCGAGGCTCCCGCGGTGGATGACTGGTTTCGGCAAGCGGAGGAGACTTGGGACGCTGCCCACGTTCGCCTCCAGCGCGCCGTGCATCGTCAGAAGGCCAACGCTGACCGCCACCGCAGGGAGGCCCCGGTGTTCGTACCGGGGGATCGGGTCTGGCTCTCGACCCGGAATCTGCCCCTCCGCCTGCCCTGCCGGAAGCTGAGCCCGCGGTTTGTGCGGCCGTTTAAAGTCCTGAGGAGAATAAACGAGGTGACATACAGGTTGTTACTCCCCCCTGATTACCGTATTAACCCCTCGTTTCATGTGTCTCTCGGCCGGTGGTAGCTGGTCCGCTCCAGGAGTCTGAGGTACGGGAGGTTCCTCCACCTCCTCTGGACATTGAGGGGGCCCCGGCGTACTCTGTCCGTTCCATCCTGGATTTGAGGGCAGGCTTCGGCGTTCGTCGTCACCGGAGTACTAGCTACTGCCGATCCCATTCTCATCACTCCACTTGTCATGTCTTGTCAATCACACACACCTGGTGCTCATTCCCCTAATTAGTATGTGTATAAGTGTTCCCTCTGTTCCCCTTGTCTTTGTGAGTGATTGTTTTGTTGTGAGAGCTTGTAGCTCGGTTGAGCTACATTTCACTGTGTTATTGCCAATGTGGATGTTTTCCCTTGTACAGTTTCATTTGACGTTGGGGCGTTTGATTTATGCAAACAGATTAAACTCTGGACTTCGGTATTTTACCTTCTGCGCCTGACTCCTTCTTTCACACCTCGTCACAGGTGTATTCTCAACCATTCCTCCATAATCCCTGAATCTGCTCTAACAGACTGCCTCTGCTTCAGTCGTAAATTATGGCTCATCAGCAGCAAAATGAACTCACTTGAATCTAAATTGACTGCCTCAGTGGTTAATGGAGACTGCAGGTGACAGATTTTTATTTTTATTTTATTTATTTATTTATTTTTTAGTCATTTAGCAGACGCTCTTATCCAGAGCGACTTACAGGAGCAATTAGGGTTAAGTGCCTTGCTCAAGGGCACATCGACAGATTTTTCACCTAGTCAGCTCGGGGATTAGAACCAGCAACCTTTCAGTTACTGGCACAACGCTCTTAACCACTACGCTACCTGCCGCCCAGATCTGTGCATCAGAGGAACTCTGTATTTTCTAAGCCCTATCAAAGGAACAGCAGTGGTGTATATTAAAGGTTACACTAAGAGGTGTAAGGATTAGGTGTCTTAACAAGTAATAAAATAAAATGTAGCCAACAAGATCTTGAAGAACATGAAGAATGAGAGTTTAGAATCTAGCTAGGCTAAATGCCATCATGACCTTCCGAGAGATGACTCTTGTTCATTGAGAGAGAGCGAGACAGAAAGAGCGAGAGAGAGAGAGAGAGAGAGCAGTGTTTGTTGAGCTATTTAGATAATTGCCAAAGATGACTAATCACTTTTTGACTTGCACTTTTGTAGACCTATTTTATAAATGTAGCTAGGCTTACTCTTTTCTCTATGCTATTGTTCACTACATTTTACTCTCCTCATAGTTTACACAGGGATATAGGCCAGGCCTAGGGAAAAACAATTTCAACCATTGTGTTATAAAAGTTTATTACCAATTTATAAAACTATCTAGAGGGTCATATTACCCGCCGTTTACCCCGCTTCATTGAAATTCTTCACTTTTACATGAGGAGCACCAGCGAAACGGGTCTTCTTTGAATATCATCAATTGTCATTCGGGTACTCTTTTCCGGCTTACAGACTGGCCATCAGTCAACCTGCTGGTCATCGATGTGCTATGCACTGCTTACCTGGAGACGAGAGCCAAGGACTAGCGCTACTTCCCGGCGACCTTCAGCTGGGGTGGGCATCCGTTTCCTATTGCTTGTCTCCGTCTGACACTGAGACACCTGAGACACCTGAGGGCAACACAAGAGAGATTATTCAGCTGGGAATCGGAGGTAGCGCCCTCGGCCATTGTACGGAAGTGTAAGACTGTGTGAGCTTTGCCGGTGTGAGTGTGTGATACATGTTACCGTTCCGCACCTTACCACGTGTGTGTATATGTGTGAGTATGGGTGGATGTGTGTTGTAAGCGGAGGACACTTTCATTACCGTGCCATCCCTTGTTTATTCCCTTTACCGTGCCTTCATACTCTGACAACCACCTTTGTTCCTCCTGGCCAGAGCCAGGGATCTGTTCGAGCCGCCTTCATCTAATAGACCACTTGTCTACTCCCTTCGGCCTTCATTCTTTTCCGCTCTAGTCACCGTGAGGGTAATTATTACCCCCATTTGCATCCTATTTGCCGCGCCCGTATGCCTCTCACGGTTAGTTTCTCATGCCTTATAGCCCCTATCTTTGCAACCACTAGAGGGTAAGGCCCTGTCTCATAGGCCTGTTTTGCTTGATGGCCCACCGACCTGCAACCGTTTTTTACGGTTATATATGTTTTCCCTTTCTTGGAATGGATCTTATTGCCCCTTTTACTATCATCCTGGGCTAAGGTCTCCTTAAGATAGTCATAGTTACTCCCGCCGTTTACCAGCGCTTCATTGAATTTCTTCACTTTGACATTCAGAGCACTGGGCAAAAATCACATCACGTCAACACCCACCTCAAGCCTTCGCGATGCTTTGTTTTAATTAAACAGTCGGATTCCCCTGGTCCGCACCAGTTCAAAGTCAGCTGCTAAGCGTCGGCCGAGGCGACCCACCGGAGACCCCGCACAAACGGGGCCGGCGAGCGCCGTAGCAGGGGAGATCCGCGAGAAGGGCCTGGCACGTGTCCAGAGTCGCCGCTGCCAACCACCGGACCCAACCCCCCACCGATCCGCCTTCGGCCCGCCGGTGGGCACCGCCCTGGGTAACAATTAAACATAGTCAGTTAATAAGAGAAAAAACAGTCATCAGATTAATATTAAAAGTCACTCCCCTGGATTTTCAAGGGCCAGCGAGTGCTCACCCGACGCCGCCGGAAAACACAACACTTTCCAGTGCTTGGGCCCCTCTCTTGGGGTGAACCCATTCCAGGGCGCCCGGCCCTTCACAAAGAAAAGAGAACTCTCCACGGGGCTCGGTCGCGTTACTGCACTGGACGCCTCGCGGCACCCGTCTCCGCCACTCCGGATTCGGGGATCTGAACCCGACTCCCTTTCTATCAGCCGGGGGCCATCGCCCCTCCCTTCCGAATGGCGTTCGCCCATCTCTTAGGACCGACTGACCCATGTTCAACTGCTGTTTACATGGAACCCTTCTCCACTTCGGCCTTCAAAGTGCTAGAAAAACTTTGAATATTTGCTACTACCACCAAGGCTGGTCATGGCTCACATCAACACCATCATCTCAGAAACCCTAGACCCACTCCAATTCACATACTGCCCCAACAGATCCACAGATGATGCAATCTCCATTGCACTCCACACTGCCCTTTCCCACCTGGACAAAAGGAACACCTATGTGAGAATGCTGTTCATTGACTACAGCTCAGTGTTCAAGGGAGGTGAATACTTTCGCAAGCCACTATGTAATTTTATTGTGTTCTTTTTCATTTTTTACTTTAGTTTATTTAGTAAATATTTTCGTAACTCTATTTCTTGAACTACATTGTTGGTTAAGGGCTTGTGTCGTGACGTGACTTACTTTAATGTATGACTGTTATTTATCGAATCACCTAACTATGTTTAATTGTCACTCGATTAAATTAATCATGTAACAATTAACTCATTAGGAATTTGGGGCACCACGGAAGAAGTTGTTTAACGAGTTACCATCTCCCAAATTAAACTCTTAGAAGATATGTTATATATCAATAACAGTCACTTCTTAAATAATTACCTCTTATCAGTCTCATTCTGAACGTCGCATAATCCTTGAACCTGCAAGAACCCTAACCTTATTGATAAATCAGCAATACACAAATTGGCTTAATTATTTATTTACTAACTAACTAAATAATAACACAATACAAACACACATAGGTTATTGATTACTAACGTAATACTATGAAAACAGGTCCGTAGTGGACTGGACTAACAATCGCATGACTGCTTGGGTAGAGGGAGGGTCAGAGTGGAAGGGAGAGACAGAGATTCAAACTATCGTGGTTACTTTGGAGACTATGCTCACAGTAATCATAATACTTATGCACCCTAATAACGCTCATTCGGATTAGAAATGCAACATGTATTTACGTGTTGCTGTCCTCGATAGTTGAGTTGATGATGTAGGACTCTGGTTTGCCCACCAGAGATCCCAATGTCCTTGGTAGAGTTTCTGGTCGTAGTAGTGGTTAGAATGGATACTTCAGATGTACCAGCGGTTGTCTTAGAGGTATTGTCCTCTATCTCGTGTCTTTAGTGAAAGTTCTCTAGACGACTATACATGCCAGCTGCAGACTGAAATGATAAGGTCTAGTGCATTGTCTTCTTCTTCACCTCGTGTAGAGGTTGAGAGTTTCAGAGTTTCTCCATTTCAAACGTGTGGACTAATGTCTCACGTTTTCTGGTCTTTCTAGTCTAACCATTTTGTAACGTGTAGCTTCAGCTTCACGCTTCTTGGTCTTGTAGAGTATCAACCATTTTGAGTTTTGGCGGGAAGACTTCCTTTGTTAACAAAGGGGTCCTTTCTCCCAATACATCATGGCAAGGAAGAGAACATCTCTGCAAGGAATTTACGACCGGTCATAAAACTGGCCCCCAGAAAAGGGGGTGTTCAAACCTTTGCCTAGCAGGAATCTTTGATCCTCAGCCCATGAGGGCAAGTCATGACACTTGTAAGTAAGCATTTCATGGTAAGGTCTACACCTGTTGTATTCGGCGCATGTGACAAATAACATTTGATTTGATCTATAAACTGATGAACAGTTTATAAACTACTTGGGCCTATAGCCTATTTATAGCCTAAATCATTTTAAGTAGCCTAGTCCTTTGACTCACTAGCAATACCCACTGCTCTATTTCTGACTATTCATACTTGGATGACAACAACAGTCAGTTCCATTGTTCTTGGTACCCTGTGGTCTCTCTTATGTCTGGTTTAGTTTTTATAATCATGACTTGATTGAGAACCGCTAGTCCCCTGTAGCTCAGTTGGTAGAGCATGGCGCTTGCAACGCCAGGGTTGTGGGTTTGTTTCCCACGGGGGGCCAGTATGAAAATGTATGCACTCACTAACTGTAAGTCGCTCTGGATAAGAGCGTCTGCTAAATGACTAAAATGTAAATGTCTGTTTTTCCAGTTATATATTGAATGTTTTTTTGTTGTTTTACAACTGATAATATTCTCATAGATAGGCTGTTGTTTTCTAGCTCTCTGACATCACAGCTATCATCATAACTGATAATTATCTCATACAGTGGGGAGAACAAGTATTTGATACACTGCTGATTTTGCACGTGTTCCTACTTACAAAGCATGTAGAGGTCTGTAATTGTTATCATAGGTACACTTCAGCTGTGAGAGACGGAATCTAAAACAAAAATCCAGAAAATCACATTGTATGATTTTTAAGTAATTAATTTGCATTTTATTTTAAGAATTCCGTCTCTCACAGACCTGTTAGTTTTTCTTTAAGAAGCCCTCCTGTTCTCCACTCATTACCTGTATTAACTGCACCTGTTTGAACTCGTTACCTGTATAAAAGACACCTGTCCACACACTCAATCAAACAGACTCCAACCTCTCCACAATGGCCAAGACCAGAGAGCTGTGTAAGGACATCAGGGATAAAATTGTAGACCTACACAAGGCTGGGATGGGCTACAGGACAATAAGCAAGCAGCTTGGTGAGAAGGCAACAACTGTTGGCGCAATTATTAGAAAATGGAAGAAGTTCAAGATGACGGTCAATCACCCTCGGTCTGGGGCTCCATGCAAGATCTCACCTCGTGGGGCATCAATGATCATGAGGAAGGTGAGGGATCAGCCCAGAACTACACGGCAGGACCTGGTCAATGACCTGAAGAGAGCTGGGACCACAGTCTCAAAGAAAACCATTAGTAACACACTACGCCGTCATGGATTAAAATCCTGCAGCGCACGCAAGGTCCCCCTGCTCAAGCCAGCGCATGTCCAGGCCCGTCTGAAGTTTGCCAATGACCATCTGGATGATCCAGAGGAGGAATGGGAGAAGGTCATGTGGTCTGATGAGACAAAAATAGAGCTTTTTGGTCTAAACGCCACTCGCCGTGTTTGGAGGAAGAAGAAGGATGAGTACAACCCCAAGAACACCATCCCAACTGTGAAGCATGGAGGTGGAAACATCATTCTTTGGGGATGCTTTTCTGCAAAGGGGACAGATGACTGCACCGTATTGAGGGGAGGATGGATGGGGCCATGTATCGCGAGATCTTGGCCAACAACCTCCTTCCCTCAGTAAGAGCATTGAAGATGGGTCGTGGCTGGGTCTTCCAGCATGACAACGACCCGAAACACACAGCCAGGGCAACTAAGGAGTGGCTCCGTAAGAAGCATCTCAAGGTCCTGGAGTGGCCTAGCCAGTCTCCAGACCTGAACCCAATAGAAAATCTTTGGAGGGAGCTGAAAGTCCGTATTGCCCAGCAACAGCCCCGAAACGTGAAGGATCTGGAGAAGGTCTGTATGGAGGAGTGGGCCAAAATCCCTGCTGCAGTGTGTGCAAACCTGGTCAAGACCTACAGGAAACGTATGATCTCTGTAATTGCAAACAAAGGTTTCTCTAACAAATTAAATAAATGATCTCACTTCAATACATTTTTATAGAAAGTTAGCAAAAATAGATAAGATCTTACTACCATGGAAAGGAAAATACCTGTCAATTTGTGGAAAAATCACCCTGATTAACTCTTTAGTATTATCCCAGTTTACCTATTTGCTTATGGTCTTGCCTACGCCTAGCGAACAGTTTTTTAAATTATATGAGAAAAACATATTCAATTTTATTTGGAACGGCAAGCCAGACAAAATTAAAAGAGCATATTTATATAATGAATATGAATTCGGAGGACAGAAATTATTAAATATTAAAGCATTAGACCTATCACTAAAAGCTTCAGTCATACAAAAGTTATACTTAAATCCGAACTGGTTCTCAAGCAAATTAGTAAGATTGTCTCACCCAATGTTCAAGAAAGGCCTTTTTCCCTTTATTCAGACTACAACCTCTCACTTTCAGTTATTTGAAAAGGAAATAATCTCCCAAATGTCACTATTTCTAAAACAAGCCATAGAAAGTTGGTTGCAATTTCAATGTAATCCTTCAGAAACGACAGAACAAATAATGCAACAAATATTGTGGTTAAATTCAAATATACTAATTGACAAAAAACCTTTATTTTTTGACAGAATGTTTAAAAAAGGTATAATCTTCATAAATGATATCATCGGTAGGACTGGTGGAGTTATGTCGCACATGCAGCTGACAAAAACATATGGAAATGTCTGCTCTACCCAAAATTACAACCAAATAATTGCAGCCTTACCGCAAAAGTGGAAGAGGAAAGTGGAAGGGGGAGAAAGTAAGGAACTTGTCTGTCGGCCTTGCATTAAAGAACATAATTGGTTAAGGAAAACTGTGATAAATAAAAAAGTATATCAGTTTCACTTAAGGACCAAAGGATTGACAGCCGTCCCAGATTGCAAAATAGTTGGGAAGAGATCTTTGACGTACCGATCCCATGGCATAGTGTTTATGAACTGACACGCAAAACGACACCGGATTCAAAAATTTGAATCTTTCAATTTAAATTATTATATAAAATTCTTGCTACCAATAGAATGTTATTTATATGGGGGATTTAATCTTCCCAGCTCTGCAGATTTTGCTGTGAAGAGACAGAATCATTAGATCATTTGTTTTGGTTCTGTCCATTTGTAGCTTGTTTTTGGACACAGGTCCAGGAATGGCTAAAGGATTGCAATATTTACCTGGAACTAACCTTGCAGATAGCATTACTGGGTGATCTGAAAAGTCATAGTCAATCAATCAATAATATAATAATACTTTTAGCAAAAATGTTTATTTTTAATTCACAATCTGTAGAAGCAATGAGAATAGAAAGGTTCAGAACTTTTGTAAAACATCACAGTACGGTTGAAATATATATGGCAAATAGAAATCCTATATGGATGGTGTTAAGAGATAGATGGGAGGTATTGAATAGAGTTGAAGGATGGGACTAATAACAAATAACAACAAATAATAACAAAGATAGCTAATAATGTAAGCATACTGTGTCCATAATAAGTATATAGGTTGTATGTTGGGAGCTTTTGGGAAAGAGCACAGTTAGAAAGATATGGCATATAGAAGCAAACCGGATGGACATCATGAAAATGATCGGAAAGGTTGAGAGTAGAAGAAGTTCAGGAGCAATAAAAAAAATATATATATATATATATATATAATTATTGTAAAATTAACTCTGTCCATAAGGTGTAGATAGTAAGTATAGACCGGAAGTAGAGGCCTGGGCATTGTTGTTCACTAATTTACTCCAAGTAGGGAAAGGATGGTGGGGTTGAAAAGTAATAAAGGGGAGTATATATATAAAAAACTAAAAAACAAAAAAAACATGGGGGATTGGAAGTGATGCAGACAATTATATTGATAGAAGATACAATCTATCTGCAATATTAAGCTGATCCATTCCCCCCGAAAAAATAATAATATATATATATATAAAAAATATATATAAAAAAATATAGATATATATATATTAAGTTCTGCTTTTCTGATGTATCAAATACTTATGTCATGCAATAAAATGCAAATTAATTACTTAAAAATCATACAATGTGATTTTCTGGATTTTTGTTTTAGATTCCGTCTCTCACAGTTGAAGTGTACCTATGATAAAAATTACAGACCTCTGCTTTGTAAGTAGGAAAACCTGCAAAATCGGCAGTGTATCAAATACTTGTTCTCCCCACTGTAGATAGGCTGTTATTTTCTAGCTCGCTGACATCACAGCTAACCTTTTAACAGCCATCGGGACAAATCATTGTGCTGTAGTAGAGAACTATATTGAACAACATATGTGGCCGAATTTACAGTTACAATACTGAAGGCCTGGTTGCTCCAGCTCTGCACTGAATGTTATTCAAACAGGGTTGTTTTCCTACTAGCCGGATTAGGTACCCTGTATTCATAGGCCTTGCAGCTTTATGTGTTTGTAGCTTTTGTCTGGATTCTGGAATGAATCAATTCTTTACTGGCGAATGAGAACAGGGCTGGTTGAGCAAGGCAATAAATAGGTCACTGTGGTCTGGGTGGAACGCCAATACAAAATGTATTGCAAGGTTAGTAGGCCTAATGCTACAAACATTCATCACTGCAAACAGAGAGAACTACAGACATGGTGATAGATTGTAGTGATGACGAGGCTAGTTATTGGGAATTTCTCTTTTTTAAAGTTTACCATAACACTTTCACATTTCTTGAAGTGAGTCTTGTCGAAGGTCTGTCCTCTTATGATTATCAAAGTCAGTCAATGATCTACTTGTCTTGGGATGTGAGGTTAATGTACAACAACTCCCTGGGAGACTCTTAGACAATTGTAACGATCGTGACAACAATAGCTGTGTCACATTATGGATGTTTTTTGTGACATTGCGTTGGAAAATGTATCAATTGAAATTCAATCAAACGCAGCTACTACAATATACTACTGTATATTTGAAAGTAAATACATTGCCTTTCTATTTTAACCTAGGTCTGGTTTTCACACATGCACATTTCGGAATCAGAATGTCAGAAACCCCACAAACCACAACATGGGCTGATAACAGTAGTGTTACATTAATTCCTGTTCTCCTACCTCTCTGTCCTCTACCACTTCAGAGTAAAGGAAAGAGGAAGTAACAGGCCTAGTGTATTTACATGTAACCCCACGCAGCCTCTTTAACGCCATCCGTTCTTAAATTATGTATAGATCTCATCTGTGAAAGCTGGGGGCTTTGCCCGAGCCTTGGGTCAGGTGATAGATATTGACATAATGGTTACCTCACAGTGAGATGAGGGTGTGTCACTATCACGCCATATGTTTCCTGCCTGGAGGGAGGATGTGGAGGGTGGGGCTGATAGAGCTCATGACAGGACCTCTAGGCTTCGTCTGGAGGATGTTTGCTCAGATATGGTCTAATATCACATGTTGTCATATGATAGATATCACAGGTGCTCCCGGGCGAATTTTGTTAAACACGAAAAGTCAGTATAAGATTACTATTATGAGGAGCATTGTTACAATGCATACTATACAGTCTTTTTCATGCTAAGGTTATTAGCAAGTGTCCATAGAGGCACTGTCAGAGACATAGCCTAGGCCTGTTTCCTAAGCCCTTGGGAACCACCCTAACTAACATCCCTAAAGTACTCTCTAAAACAGGCTCACGTGGGACACTGCCCTGTTGATCTGTTTTACCACAGCTGTCAGCTTAGCACAACTAGACTGGGGCTGACACACACTCTGCCATTTAACAGCTATGCAAGGCAGTTCAACAAGTGTAGTAATGTTTCCCCTACCATGACTCAAGCAAAATAATATGAAAACTCCATTCAGATGGATAATTATTTTTGAAATATATGTTATGCTGCCACAATAAAGCCTGGCATCAAATAGATTTATAATAACCCACCAAATAACTGTCTTGTGGTATTATATCTAAACTCTTTACCAGTCAACCAAAACCACAGAACCCAGAATTAATCTGCAGGCCAGGCAGTCACAGTGATGCAGCCATTTGAGATGATGTTCAACAGCTGCATGTACCACTCTGGCTTGTATTCTGGCTTGTCCTGGGCTGACTCAGTATTGTGTTAGTAAGGGCTTACTCTGTGCTTTCTGATACCTTTCCTCTCTGTGAGAACTAGCCTAACACGCACACATTCAACCCTGATGTGTGTGGATTAAACAGCTTTACTGGAGATTGCTTTTTTATCTGGTGCCTGGTAAGTGATTATAGTCACTCACTGATGATGGATGGATGGATGGATGGATGGATGGATGGATGGATGGATGGGTGGATGGATGGATGGATGGATGGATGGATGGATGGATGGATGGATGGATGGATGGATGGATGGATGGATGGATGGATGGATGGATGGATGGATGGATGGATGGATGGATGGATGGGTGGATGGATGGATGGATGGACACTTGTTTCCTCTTTTCCTTTTCTCCCCCACCTCATCCTCTCTCACTGCCTCTGTGTCAAATACCTTCTGAAGATTTCTGTATTAAAGCCCGTCCTGTAGTTGGCCAAATCTCAAGCAGCCACGTTAGCTGTCTCTGCTGCTGCCTGTGTGTGTGTGTTTGTGTGTGTGTGTGTGTGTGGACGTGTTTAACTATAAATGTGGGGACCAGAAGTCCCCACAAGAATATTAAGAAAACATACATTTTACCAACTGGGGACATTTTATTAGTCCCCACAAGGTCAAATGCTATTTCTAGGGGGTTTAGGGTTAAGGTTAGAATTAGTGTTAGAATTAGGTTTAGGGTTAGGAGCTAGGGTTAGGTTTAGGGTTGTCTGGCTCTGTGCTGAGGGCATTCTGGGAACACTGCCTGAGCGGCCACAGCAAACACATTCCTGCACCAGGCAGCCCTGGACTGGAGGAAAGGCTGGTGCTGGCCACAGCCTTCTCTGCTCTGCTCTGCTCTGCTTTTGTATGCTTGCCCAAAGTGAGTGGTTTTGAAGCAGAGAGACAATGAAGTGTTTACAGGAAAAATGTTTGACGTAAGCTATATGTTGTAATCCCTGTTCAGGAGGCATGCAGGACTATAACTACCTGAAGCCCACTTCCTGTTCCTGCCAGACCAGGCCAAACAGGCACTCTCCTATGTGGGCTATGTTCCAATAGCCATTCTAGCATTCCACTTAGAATGCCCAATACATTGATTCATTCACATAGTATGTTAGTAAAGATATTGAAACAGAGGCCCGATATTGGAACAGAAGCCCGGGTTCTGGCCTCAGACCATGTCTCTGGCTCTTGTGAGTGACACTGACAATATTACATTCAACAGATACAAGTAGCTATCCTTGATAGCCTCTACCAGCATTATTGAAAGCATTAAATGACAAAATGAATTAAAGATGTAGGACATCATGGAAAGCAAACACAGTATTATAAAGATTTCCTACTTTCCATCATAATTCTACACAGTATATTTATGGTAAATAGTGCTGAAACAGGTTGAATGTGACCTGAAATTGCCCACTCCTCTGTCTGAACTGCACAGAACCATTAGGAGTCCAAGATTGTGGTGTTCGAAAGGGAGAATTTCATTGGCAAACAGTGAGAGATGAACGATGACTACCCCTACTTGCAGCCCATGGGCTGGGGCAACAACAAGATCAGATCCATGCAGGTCCAGAGTGGAGCGTAAGTAAAAGGAGTAAAAGTCCTGACTTCCTTTTTCACACTACAGAATACTATGCTCATAACAATCAGAAATAGAGGAATCAATTGTGTCTAGTCCAAAACTTGGACAAACTGCAAAAAAGTTCAATATGCAGTAAGAATAGCACAGAATAGTTGTAACAGAAAATATAACACAAGCCACAAAAAAGTATGTATAAAGTCTATGAAAAGCATATAAAGCCTTTCGGTCCTTTCCCCTTCAACAGTGTTCTGGCCGGGTGGTGAGTCTGACTTACATAAAGTCTTTATGGGCTGTAATTAAAATCCATTGTAATAACAACATAATTAAAATCCATTGTAATAATCATTTCTGTAATGGATCATAATAGAACTAAGCAAAACCCAATTTCAGGACTGAAATTATTAATTATCTAAATGAATGTCCTGTGACCTTACTGACCTATCTTTGCCAAATGTGTTAAAGGGACACTATGGTGAAAAATGAGAAACAATGAGCTATTATATGGTGTCCCTGGATATTATACAGAGGACTAACTGTTACAGGAGGGGGTCGCAGTTCTGGAGCGACCCACTAGGTGTCATCGTCCGACAACCTTAGGCACCTCCTCACTCACAGTCGGGACTAATCATCATCCTATTGGTGTCACCTGTGTCTATCGGTTCACCTGTGTATTTATGCCCTCACTTCCCTGTGTTCCCTTGCTCAGTTTTCTCTGCTAGTTTCTCTTTGTCCAGCAGTACTACTCAGTGTCTGATCGGAGATCTATGTACAGGTACTTGAGAAGTGTTCTCCCTGTTTCGTTATTTGTTTCAGTCTTAGGTAGTATTTCGTATTTTGGCTGTCAGCCGGTTTTTAGAGACTTATTTGCTCCGCCTTTCTTTTATCGTGATAAGTCCGTTATTTTGTATTTTGGCTTCGGGACCACCAGTAAAGATCCTTGTTTCACCATCTCTGCCTACTGCCTACTGTATATCCTGCACCGCACCTGGGTCACACCTCACCCCAACCCTTACACTAACATGTACTGTAGAGGCCAACTCTGTCTGATCTACAAATGCCTAGACTAAGGGCTGGGGCTTGTTTCGGGATATTTTCTTCCTCTCTCCCTCTCCCTTTTAGCTGGGTGTGCTACCAGTTCCCCGGTTACCAGTACATCATGGAGTGTGACCGTCATGGTGGAGAGTACAAACACTACAGGGAGTGGGGCTCCCATGCTCAGACCTTCCAGGTCCAGTCTCTGCGCCGCATCCAGCAGTGAGAGCTTCCGCAGCCTCCTCCCTCTTTCACCCCTCCTCCTCTTCGTCTTCTCCCCTCTCTTCCTCCTCTTATCCCTCTTCCACCCTATCATTCCAAGCTTGGCCAGTAGTCCTGTCAGACCTCCAAGACCAACGGCTCCTGACGCTTCTGGTGCTCCACAGCGACAAACACGTTTACAGCACTTTTGTTTTGATCCATCGCCGAAAGAAGAAAAACGAGAGAACGAGAGAAGAAGAAAGAAAATAAAAGTGATGGATACGCCCCACAGCGAGCGGAGAGAAGGTTCCCAGGTGGTGTGGTGGTACGACCCAGGCTTTGATGCTATTCTTCATTGTTGTCACAGGGATTTCACAGCCACAGTGATCAATTAAGAGAGAATTAGCAACAAAAATAAACAGCGATACAAGAGTGCTATTAACCTGCTGAACAAATAAATGAACAAAACATTTACATCCTAGGTTATAAAAAAATATAGGAAATGTAAGTGTCTACTAAGTGGACCTTCATACCAAAAGCAAACTATATTACACCCTTATTACACCCTATAGCACACAATTACAAACCCCAGAAATCTAAACTATTTTAGCCATAATGTAAAAGAAAATACAAAGCTTCAATCATGAAGTAAAATGTTTCAATTTAACCCAGCTCTATTGAGATGTCATGAAGTGTTTATCCAACTCTCAGGCAACACTAAAATCCCCAGTCTGTCTCAATTCAGTACCATTCAGTACCATTCTCCATCTGAAATATTGAGCATAGGACAAATTGTGCTTAAATGCATGGTATCTGTCAGGCTCATCCAATGCAATTTGGTAGCTAATAGCCTAGACTGTATGAGGAATATGATTGGGAAATTGAGACAATGGAAATATAGAGAAAAAATGGCAATTGCACTTTTTTTGGGGGGGGGATATTACAATACTGACTAATATTGACAGATATCAATGTATAGAACTAAAATACACTATAGTACTGTACTGTAGTCTAAAATTATATATTCTGCAAACCACCTTAAAGAGAGGCTCCTCCTCAAGGAGAGTGACATCAAACCAAAGCCCCGCCCCTATGAAAGCTTCATGGGAAGTTGGATGCATAAAGGCGGGCTGTCCGGAGAGACAAGAGGCTAGGTTAAGTAGATAACAATGTTCTCATCGTTTACCTTTTTATTTCACAAGAGTGGATATTCAAGAGGTAGGAGAGTCGGAAACATGGCAACATATTTGCTGGAGCATCGACATACAGCGCCGAAACTATGCGTCTCACTTTTCGTCTTACTGCTTTTTGTTGTTGGCTCCATCACGGCTCTCAGCGTCGGCGAGGCGCGGCTTGTCAGAAGCAACACCGCCGCGAAAGAGGAGGTAGAAGACTATACAAAATACTACAATTATGTGGAAATGACCCGGCTACTGAAGTTCATGGCCATGAAATACCCTCACATCGCCAACCTGTCCAGTATAGGCCAGTCCGTGCAGGGCAGGGAGTTGTGGGTTATGCGAATCACAAAGGACCCCAACGCTGACGTACCGGGAAAACCCAAATGTAAATACGTGGGGAACATGCACGGGGACGAAACTATCTCGAGGCAGGTATTGGTGTACCTTGTGGACTACTTACTGACGAGGTATGGAGAGGACCCACGTATCACGGAGTTGGTGACGAGCACGGATATTTACATTATGCCCAGTATGAACCCAGACGGGTTCGAGAGGTCAAGAGAGGGGGACTGCAGTGGCGACGCAGGGGGTCGTTCCAACGCCAGGAACATGGACCTCAACAGAAGTTTTCCTGACCAGTTTGACGAAATCAACGTCCAGCAAGAGGATATTCCCGAGGTTACAGCTGTCATTAAATGGATCCTGGAGAAAAAGTACGTCTTTCTTTCTCTGGTCTATTTACATAGACCTACATACACCATGATTTGTGTTTGTTTATTACATTGTTTATAACCTAATTCAGATGGTGAGATGGGGCTCAAATGTATGGGCTACACCAGGGGTAGGCAACCCTTTTCCTGGAGTGGAGCAGGTACTGCAGAATTTGGTTCTGATAAAGACATTGCACCTGACCAACTGAGATAATTGATCACTTCACTAATTGCCTAAATTCAACACACCACACCTGTTCTTCCAGGTCAGTTAAATAAAAAATATGAAGTGACTGCGGCACTCCAGGACCCTGGGCTACACAGACATCGCTTACTGCAAATGGTAACTGCTGCAACCAAGGGCTTTACTGGAAGCCTGCATCTGTCATTGTTCCCATTGTTCTGAAGCACCTCCTCATGGACCCCAAATACCACCTCCCTCCCCCCGAAGGATCTCTCCATTTACCCAAGGGCCCACTGTTGCCAGCTAACAGTTGGGAATGCCCTCGATCAACATCAGACTCCAAAAGGCCAACATAAGTAGCCTGCCATGCAACTTTAGGCTGGCCACCTTTGTCTAAAGACCTGTCAAAACAAACGCTATACCCCCTCTTCCAGCTGTCACTAAACAAACAGCTAATGATGTCCTGTTATTGCATATAGTTTATTTTATTAAAACACAGGGGTTGTCTTTATATGGAAAAAAAACATGTTTTAAAATTTCGACCAATTGATTGGTCGATGACTTTCGGTCGACCAAGGTTTAGGTCGGGGACAGCCCTACCTGTTATTAACCTGTATTACAAATCAGACCTTCAGCTATACAGTCAGAACTATGCTATCTTAATTGTTGGTAATATGTTTGGTACTACTGCAGGATATGTTACTGTTATAGTTCCCACCTGCTGTGTAGAACCTCCTGCATGGACAGGAAATCACTGTGTTATCTATGGGAACACAATAACCCACATCAAATCAAATTTTATTTGTCACATGCGCCGAATACAACAGGTGTAGACCTTACCGTGAAATGCTTACTTACAAGCCCTTAACCAACAATGCAGAGTAAAAAAAAAAAAAGGAAGTAAGAACAATTTGTGAAAAATAGTAACACAATAAAATAACAATAAGGAGGCTATATACAAGGGGTACTGGTACTGAGTCAATGTGCAGGGGTACGGGGTAGTCAAGGTAATTTAGGTAATATGTACATGTAGGTATGGGTAAAGTGACTGCATAGATAATAAACAGAGCGTAGCAGCAACTAATGTGAAGAGTGTGAAGGAATGTGTGTTTGTGTGTGTTGGAGTGTCAGTGTGGTATATGTGAATGTGTGGTTAGAGTCCAGTGAGGAGTGTACATCGAGCCTGTGCAAGAGAGTCAGTGCAAAAATTAATAATAAATAAGGAGGTCAATGCAAATAGTCTGGGTAGCCATTTGATTAACTGTTCAGCAGTCTTAGAAGCTGTTAAGGAGCCTTTTGGTCCCAGACTTGGCACTCCGGTACCGCTTGCCATGCGGTAGCAGAGAGAACAGTCTATGACTTGGGTGACTGGAGACATTGCCAATTTTTAGGGCCTTCCTCTGACACCGCCTGGTATAGAGGTCCTGGATGGCAGGGAGCTCGGCTCCGGTGATGTACTGGGCCGTACGCACTACCCTCTGTAGCGCCATGCGGTCGGATGCCGAGCAGTTGCCATACCAAGCGGTGACGCAACCAGTCAGGATGTTCTCGATGGTGCAGCTGTATAAAATCTTTTCAGCCTCCTGAGGGGGAATAGGCGTTGTTGTGCCCTCCTCAAGACTTTGTTGGTGTGTTTGGACCTTGATAGGTCCTTAGTGATGTGGACACCAAGGAACTTGAAGCTCTCGACCCGCTCCTCTACAGCCCTGTCGATGTGAATGGGGGCGTGCTCGTGTGTGTACTTCAGCTCAGCCTCGGATAGTTAAAGGTTTCCCCCCTTCCCCTTGGCCTTGACAATAGGATGTAGGCTACAGACAGGCAGACAGTAGATACTAGGCCTACTATATATCCCCTGCCTCCTGATAACATTGTGTTGTTGTTGTTGTGTCCCTCCAGGTTTGTCCTGTCAGGGAATCTGCATGGTGGCACTGTGGTTGCCAGCTACCCCTTTGATGA
This sequence comes from Coregonus lavaretus, assembly GCF_964263955.1. Lineage (NCBI taxonomy): Eukaryota > Metazoa > Chordata > Actinopteri > Salmoniformes > Salmonidae > Coregonus > Coregonus lavaretus. The sequence goes on from NC_140017.1 coordinate 21,826,535, forward strand.
CTCGGCCTCCCACAAGATGCAGGGTTACTACAGCCGCTCTGTGGACGACAACCTGTTTAAACACCTGGCGCTGACCTACGCCAAGAACCACCCCGTCATGAGGACTGGGGAGCCCAAGTGCCCAGATACCCCCGACGAGACTTTCGAGGATGGCATCGTCAACGGGGCAAAGTGGTACGATGTACCCGGTAAGACTTTTTCTTCCTTAACTATCAGACCACTGATGATGCTCTTTGGGGAGCAAAGGTCATGTTCTTTTTCCTTCTTAGTTTGTTGAAAAAGAGGGTATGGTTCACACACAGCAGCTCCTGTATCTTCCTTTTGTGATTTCTAATGTATTTTCTTCTCTTCTTTGTAATTTGTTTCCTTGTCTTTCCATTTCTTGAAAAGCTTCTTCAGCTGCTTTTTTTGATAGTTTAACTCATTATCCCACCTCATCTCTCTCAGAAAAATCGCACATTATTGTTGAAACAGAGAGCGGAGTGCTGGGTTGCCATGACGATTAAGTCCATTGGGGTTTATTTTGAATTTTTCTCTCTTCCCAGAGACTGATGACATCATGTGGTAATTTTACTTCTCATGCGTTCATAATCAGCTGGATATCAGGTTTTACTCAGCTCAGTGTTGTATGAGTTCATGGAGAAACCTTGAAATTAATATTGAATGACATGTAGGCCTATAGTAAGGGAATAAAGGATATATGATAACATGTATAGTGTGGGCTTTCACTGCCATGGTACATGCCTACTTTTTGTCATTGGCCCAATCTTCACTGAATATCTCCCCCCCCCCCCACTCATTTTGGGTCTATTTGAGAACCAAACCAGCAGACCCACAGCTGTGATTGTCTGTCTGGTCTTAATTTAAAACCCCACTAATTAGGCTATTGAATCAGAGTACGGCTTTGAACATAAGAAGAATAATTATCACAGTGAATTATTGTAATGTTTGTTTGTGTCAATTAATGGCATAAGGGATGGTTTGCCAACTGGCGATTTGACACGAAAATACAATTTCCTTCATTCAAAATGTCATTCATTCATTACAGGTGTTCCATTGCACTGACTTCACTCTCTAGCAGAGCAGCTGTGGCAGAGGACAACACACCCAGCTAGCTAGTATTGTATTATTCACCCCTGCAGCACAGACCTGCTCTCTGTTCTCTCCTCACAGAAAGCCTGACTGGTCTCAGGTTATCCTATCTGTCTTTTACGAGCTGTCTGTGTGTGTCTGTGTGTGTGAGAGACACGACCTGTCCATGCAGCTTGCTGTCCCCCCACTACCCCCCACCCCCCTTCATGTTCAGGAATACCATCGTCCGTGTTCCACAGGCAGTAACCGGACCCCCAGTCTCTGTGTTGTGCTGTGTGGCTGCTGGCAGGTCGGGGGGTTGGAAAGAGAGCCAGACTAGGGGCAATGAGATGATACTGTAATCTGAGTCTGAAGGTTTCAGGTGACCGTCAAGGCTTCACCCTGTGCGTATTTGCAGTGAGACTGTTTATCATGTGTCTGTGAGTGTAATAGGGAGTGGTGAGTTCCAGGTATATTCTCAACCATTCCTCAATAATCCCTGAATCTGCTCTAACAGACTGCCTCTGCTTCAGTTGTAAATTATGACTCGGCAGAAGACTAATTCTGGTTTCTTCATCATAACTCACCTGAATCTAAATTGACTGCCTCTGTGGTTAATGGAGACTGCAGGAGATAGATTTAATCTGATGCACAGATCTGTCTTCTATAAGCACTATCAAAGGAACAGCATAGGTGTCATTTAAAGGTGAAACTAGGAGGTGTAAAGATTAGGTGTCTTAACAAGTAATGAAATATGACTCCATTCTCTGATGAACTTTGAGAATAGACTTACACAATGCTCAATGAGGAAATGACAGGAGGGAAATGTACCCAACAATATCGTAAGATCTTATTAAAACATTAAGAATGTGAGTTTAGAATCTAGGTAATTGTCATTATGACCTTCCGAGAGGTGACTGTTGAGAAAGAATGATAGGGAGAGACAGCGAGGGAGAGGGAGGTAGAGAAATAGAGAGATAGGGAGAGAGGGAAAGTTTACGTACTTGGCAGTGTGGGTTGACTTGGATAATTGCAATAGATGACTGATAACCTTTTGACAAGCTTTTTTTGTAGACCCATTTTTGTATAGCTAGTTTACCTCTTTCCTCTATGCCAGGGGTGTCAAACTCATTCCATGGAGGGCCTCGTGCAGCGTTTACGAAACTCGGTCCTCGGGACCCCAAGTGGTGCACGTTTGGGTTTTTGCCCTAACACTACACAGCTGATTCAGATGATCAAAGCTTGATTATTGGTTGATTATTTGAATCAGCTGTGTAGTACTAGGGAAAAAACAAAAACGTGCACCCCTTTTGGGTCCTAAAGACCGAGTTTGGGAAACCCTGGCGTAGTGTTTGCTGGTTTTTCCTTTCAACTCAATATTATTAGGAAGGTGTTCCTAATGTTTTGTACTCTGTGTAGACACCTGTTGCTAAGAGTTTGTACTGAATTTGCACTGCATGGCCACTAGCTTATTTGATATAAGCTCACAATTTGGCCAGCACTAAAAAAACTAACAATTACACAATTTAATTGTTATAACTGTTTATAAATTGGTAATAAACAATCTATAAACTCATAATTCATGAACAGTTTATAAACTACTTGGGCCTATAGGCTATTTATAGCCGAAATAATTTTAAGTAGCCTCGTCCTTTTACTCACTAGCAATACCCACTGCTCTGTTTCTGACTGGTCATATTATTTATTTGTATTTTTGTACCTTCATTTAACCAGGAAAAGCCCATTGAGACCCAGAGTCTCTCTTTCAAGGGAGACCTGGCCAAGAAGGCAGCAACAATCAATACATTACATAATTAAAACATACAACAATACAATACAACAACATGATCCAGCCTAAAAAAAGCATTTACACTCCTCTGTAACAGTCTCCCATCAAAATATTAAATTCATTCAGTGGCACTAACATATCTAGATGAAGCATGGGTTGTAGACTATTCCATGCCTCTGGTGCACAAGACGAGAAGGCAGTCTTGCCTAATACTGTAAATGTCCTGGGGACTTTAAGTAGCAACCACCTAGCAGACTGGGTATGGTAACTGCTGTGGTGAAGGAGACCAGACTACAGAGGTAAAGAGGGAGTTTACCCAAAAGGGCTTTGTTGATGAACACATTCAAATGTAGCTTTCTGCGCATATAAAGTGAGGTCCAACCCACCATTTGGTACAAGGTGCAATGGTGGGTGAGTGACTTGGTATTTGTAATAAAGCGCAAGGATGCATGATAAAGAGTCCAGTCTCTGTAAGACAGAGGAGGCTGCATGCATATACAACAAGTCACCATAATCAATTACAGAGAGAAAAGTGCCCTGAACACGCTTCTTTCTAGCCATAAGTGGGAAGCAAGCTTTATTATGAAAATAAAAATCCAATTTCAATTTAAGCTTCCTCACAAGATTATCCATATTAACTTTAAAGGACAACTTGTCATCCAACATTTTACATTTTTAGTCATTTAGCAGACGCTCTTATCCAGAGCGACTTACATGAGCAATTAGGGTTAAGTGCCTTGCTCAAGGGCACATCGACAGATTTTTCACCTAGTTGGCTCGGGGATTAGAACCAGTGACCTTTCGGTTACTGGCACAACGCTCTTAACCACTAAGCTACCTGTATTTGTAGGATTACACTTTTTCAATGGAAAAGCCACCAGATGTGACAATGCTAACCTTCTCTGGCTGAGTGCGAGCTCTGGTAAAGATAATTAATTTTGTTTTTTGTACATTCAAGACCAGTTTGAGACCATAAAGGGAGGTGTACAGTGACTGAAAAGCAGACTGGAGCTCTTCAACAGCCTGAACCAGAGAAGGAGCACATGAATATATTACTGTATCATCTGCATATAGATGCAACTTTGCTGGTTGCATCCCATTTCCCAAATCATTAATAGAAATTGAGAACAACACAGGAGCTAAAATGGAACCCTGGGGCACACCTCTATTAATCTGAAGAAAGCTAGACTTGTGATTGTCAGCATATACAGATTGTGTTCTGTCAGAAAGATAGTTCCTAAACCAATTTACTTCCCCTTCACTGAGACCAATGTTACTGAGTCTAGCTAGCAACAATTCATGGTCAACTGAATCAAATGCCTTTTGATAAATCAACAAACAGAGCAGCACAATGTTGCTTTTTATCAAGTGCATTTATGTCATTTGCTGCTGCCATAGCTGCAGTTGTGGTGCTGTGCCCCAATCTAATGCCAGACTGAACCCCGAACTGAGTTCGCTAGGGATTCATAGACTTTGGCCAGGATAGGGAGTTTGGAGATGGAACAATATTTATTAACATCTGAGGGATCTCCACCCTTTAGCAGTGGGAGGACAAAAGCTGATTTGACAACAGTCAGTTTCGTTGTTCTTGGAACCCTGTGTTATCATGACTTAGAATGAGGCTGAAATGAGAACTGCAGGACCTACTATTAGGGATATGCATCGGTCCCGAATTCAAATATTTAAGGTGCATCGGTCCGCGGAACCCCAAACCGATCCAAATGTAGATACTCGGTCAGAAAAACGTTATGAATCGTTGGTTGCTCCTGTAAGTCGCTCTGGATAAGAGCGTCTGCTAAATGACTAAAAATGTAAAATGTAAATGTTGGTTCACAATAGTTTTTTTGCTCATATTACTTTTTTTTCTACCTTATAAAAATACCTCATATTTTGTGACAGGCAGCTGTCACAAAAGATGAGGTATTTCTAGAAGACAGAAAAAAACTAATATGAGCAACAACAAAAATTTGTGAACCAACGATTCGTAACTTTTTTGCATTACGACCATCCCCAGGCAATATCAGTAGCATAGTCACACTGTGCTCTGCTTCACGCGCTGACCAACGAGAGGTCTTGCACATTCCTGATCTTGCACATCTGCGCAGCGCCTTCAGCATTCAAATGCTTGTAAAATGGCTTGCGCAATATTAGGCTTTATTATTGAGTGACAACCAATTGATTTGATAGGTTATTGTTATCAAATGCGCTGTTGAAAGTGGTGTTTTACCGGAATATAAGTAAGGTACCAGAGACACAACTCATCTGGCTATAGCCTACCTGCTAAACAGGGTTTATATTAGATTATATTTTGATCAGGTTCACCATCAGCAATAGTTTTGGTAGTTTTGCTTTATACAATCGGTGAATATGGTCATATTTAGATCTACAGGGTAAAGTTGTTAATTTCATAATGATGACAGCCATCACTTTTGCGAGCGAAGCTGCACTGCATTGTCGAAACGGGAGGAGCTCACTCCATACACATTTCCAAACGGTCAAAACCATTCCATTTTGAGACTGGATGAAATCCAAAGTTGTGCTATATATTCATTGGCTATGTCATGGCTAATTTGTAAAGATAAGTATTGATACATTACTAGCTCACAATAATGAGTAAAAAAATAAAATAACAAAACATACATTGGCTCCCCCTAATCTAATAGTGGGGTGGTAGATGCCCACTAGTATCCCTTATGGCTCAGGTGACTACATACACCATAGACATATACATCAGACAGACAGACGTCAGCTCGGACAGATCCAGCTCAGAGAGGCCCAGCTCATGAGCTCCATCAGCAGCAGATTTTAATTCAGTATGGAAAATGAATGTTTATTCACCAAATGTTAGTGCATCAAACCGAATCGCATCGATTCGTTCGTCTAATAAACCAAATCGCATAGAATAATTTCAAACTGAAGCGTATCGTTCCTGTATCGGAGCCATGATACGTGCGAATCATCTTGAAAGGGAAAGATGCACATCCCTACCTACTATAGGTTTGTTATATTTGTTTTTCATTACTAATAATAATCTTATAGGCTGTTGTTTTCTAGCTCACTGACATCACATCTAACCCTTCAACAGCCAGCAAGTCATTATGCTGTAGTAGAGAACTACAGTGCATTCTGAAAGTTTTCAGACCCCTTGATTTTTTTCCACATTTTGTTACGTTACAGCCTTATACTAAAATGGATAAAATCAAATAAATTCCTCATCAATCTACACACAGTACCCCATAATGACAAAGTGAAAACAGACTCGAAATTGAGCTCAGATGCATCCTGTTTCCATTTATCATCCTTTATGTTTCTACAACTTGATTGGAGTCCACCTGTGGTAAATTCAATTGATTGGACGTGATTTGGAAAGGCACATACCTGTCTATATAAGGTCCCACAGTTGACAGTGCATGTCAGAGCAAAAACCAAGCCATAAGGTTGAAGGAATTGTCCGTAGAGCTCAGAGACAGGATTGTGTCGAGGCACAGATCTGGGGAAGAGTACCAAAGAATGTCTGCAGCATTGAAGGTCCCCAAAAACACAGTGGCCTCCATCATTCTTAAATGGAAGAAGTTTAGAACCACCAAGACTCTTCCTAGAGCTCGCCGCCCGGATAAATAGAGCAATCGAGGGAGAAGGGCCTTGGTCAGGGAGGTAACCAAGAACCCGATGGTCACTCTGACAGAGCTCCAGAGTTCTACTGTGGAGATGGGAGAACCTTCCAGAAGGACAACCATCTCTGCAGCACTCCACGAATCAGGCCTTTATGGTGGAGTGGCCAGATGGAAGCCACTCCTCAGTAAAAGGCACATGAAAGGGCGCTTGGAGTTTGCCAAAAGGCACCTAAAGACTCTCAGACCATGAGAAACAAGATTCTCTGGTCTGATGAAACCAAGATTGAAGTCTTTGGCCTGAATGCCAAGCGTCACGTCTGGAGGAAACCTGGCACCATCCCTACGGTGAAGCATGGTGGTGTTAGCATCCTGTTGTGGGGATGTTCTTCAGCGGCAGGGACTGTGAGACTGGTCAAGATCGAGGGAAAGATGAATGGAGCAAAGTACAGAGAGATCCTTGATGAAAACCTGCTCCAGAGCGCTCAGGACCTCAGACTGGGGTGAAGGTTCACCTTCCAACAGGACAACGACCCTAAGCACACAGCCAAGACAACGCAGGAGTGGCTTCGGGAAAGTCTCTGAATGTCCTTGAGTGGCCCAGCCAGAGCTCGGACTTGAACCCTATCAAACATCTCTGGAGAGACTTGAAAATAGCTGTGCAATCAATCAAGACTTGAAGCTGTAATCGCTTCCTAAGGTGCTTCAACAAAGTACTGAGTAAAGGGTCTGAATACTTATGTGATATTTCAGTTTTGTATTTTTTATAAATTTGCTAAAATTGATAAAAACCTATTTTTGCTTTGTCATTATGGGGTATTGTGTGTAGATTGATGAGGGGAAAATAGCAATTTAATCAATTTTAGAATAAGGCTGTAACGTAACAAAATGTGTAAAAAGTCAAGGGGTCTGAATACTTTCCGAATGCACTGTATATTAAAGAACATATGTGGCCTCATTTACGGTTACAATACTGAAGGACTGGTTGCTCCAGCTCTGCACTAAATTTTATTCAAACAGGGTTGTTTTCCTAATAGCTGGATTAGGTACCCTATATTCATAGGCCTAGCAGCTTTATGTGTTTGTAGCTTTTGTCTGGATTCTGGAATGAATCAATTCTTTACTGACGAATGAGAACAGGGCTGGTTGAGCAAGGCAGTAGGTCACTGTGGTTTGGGTAGGAAGCCAATACAAATAGTATTGCAGGGTTGGTAGGCCTAATGCTACAAACATTAATCACTGCAAACAGAACAACAGACATATCGTGATTGTAGTGATGACAAGGTTAGTTCTGGGGAATGTTTCTGTTTAAAAGTCTATTGCCATAAGATTCCCATAAGTCTGTCCTCTTATGATGATCAAAGTCAGTCAATGATCTACTTGTCTTGGGCTGTGAGGTTAATGTAGGGCTATTCCACGGAAACGGAATTGTGCTGAGACTCAGATTTTTCACTTAAAATGTATGCCAAACAAAAACCAAGTTCAACAAACCATACAACTCTATGCATAAGGACTACTCTTAACAATTTACAAAGACAATTTTACTAAAACATATTAATTGGAAGATTGCATATTTGGGTATTATTCTACACACTGGCTATTATTTTAATGAGCTCCGCCACCAAACAAGACCAAATTTGGTTGGTCCGGACTGGACCAAATTTTAACTACTTTTCAATGTCCATGGACGTCCGGTGTTGGTCGGTGCTCAGTGGGTGAGGATGCTTTTTACAGTAAATGGAAAGAGAGGGGGTCATGGTTAGGTGTGAGGAAGAGAGAGAGACTACAGAAATTCTGTTACCAATTTTTCAGAACTTCTGTTACCGATTTATGTTTATGAAGTATTAAGTGATTAAAACTGGAAATTCTGTTACCAAATCGGTAACAGAATTTCCAGTTTTAATCACTTAATAATTCATAAACATAATTGATATCAATAAAAACACTTAGTAATTTATAGGTCTGCCTTGTTACTTCTGTGAACTTTCATTATCCTCCCTCCTTATGAGGGAGAACATTTTGAAAATATCTTAAGATATGTGGGTTTTTGTTAACGGAATTTCAAGACATTTTATTTTATTTTAAAATTTTAGTCATTTAGCAGACGCTCTTATCCAGAGCGACTTACAGTTAGTGAGTGAGTGCATACATTTTCATACTGGCCCCCCGTGGGAAACGAACCTACAACCCTGGCGTTGCAAGCACCATGCTCTACCAACTGAGTTACAGGGGACACAAGGCAATGTTTTGTTTTGATGTATTTCTAATAACTTGTGATACTTTTTCTGGTAGACTTTTTCTAAGACCCCTTTTCCATCTGTTTGACAAGAAACCAAAGCCTGTGCTTATTCCTAATTTTTAGGATAGAAAATTGTTGAAAATGTATATATGCCATAATTTCAAAAAAATATTGAATCTTAGCTTTCATTTGACATCCAATTTGACATGCTCCTATGCTCTTCACATGTTGGTGCTTATGGGTCCTTTTACATGGAAGTTACCTGTACAAAAACTCCTTGGGAGTTTACAGTAATATGTAGTGTTAAACCAAAGTTTCTTTAGAATTTACAGTAACATACTGTATTATTTATTTCAGTAATTTACAGGTAACTGGCTGCCAATAAGTTAACGTAAAAACAACAGGATTTTTTTTTTTACAATGTAGTGTTACATTCATTCCTGTTCTCCTTTCTCTTTGTCCTCTACCACTTCAGAGTAAAGGAAAGAGGAAGTAACAGGCCTAGTGTATTTACATGTAACCCCACGCAGCCTCTTTAACGCCATCCGTTCTTAAATTATGTATAGATCTCATCTGTGAAAGCTGGGGGCTTTGCCCGAGCCTTGGGTCAGGTGAATAGATATAGACATAATGGTTACCTCACAGTGAGATGATGAGCAGTGTTTTCCCTAAGTGCCAGCCGTCGTCTAAACAGCTGATAACAGACTCATTGTCGGCCGGCTACTTTTTCCACTTCACTTTTTCTACTTCACTTCAGGCTTCTGCTCATTTAAAAGTTTAAAGTCGCTAGTCAGAAAAGTCTGTATAGCCTTCTCCCTAGAATGAACGATATGCATCTTCTAGTGATCTGTTGATACGACAGGCGCCTGTCAGTCACAAAGCGAGCGATGAACTGGAAACACTGCTGGTTTGTCAGTCAGCTGTCTGTCCCTCCTCTTTGTACCTGTGTTATTTTTGTGTGCTGTGGTTGGCTGCTGTCAAATTTCTTTTCACGGAGGAGGGAGAGCATGATGCTCCTTCGTCATCTCCTGTGAATGAATTTACACGTCCCATTTAATGTAAGTGGTAACGATGAGTTGAAATCCACTTAATTATTGTTTTTTGGCACATTCATTTATTTTGCGTGTTTCAACTTTCATATAGCCAGCCATGGAGTCGGGCGCATAGGCTATTGACTTTGCTTTGATTGGCAAACGAAGAGCAAATATTGACTTGTTTATAAAAGGTGTCGAACTGACTAAATAAAGTAAATCTCCTATATCCCTTCGCAATTCTTAAATAATACAATATAGTTATGTCCATGGTATTGCATTGGGACAAGTATACCAAAACACCAGTCTCAACGTCAACAGTGAAGAGGCGACTCCGGGAGGCTGACCTTCTAGGCAGAGTTGCAAAGAAAAAGTCCAGTGTCTTTTGCCCATCTTTTCTTTTTATTGGCCAGTCTGAGATATGGCTTTTTCTTTGCAACTCTGCCTAGAAGGTCAGCATCCCGGAGTCGCCTCTTCACTGTTGACGTTGAGACTGGTGTTTTGCGGGTACTATTTAATGAAGCTGCCAGTTGAGGACTTGTGAGGCATCTGTTTCTCAAACTAGACACTCTAATGTATTTGTCCTCTTGCTCAATTGTGCACCGGGGCCTCCCACTCCTCTTTCTATTCTGGTTAGAGCCAGTTTGCGCTGTTCTGTGAAGGGAGTAGTACACCGCGTTGTACGAGATCTTCAGTTTCTTGGCAATTTCTCGCATGGAATAGCCTTCATTTCTCAGAACAAGAATAGACTGACGAGTTTCAGAAGAAAGTTCTTTGTTTCTGGCCATTTTGATCCTGTAATCGAACCCACAATTGCTGATGCTCCAGATACTCAACTAGTCTCAAGAATGCCAGTTTTATTACTTCGTTAATCAGCACAACAGTTTTCAGCTGTGCTAACATAATTGCAAAAGGGTTTTCTAATGATCAATTAGCCTTTTAAAATGATAAACTTGGATTAGCAAACACAACGTGCCATTGGAACACAGGACTGATGGTTGCTGATAATGGGCATCTGTACGCCTATGTAGATATATCATAAAAAATCAGCCGTTTCCAGCTACAATATCCATTTACAACATTAACAATGTCGACACTGTATTTCTGATCAATTTGATGTTATTTTAATGGACAAAAATAAATAAATCTAAATCAAAAACAAGGACATTTCTAAGTGACCCGACACTTTTGAACGGTTGTGTATGTCCTTGAACCGATTATTTTAAAATAACACACAGAATAAATTATAAAGATAATTTAGTTGCTATTTGAAGCCTACAGTACCCGGGTCGGCCTTCAACTTGAGTTAGTCAATGAGAGGGGGCAGACTGTAACGTCACTTCCTGGAGTTGCTCAAACTGCGCCTGTTATGTCCCCATGAGACGTCATCTTAACCGACTTCATTTGGCATTAATGCGCTATTGTGTCTTCACATAGAATTGAATGGTGTCACGTGATTGATGGCTTTGTCCATTCATACACTATATGACAAAAGTATGTGGACACCTGCTCGTCTAACATCTCATTCAAAAATCATAGGCATTAATATGGAGTTGTACCCCCCTGTGCTGCTATAACAGCCTCCACTCTTCTGGGAAGGCTTTCCACTAGAGGTTGGAACATTGCTGTGGGGACTTGCTTCCATTCAGCCACAAGAGCATTAGTGAGGTCAGGCACTGATGTGGGGCGATTAGGCCTGGCTTGCAGTCGGCGTTCCAATTCATCCCAAAGGTGTTCGATGGGGTTGAGGTCAGGGCTCTGTGCAGGCCAGCCAAGTTCATCCACACCGATCTCAACAAACCATTTCTGTATGGACCTCGTTTGTGTACGGGGGCATTGTCATACTGAAACAGGAAAAGGCCTTCCCCAAACTGTTGCCACAAAGTTGGAAGCACAGAATTGTCTAGTATGTAATTCTATGCTGTAGCATTAAGATTTCCCTTCACTGGAACTACGGGGCCTAGCCCGAACCTTGAAAAACAGCCCCAGACCATTAGTCCTCCTCCACCAAACCTTACAGTGGCCACTATGCATTCGGGCAGGTAACCTTCTCCTGGCATCAGCCAAAACGAGATTCGTCTGTCGGACTGCCAGGTGGTGAAGTGTGATTCATCATTCCAGAGAACGCGTTTCCACTGCTCCAGAGTCCAATGGCGGTGAGCTTTACACCACTCCAGCCGACGCTTGGCATTGCAAATGGTGATCTTAGGCTTTTGTGTGGCTACTCGCCATGGAAACCCATTTCATGAAGCTCCTGACGAACAGTTCTTGTGCTGACGTTGCTTCCAGAGGCAGTTTGGAACTGGGTAGTGAGTGTTGCAACCGAGGACAGATGATTTTTACGCGCTACCGCTTCAGCACTCGTCGGTCCCATTCTGTGAGCTTGTGTGGTCTACCACTTCACGGCTGAAAGTTGACCAACTGACTTGTTGGAAAGGTGGCATCCTATGACGGTGCCACGTTGAAAGTCACTGAGCTCTTCAGTAAGGTCATTCTACTGCCAATGTTTGTCTGTGGAGATTGCATGGCTGTGTGCTTGATTTTATACACCTGTCAGCAACGGGTGTGGCTGAAATTGCCGAATCCACTAATTTGAAGGGGTTTCCACATACTTTTGTATATATAGTGTATATACAGTCATTGGTGTATCCTGCCTGGTGGGAGCATGTGGAGGGTGGGGCTGATAGAGCTCATGATCTCTAGCCTATGTTTTTTTCTCAGATATTGTCTAATATGACATGTTATCATATGATGCACACATCACAGGTGCCGCCAGGCAAATCGTTAAACACGAAAAGTCAGTATAAGATTACTATTATGAGGAGCATTGTTACAATGCATACTATACAGTCTTTTTCATGCTAAGGTTATTAGCAAGTGTCCATAGAGGCACTGTCAGAGACATAGCCTAGGCCTGTTTCCTAAGCCCTTGGGAACCACCCTAACTAACATCCCTAAAGTACTCTCTAAAACAGGCTCACGTGGGACACTGCCCTGTTGATCTGTTTTACCACAGCTGTCAGCTTAGCACAACTAGACTGGGGCTGACACACACTCTGCCATTTAACAGCTATGCAAGGCAGTTCAACAAGTGTAGTAATGTTTCCCCTACCATGACTCAAGCAAAATAATATGAAAACTCCATTCAGATGGATAATTATTTTTGAAATATATGTTATGCTGCCACAATAAAGCCTGGCATCAAATAGATTTATGATAACCCACCAAATAACTGTCTTGTGGCATTATATCTAAACTCTTTACCAGTCAACCAAAACCACAGAACCCAGAATTAATCTGCAGGCCAGGCAGTCACAGTGATGCAGCCATTTGAGAGGATGTTCAACAGCTGCATGTACCACTCTGGCTTGTATTCTGGCTTGTCCTGGGCTGACTCAGTATTGTGTTAGTAAGGGCTTACTCTGTGCTTTCTGATACCTTTCCTCTCTGTGAGAACTAGCCTAACACGCACACATTCAACCCTGATGTGTGTGGATTAAACAGCTTTACTGGAGATTGCTTTTTTATCTGTGCCTGGTAAGTGATTATAGTCACTCACTGATGATTGATGGATGGACACTCGCTTCCTCTCCCCTCCGTTTCTCCCCCTCTTGTTCCCCTCCTCTACCTGTCAGTGTCAAATACCTTCTGAAGATTTCTGTATTAGAGCCACGTCCTGTAGTTGGCTAAATCACAAGCAGCCACGTTAGCCACGTCCTGTAGTTGGCTAAATCACAAGCAGCCATGTTTGCTGTCTCTGCTGTGTGTGTGTGTGTGTGTGTGATTATGTAAATACTGAATATGCTCTGTTGTATCTTTCCCACATCATGCTGTCTGATATCATATGCACACAGTAGCATTTCTAACCTGAGCCTGGTAGGCCTCACACATTCAGATAAAAGAGCAGAGGTTGTTGTTTGTGCTGTTTGTCTCCTGTGAGTTAGTGTGTTTTGTGTGTGTGTGCGTGCGTGCAATTATGCGCACTAGCATGCATTTGCACGCTGGATTGTGTCTGTGTAAAGACGACAGAGTGACTTGGTCTTGTTTGTGTGTGTGAGGAAGAGGGTTGAGTTTCCTACTTCTATTGGGTTCAGGGTTTCCGTTAGTTGGTAATAGCCGGCTTTTGCCCAATTAAAAAAATAAAATAATAATAATAATTTGAAAAAAATATGTTTAATAAAATTGGTGCAGGCCAATTGTCCGGGAGAAGAAAATCATCCCATTGCGATATGCTTTTTAGACTAATCATTGATTGAAATACCAGTCGATGGAAATACATTTGACAGGTCATGCTTATCGGTCTATACTTACTTTGCATAATTTAGTGGAATTAAATTGGTGCGTGTGTACAGTATATTTGTTATGTATCTTATTTATCACATGCGTAAAGCATCTAGAGATTAGATACAAAGCCACCACACCACTTTGCAATGAGCAGTATGCATTTTGAAAATATACTTAATCGTTTGAAACCTGAAAGTTTTACTACATATTATGAGTCATGTCTTACCTCGCTTCAGAGTAGCCTAGCCAAAATCGGACCATATCCGTGGAGGCAATTCTTTTAAATCAACTTTCTTTCATTGTCCAGGAGCTAAAGGCACAATCCTAGTCATATTAGCAACCCATGCTAGTTGTCGCATATTAGATCTCCCCTCTTTCTAAATGTCAAAATAATATTTTCATCTCATGTGCGGTGTGCTTTTGACAACAGTTTTTCAGCTAACTGCATTATGGAACGAACATTTGCACTTAGCCTACTTCCTTGTGCTCATTGCTGTGCTTATAATGTAAAGAAATAATAGTTTATCAACATTTTAAGCTAAACGTTCTGATCTGTTGCATCTGACTCATTGCTTTTTAATGTATTTTGTTAATGTAGCCTATGCCTACTGGTTGGATGAATTTGGGATCTATCGTCCCCCAACTGTCCCAGAGTCAGTTTGGAATAGGCTATTTCTTTCTTGACAAGCTGACCAATAGAATAGGCCTAGGTAAACTTTTCTACTATGGAGACTATAGTAGATTGACATAGGCTAGTGTTTTACTGTACCTTACTCGTCTTGTTGGCAGAGGAAAAGTACATCTTCAAAGTGCGCATCATATTTCAATAAGAACCACACATTGTTGCATCCTCGTCTTACATGTTGTGTTAAGATTACTTACCATAATCAAAATTTGATTTCTGTCATTCTGAGCACCATTGATCGAGGCCCTAATCAGGTTACACATCCAATGCATACGGGTCCGGTAAATTCTCAAATGTCTGGTAAATTAATATGCTGCCGGTCAAATGTCCGGCACCACATTTTCCAAACGCAAACCCTGATTGGGTTACAGCGCCCACCCAGTCATGGCAACCCTTCAGAGGCCTACTGCCTGCCTGCTGTCTGGCTTTGTGCTGAGGGCAACCTGGGAACACTGCCTGAGCAGCAGGTGGCACCAAGCCACAGCAAACACATTCCTCCACCAGGCAGCCCTGGACTGGAGGAAAGGCTGGTGCTGGCCACAGCCCGCTCTGCTCTGCTCTGCCAGAGGCACTTTGCATTGATAAACACCTTTAGCCTACATCCTGGGTTTGGTGTAGATTTAAGGACGTTCCTGACACAAAGCATTAGGCCTGTGTTCATGCTGTTGCTTTCATGACCTAAACAGAAGAGATTGAGTCAACACACTTTCTTTTTGACAGTTTATTTTGGATGCTTGCCCACTTTCTTTAGTTTGTGCTTCCAAAAGTGATACTGATGTCTTCATGAGTGGTTTTGAAGCAGAGAGATCTTGAAATGTTTGCAGGAAAAATTATTGACGTAAGGTACAATTTGTAATCCCTGTTCAGGAGGCATGCAGGATTATAACTACCTGAATGGAAACTGCCTGGAGATCACCATAGAACTGAGCTGCTGTAAATTTCCACCGGCCTCCGAGTTAAAGAAAGAGTGGGACTACAACAGGGAGTCACTCATTGCCTACCTGGAGCAGGTAGGCTTTTCCAAAACACAGTGTCACACTCAAACTTTCAAACTATCACACACATAATTTCATTGCACATATGAATATCTGTAGTATTTATAACTACTCTCTGGTTCTTACTACTGTTACTACTATTTATTTATTTTAATTGAAGAGATTGTTCTGTCTTGACATCCATTTGCAGTTGCTTCTTAGTTCTAGGCAGCACTTAGTGATTTGAGCTTCTTTTGTTCCCAGCTACTGAGGCAATAGGAACAGTGATTGAGATCTCTTCTGACATTTTCCTGTTCTCTCCCAGGTTCACATTGGAGTGAGAGGCTATGTGAAAGAGGCTACCAATGGGACAGCTCTGCCTGATGTCAGCATCGTGGTGGCAGGCATCAACCATAACCTGACCACAGCCCAGTTTGGTGACTACTACCGCCTGCTGCTCCCTGGGACATACAATGTCTCAGCTATAGCCACAGGGTGAGTACTGCTGGAGGAATGAGCTCCTCTCCTGCTGCACAGGGTACAGAAAATAAAGTATTTAACAAAATAAGCATACTCTACTCCTGGTTTTAGTTCCTGTCTGTTTTTCTTGGAACTGATTTATGTATGGTGTTTTCTTAAATTAAGTAAATGTACATCTTAGAGCTTAATTTACTCTAAGATATTTCCCCTTGTTACTGGTACTTTCCCATGTTACCTGAAACTTCGTGGTGAAATACATTTAAAAGATATTACCTGGATGTAGACGCACTGCTGTGCACAGGGTTTTTACTTAGTTTTTTTGCATTTTTATTTTATTTTAACTGCAACAAAATAAACATGTTCAATGTCTCTGTCTTCATAGGTACATGTCCATGACAGTAGTTGGGGTTCAAGTGGTGGAGGGCAAGGCCACCGAGCTCAACTTCACCCTGGCTCCCCTGGGAAATGAACCCACAGGTGGCATAACCATACCCTTTACCACCACTACCACTGTCCCTACCACAACCTCAGACCCTGACTCCTCCACCTCTGAGATGGGGACCTCTGGGGCCAACGAGAGCTCCACTCCCCAGGAGGCTCAGCCCCCAGCCCAGCCTGAGCACCAGCCCATCCAGCCACAGGACTTCCGCCACCACCATTACAATGACATGGAGCTGTTCCTGCGCAGGTACTGTTATGTTTGCTTTATAGCCTTTGCAATGAAGCATTTAAAATGTTATGCCAGCAAGTAATGTTAGGATATGAGAGCTTTAATAAAATGTGAAAAAGCCTTGTTCTTTCAACACAACAGGTACAGCAACAGGTTTCGTTCCATCGCTCATCTCCACTCCATTGGGAAGTCAGCAGAGGACCGTGAGCTCTACGTCATGGTGATATCAGACAACCCCACCGTCCACGAGCCAGGTATGGATGTGATTTGGTGTTACTGGAGCTCCAGAAGAGACTATTAACTCTGAAGCAATGCCTTCAATATATGGCTGTTTGGTTTATGTTGATCTAACTTCTTACAGTAACTGGATTGTGTTCCCACACTGAAATTCATAGTCTAGAAAAATAGCAGTTCTGCTGTTTTCTTCCTTAAAAAGATCATGATATTATTGCTTCAGCTCAATAATCTAGTAGCTTCATATGCTTTTGAATGTGGGGGGTACTCTCTCTTATCAGCAGGCCCATTACAGCATTGTATTTTTTCAATATTGGGTGGCCTTGAAATGACACTGCAAGGATAAGGAGGGTTTTCAAATTAATGAAGTGCTTTAGTTTAATTGAGTGTGAATTTGTTCAGGAGACTGCCGCCCTCATTCTCTCCCAGCCGACTCTGCCCTACTTCTCTTTTAATAGCAGTCTAACCCTTATTTTCTTGCTTTTTCTCGTTATTTTCTCCCCTCTCCTTCAGGTGAACCAGAGTTCAAGTACATAGCTAACATGCATGGGAACGAGGTGGTGGGACGCGAGCTGCTCCTCAACCTCATTGAGTACCTGTGCCGTAACTATGGCAGCGACCCTGAGGTCACCCAGCTGGTCAACACGACCCGGATACACATCATGCCTTCCATGAACCCAGATGGTTATGAGATCGCCAGGGAGGGTAAGAGAGGAACGTGTGTGTGTGTGGAGTGACTGTGTGTGTGTGTGTGGAGGGAGTGTGTGTGTGGGGTCTATTTGTGAAAAATGTTGCCTGTCCACAAGAAAAATGCATTGTAGCCCTAAAAGAAGGCTTTTAACATGTAGCATAAAGTCAGTGGTTCCCAACATTTTTATTAAATTTTTAAGGAACTCAGTCCGGCTTTCAACTTACTCTTGAAAGTTGTAATAGTAGAAGCACAAGGTGTAATTTCGAAATTGGGTAGTGCATCATCAGTTTGTCTCTTGTTATATCAGTCATTGCATACATTAGAGAGCTATTTAATGAAGCTGCCAGTTGAGGACCTGTGAGGCGTCTGTTTCTCAAACTAGACACTAATGTATTTGTCCTCTTGCTCAGTTGTGCACCAGGGCCTCCCACTCCTCTTTCTATTCTGGTTAGAGCCAGTTTGCGCTGTTCTGTGAAGGGAGTATGTCACGGTTTCGGCCGAGGCTGCTCCTCTTCCTTGTTCGGGCAGGCTTCGGCGGTCGTCGTCTCCGGAGTACTAGCTGCCACCGTTCTATGTTTCATGTTCATTTGGTTTTGTCTGTTCATAACACCTGTCCCTTATTTGTGTCTTAATTGTTTCCCTATTTAGTTTCGTGTGTTTGGGTCAGGTGTTATGCGTGATTGTTTATTGTCAGCCTGCCTCTGAGAAGTTTATTTGTATCTCTCGTTGTTGTTACCCGAGAGCTCGCACTGCGTGCGCTTTTCTTGTTTAGACGCACTGTGTTTTGTGCGTAATTGTTTGCGCCACCCGGTTGGGTTGGCGACTCATTGTTCACGTGTTTTTGAACATTACTAAAGACGGTTGAAGTCATCCTGGTTCCTGCGCTTGATTCCTTCCACTCACCTACACACACCACTCTGACAGAGTAGTACACAGCGTTGTACGAGATCTTCAGTTTCTTGGCAATTTCTCGCATGGAATAGCCTTCATTTCTCAGAACAAGAATAAACTGACGAGTTTCAGAAGAAAGTTATTTGTTTCTGGCCATTTTGATCCTGTAATCGAACCCACAATTGCTCCAGATACTCAACTAGTCTCAAGAATGCCAGTTTTATTGCTTCTTTAATCAGCAGAACAGTTTTCAGCTGTGCTAACATAATTGCAAAAGGGTTTTCTAATGATCAATTAGCCTTTTAAAATGATAAACGTGGAGTAGCAAACACAACGTGCCATTGGAACACAGGACTGATGGTTGCTGATAATGGGCCTCTGTACGCCTATGTAGATACTCCATTAAAAATCAGTTTCCAGCTACAATAGCCATTTACAACATTAACAATGTCGACACTGTATTTCTGATCAATTTGATGTTATTTTAATGGACAAAAAAATTGCTTTCCTTTCGAAAACAAGGACATTTCTAAGTGACCCCAAACTTTTGAACGGTAGTGTAGCTGATATGGCTGACTTGCTTAAACAAATGTGGTTTCTACTGACAATTGAGATGTGCAAACTATGGCATAAGGGGACGACGAGCAGATAAGAGGCAATCTGAAAGACATTAAGACATTAAGACATTAATGAGCGAGCTAGGACGGACGTAGTCAATATAACTATTTGTTCAGCACTTTTGAAATATACAGTGACAGAATTCAGAACATGGGCCGTTCTTACAGTATTCTCCCTGTACACCAAGTCAGAACCGTAGGATAAATAAAGGGGGCATATAAGCAGACAATGAAAGCTTTTACAATATTCGATGATTACATTTCTCTAAAACAGGCTATTGGCTACATGTGCACCACCAAGTCAGAACAGTAGGCTAAGTTATGAGGGGGAAAGGGACCAAGGCACATGGGCTACTAACAGCTTACTACACAACATACACTTAATATTACATTCTTAACTACAGTATACATACAGTGCCTTCAGGAATACGTACTGTGCCTTTTGTTACGTTACAGCCTTATTCTAAAATTGATTGAATTGTTTTTTCCCCCTCATCAATCTACACACAATACCACATAATGGCAAAGCAAAAACAGGTTTTTAGAAATGTTTGCTAATTTATAACAACTAAAAGAACTGAAATATCACATTTTACATAAGTATTCAGACCCTTTACTCAGTACTTTGTTGTTTGGCAGCGATTACAGCATGGCTTGGTTTTTGCTCTGACATGCACTGTCAACTGTGGGACCTTATATAGACAGGTGTGTGCCTTTCCAAATCATGTCCAATCAATTGGATTTACCACAGCGGGACTCCAATCAAGTTGTAAAAACATCTCAAGGATGATCAATGGAAACAGGATGCATCTGAGCTCAATTTCGAGTCTCATAGCAAAGGGGCTGAATACTTATGTAAATAAGGTATTGCTGTTTTCGCTTTGTCATTAAGGGGTATTGTGTGTAGATTGCTAAGGACATTGTTTTATTTAATCCATTTTAGAATAAGGCTTTAACGTAACTAAATGTGGAAAAAGTCAAGGGGTCTGAAAACCCTGGCATATTACATCATTTATGCAGCAGCATACAATACATTGTTGGATCACCGTTGTGCTGTGCTCACTTGAACAGGAAGGTGGCGCGGCGGTCCTTCTTGGGGGCATATTTTGTCATCAAAGTCTGGCATGCTCTGGATTTATGGTGCTTTCAAGACAACTGGGAACTCGGGGGAAAAAACAAGATCGAATCATGACGTCAATGATCTTCAGGTCAGAGCTCTAGAAAGAGGCCAGAGTTCCCGACTTGGAATTCCGAGTTGGATGACCATTCAAAACAAATCTTCCCAGTCAGAGCTTGTTTTTTTCCAGGATTCCCAGTTGTCTTGAACTCACTGAAGTCTGAGATTTCCGAGTTTCCAGTTTTGAACGCAGCAGAAGTCATGCTGGATTGACAGCATGGCCAATGTATTCAACCTTTTCTGGCCCATGGTGTTGCATGTGAATGTTTATCCTTTTAAGCTTGGAAAAATGCCCTTAAACCCCGACTTGGACCATACACCCTCTCCACTGAGTAGCAGGCTACTGATTGCTTTGCAACGCTTGCAGTTAGCCACTGATTCCTTCCAAACCAGGCATTGTTGAATTTGCGATTTCCAACTTGTTGTGTAATGTTTATAACCAATGAGCACCGATACGTTTTAGCTATAATTTCTCTTCATATGACAAGGATTGAAAACTATTTGCCAGTAGATTGTCAACTTGATTCATGATGATCACTGCTTGCTAGCTAAGATTTTGAAAGTATGACGTTGACATGATCAGTCCAATCAAAGCTACGGTAAATATAACGTGATTTGACGTCATTTTATCTGTGGCCAATGACCTTGAGCCTTCTTGGATGGGCACTTCTAATGTAACTCAATGGCAGCACCCAAAGGGCTTGAATTTCCGAGCTCTCCCCGTAGATTTTGCGGGGACGTAGTGTCCCCATGAGTGACAGAACACTGAGCCAATCACGGCGCAACTAGAGAACATTACCAACCCCTACGCTCCGTATTTTCCATTGGCTGCCCCACCACCACAGAAAGCACTGAGCTAGGCTGAAACACCTGCATTTTGGAGCTGCCTTACTCAAGAAAGCAAGACAGAAAGAAAGAGACTATGTTTGTATGCGGCTCAATTATTTTATTTTTTACATTGTTTGCAAACTGATATGTGACATGTATTAATGCCAAAATAACATGCAAAACAGGCAACACCAATGACGGGTTGCCACTGTACGTAGGTCTATTTTTAACTCCGCCAGTTGTGCTGCTGTTTTGCCCAGCAATTTTATAAACAGGAAGTTGATCACCAGGGAAATATTTAAGGTGGAACTACCCTAGTATTAAAAGAAGCCCTGGAAATATGTGTTTTGGTACCTGGGGACTTTGACAGCAGAATGATCCGTTTCAGTCATCTCTGTATAATGGATTGAGATATAGAAATAATGTATTTAGGGTATAATGTATTTGTATTGTTTTCTGTTCATTTTCTCTCGCAGGTGATGCCAGAGGGTACACGGGACGCAACAACAGTAACAACTTTGACCTGAACCGTAACTTCCCTGACCAGTTTACTACCATCACTGAACCCAGGCAGCCAGAGACCATCGCTGTGATGAGCTGGCTCAAGAGGTATCCCTTCGTGCTCTCAGCCAACCTACATGGAGGTAAGCCCTAAGCTCTACCATTTTTCAATGTTCATCAAAAAATTATATTTGCCCACCACCAACGCCACTTTGGATGACAACCTTAATATTACAGTAATATACTGCATTCTCATTGCGTATTTCCTCTCTGCCCACTATAGGGTCATTGGTGGTCAACTACCCATATGATGATGACAAGCAGGGACGTACGGAGTACAGCAAGTGTCCTGATGACAAGGTCTTTAAACAGGTGGCCAGAGCCTACTCTCAGGTCAGTGGACACACAATTTGGGTCCTTATATCAATCTATTAATGTCACTTTTTAATGAATATATTAATGCAGTTGTGAAGATAATTTTAATTATGATAATAAAACCAGTGGATAGTTGAAGATAAGTTGATAAGTTTACTGTTTTAATTCTGCTGTTTGTATTGCATTGTCGCCTTTGCCCTTTTGTGTGTGTGTGTGTGTGTGCGCAGGAAAATGCTCTGATGCACAAAGGGCACCCTTGTGAGGACCTTTATCCATCGGAGTTCTTTGAGGACGGCATCACCAACGGCGCCAACTGGTACAATGTTCCCGGTACGTGCCCTCCCATGCCAATACACACACTGAGAGGAACAATTTGTGTGTGTGTGTGTGTATCTGACTTCTCTTTGTGTTCTCTCGCCAGGTGGGATGCAGGACTGGAACTACCTGAACACTAACTGTTTTGAGGTGACCATAGAGTTGGGCTGTGTGAAGTACCCTAAAGCCCAGCACCTGCCTTTGTACTGGGACCAGAACCGCAGAGCCTTACTACAGTACATCCACCAGGTCAGCATACTTACATGCTGTCCTTCACTACGCTGTCATTTGCTCATTCATTCATCACTCTCTCTTTCTCACTTACTCAACAAACTACATTTTTAAAAACCTATAATTTCTCTCTTTCCCTTTATATATGTCTTACCTACTTACTTTGTTTCAAATGCACCAACTTGAATTTGTGTGTATGTGTGCGTGCCTCTGCAGGTCCACAGAGGAGTGAAGGGCATGGTGATAGACATTAAAGATGGTACAGGCATCCCTAATGCCACCATCATGGTGGAGGAGATCGATCATCCAATCACAACCAGCCTAGCTGGAGACTACTGGAGACTTCTGGTCCCTGGGACGTACCACCTCATCGCCTCCGCACGGGGGTGAGAGACAGGACCGTAGAAGTAACTGAGATAAATTAGAGGGTTTGTTTAAAATGTAGACCCAATACCGGGTCTACATTTGCAGGGTATCCCCACCCTAACCCATAGAAACAGAGCTAGAATTAACAACCTTCTATGCCCTAACCCTCCCTCCCCGTCTTCTCAGGTACAACTCAGTAAAGATCTACGCCACAGTGCCAGAGGAGGGGGTGGAGCTGGTAGACTTCCGGCTGACGCGGGTTCGTTCGGAGCCCAACGGCCAGGCCCCCAAGGACCCCGGGGCCACACAGGACCCTGCAGAGGAGGCGTTCCAGAGCGTCATTAAGAACCTGTCTCTGGGCCAGGGGCTGGAGCAGCTTGTTCAGAGTACCGCCACAGAGAGCAGCTTCAGATACAGACGCTACAAGGAGCTGTCAGAGTTCCTGAGAGGTTTGACGCTCAACTTCCCCAAGATCACCTCCCTGCATAGGTAGGCCTGAGTTATGACCCTTGACCTCTAAACCCTAACCTGACATCTAACCTCTAAACCTCAACTTCCCCAAGAGGACCTCCCTGCACAGGTAGGCCCGAGTTATGACCTCTGACCTCCTAGCTAAACTCATCAAATGTCACCTCTCTGACCTCTAACCCATAGTGTAACTGCCCTTAATCAAAATCCTTTTGCTTGTCATGTAAAAAAAATAATGTATATGTATGATCACATACACCAGATAGGTGCAGTGAAATGTGTTGTTTTACAGGGTCTGCCATAGTAGTACAGTGCCCATGGAGCAAATTAGGGTTAAGTGCCTTGCTCAAGGGCACATCGACTGATTTTTCACCTTGTCGACTCGGGTATTCGAATCAGCGACCCTTCGGTTACTGGCCCAATGCTCTAACCGCTAGGCTACCTGCCCTCCTGTACCCCTAATGGCTAACCTCAAAACCTCTCCTCCAAATGTTTAGAATTACGGTCTACGTCTCTTTGCAGAAGAGTCTGCTAGGTAACCATATTCCATATTATCTACAGTGGAATTGATAATAACATGCATTCTTCTGTCTAGTTTGGGCCAGAGTGTGGAGTACAGGACCATCTGGGCCTTGGAGATCTCCAACAAACCAGACGAGCCTGAAACGGCCAAGCCCAAGATCCGCTTGGTGGGAGGCATCCATGGCAACGCCCCCGTGGGCACAGAGCTCCTGCTGGAGTTCGCTGCCTTTCTCTGCATCAACTACGACAAGAACCCCACCATTACCAGGGTGAGATGTTTTAACTGACATGTTTTTACTACACCAATCATAACTACAATGCCTAGTGAAATTATTCACACCCTTGCACAGTTGTGTTGCCTTGAAATTACTAAATATTCATAAAGTTGTTTTTTTATCTACCACACTTTAAAAGGGAAAGAAAACTTTCTAATAAGTTTAGAGATATTCTAAAATAAAAAAGCTCCCTTTAAATATCACTGATGACCTGTTGTTCTACCCCTCATTCCTCTTGGTCCTTCTTCCCCTTCTCTTCTCCACAGTTGATAAACGAGACGCGGATCGTCATCCTTCCCTCCATCAACCCAGATGGACGAGAGCTGGCCAGAGAGAAACAGTGCACCTCTACTGTGGGCATGACCAACGCACACGGGAAAGATCTGGACACTGACTTCTTCGGTCAGTACCTGCTGTGGTTGGTGTATAGATGGAGATGTTTGTGTTTTGTGTGTGTGTACTTGCATGCCCTTACATGTCTGATGGTATCGTGTCTGTGTGTGCTGCTGCTGTAGGTAATGCCTCCCAGCGTGTGGTGGAGGCTCAGCCAGAGACCAGGGCAGTGATGGACCTGATCTTAGAGAGGGGCTTCACACTCTCTGTAGCCCTGGATGGAGGCTCCCTGTTGGCTACTTACCCCTACGACAAGCCTGTACAGCCAGGTAGGAACATGGGGCTCCAAATAGAATACTAGAAAACAATCAAATAAATAGTTAACTAATAGTGTACTTTTTTTCAGTTGGAAATGAGGAAACTCTGAAGTACTTGGCCAATATGTACGCCAGCAACCATCCTAAGATGCACCTGGGGGATACGGGATGTCCAAGCAATGGCCAGAGTATGTACCAACAACACCACAAATAGACCACTTTGACCAATAGACTGTATTCTGAATTAAAATGAAGTGGTGAATTGGAAAAGAAGATGGCTTCTATACATCAATTGACTCCTCTGTTTCATCCTCCTATTCTCCTCCTCTCTCCCAAGGGGGTAACATCCCAGATGGAGTACTCAGGGCAGCAGAAAGACAAAGTCACATGGGCAGTATGAAGGTATGTTTCATCAACCGCTGCTTCCTAATGCTATCTAATGCTAGATCTCTCACAGGAGAAGGGTTGTTCTGTCACCCCGGGCCCAAAGAGGCATCTGCTGGTTGAGTCCCGGAACGACAGGACTTCCACTACTAAGTCTGTATTTAACTTCAACTTTCTGTGTAAGAGCCTGATCAATTGTGTCTGATTTAAAGAACAGTGGCCATTCTGTACTAAGCTTTACTGGTCATCAATATGCCTATTCTGATCTGTCTGTCTGCCTGCCTGTCTGTGTGTTCCAGGACTTCAGTGTGGACTTTGGCCACTGTCCAGAGATCACGGTGTATACAGGCTGCTGTCTGTTCCCCCCGGCCGAGCAGCTGGCCACGCTGTGGGCTGAGAACAGGAAGGCACTGCTCAGCATGCTGGTGGAGGTCAGTAATACCTTTTGACCTCTGACCTCTGTGTTCAATAAATTTACAAACGCGTTGATAAGAGTTTTTGAGTGTGTTTGATAGTAATTAATTAATGCATTTCGGGGCTCTGATTGGTTACCTATCAAACGCATTTGTTTGATACGTTATTGAATGCATACATGGCATACATGTGTAAATATTGCCACAGCAGATTAAGTTAAGATAATATTACTTAATGTTATAGACTAGCGATAGTCTATCTTCCTGCGATAGACTAGCGTCCTGTTCAGGGGGTGTACTTGTTCTGTACATCAAGCTGCCTTACCCTACAGTAACAGGATATAGGCTCCTGCCCTATCGGCCGTTCTGGCTCGGACAAGGCTACTTACTTTTTGTTCTGTGTACTTTACATTCAATCTGTGTTTCTGTCTCTCTCTCAGGTACATAAAGGTGTGCGTGGCGTGGTGAAGGATAAGAGTGGGAAGCCCATCGTGGGGGCCATGATAGTGTTGAACGGGGGTGTGAGGGTGTTCACTGCAGAGGGAGGCTACTTCCATGCTCTGCTGGCACCAGGAAACCACAACATAGAGGCTGTAGCTGATGGCTACCAGCAACAACGGCAGGAGGTGGTTGTGTCATCGTATGAAGCCGCCAGCTCCATCATCATTGAGTTTGACATGGACAATCGCATTTTTGGTCTGCCCCGGGAGTTTGTTGTGGCTACTGCAGGTAAGCATGAGGAGAACTGGGTTTTGTGGAGATGTTACCTTTTGTGTAATGTTGCCAGATGATTGCAGAGAATTACATAAAAATAAAAATAAATTAAGTCATTTAGCAGACGCTCTTATCCAGAGCAATTAGGGTTAAGTGTCTTGCTCAAGGGCACATCGACAGACAAGGTGAATAAGTAAAATTCTGTAGGTTTTTAGGACATACGTTTGTTTTGTGCCTCTGCCTAATGCCTCATGTGTATATATACTTGTCTCTCCTCTCTCCTTCCCTGCAGCGGCCTCCATGACGGCCCTGGTGGTGACAGCCTGCATCATCTGGTGTGTGTGCTCTGCTAAGTCCAACCAGCAGAAGGATGGTTTCCACCGGCTGCGGCAGCACCGTGACGATTACGAGGACGAGATTCGCCTCACCTCCATGGGCTCCAAGAAGTCCCTGCTCTCCAACGAGTTCCAGGATGAGAGCGAGAGCGATGAGGACACACTCTACGCCAACGCCGACAAACTCTGAGAACCCGCATACATATAAACTATAGACATACATACACGGCCAACCTGGGTCGTATTCATTAGGCACCAAACGGGTGAAAACGGACAGAAACAGGGAAGGGACCATATGAAACGCTTGTTTTTGCTTTCTGTTGTTCGAAAACGTTTTGCTACGGTGTGCCCTAAGGAATACAACCCTGTTGTTAGTACTGGGCAATTCCACATTAACAGAGTGATGCTGAGACTTACTTCCCTTTAAAACAAAAACCAATGATTGCAAAGTTGAACACACCATAAAATTCTAGGCAAAAGGACTGCTTTTAACCATTTCCATAGAACATTTTACAAAAACACATTTACTTAAGAACAGTGCAGATGCAAAGTTTAGTAACATAAATGACCGTTTGTGCTGTTGGTGCCGTCATTCTGTTACCAAAATGTGCATCTACACTGTTCTTCAAGTAAATGTATTTTTTTTAATGTTCAGTGGAAACTGTAATAGAGTTAGAGTGCATATAGCTGTATAGGTTTTGTTTGACATACATTTAAAAGTGAAACATCTGAGTCTCAGCATCACTCTGTTACTGTGGAATTGCTCTACTACTACTGCCCCTCCCTGTGACTGTTGAGTTGGCCGGTATTGTGCTCTGTGGCTCTGCCCCACTGGAGAGGGGGAGACGGAGCAGGGAGGGCTTGTTCTTGTCCGTCCCTATAAGATTCCCCAGGTCCTATTTGCCTGTCCTCGTCCCGCCCACCAGAGAGAGTTGTTTCAGAGACTACTTCTGTCCTCTATGGCTGGTGTCCAAGCCGACTCGTCCAAATAAACACCTGCTTAGCTCTGTTCACAGATGCACACTAAAGGCCTAGTGGAGCTGGGCAACCTTTTTTTCTTTCATGCACGCAACACACACATGCACACTTTTGCCGTTAACCAATCATCAACCTGTCCATATATTTATTTGATACTTATACTTGGAACTAGTACCAATGAATATACCAACTACAGTAATTTGAAATTATTAAAGAAATGTCCGTTTCTCAAGGTTTTTGTCAGTGTTGGCTAACTGGACTGAGACAATCTTTCAGAGGGAGCATCAAACACAGTGCCTTGGCTGATGTAGAGTTAGACAGGCCACTCCCTTTTAGGGATACAGTACAGAAGCGTGGTGGTGTGGGTACTAGATATACTAGAGTCTCGTCCAGATTATGGTCTAGTACAGATTATAATCTGTGATCCATCAGATACTCAGGTGACATGGAATAAATATTAGTTATCCAGGATTCATCCAAGGGTCTTGAGTATTTTAAGTGATGCACTCTTTCAGAGCAGAAGACTTAATGGTTCACAGGCTGCATGTTTTTTCACTTCTATTGCCCTCTGATAATGAATGTGCCCTTTTGGACATAGCACAAGGCCCTCTATGCATTGTACTACAAGCACTATGTTAAATACAAATACATGATTGCCCATTTAATTGTTCAGGGAAAGCACTTTGAAATAAATGCAAATACTATAAATTACAAATGGATGGTTTTCTTAAAATGTTTTTTCGATTTGAAAGAGAATCTGTATGCTTTTTTCTTTCTACACACAGACCAGCTTGTTTAAAATGTTTCATATCTCAAAATGACCTTTAAGATGATTAATTTACTTACCCATGCTTTAATAATCAGCTGCAACATATAGATGTATATTTTGTTGTAATGTACTTTTATCATTTTTTTCATATTTTTTCTTCATACATTCATGATTTATTTGTACATCTGATATGTCATAATTCTATCAAATCCTTATGCTAGATGTCAACCCTACATTACTGAAAAGGTGCAGAATGTCTGCTCTAGAACCATCCAACAGTGGCGGGAGAGTGTTTAGAGGAGGGCATCTTCCTCTACAACAGTGGTCACCAACCCTGGTCATGAGGAGTATAAAGGTGTGCAGACTTTTGTTCCAGCCCAACACTCCCAATTCTACTTTCATAAAGATCTTATTGAGTAGCTGGTTAGTTGAATCAGGTGTGTTAGTGCTGGGCTGGAACAAAACCCTGTACACCATGTAGTTCTCCAGGACCAGGGTGGAGGATCACTAGTCTACAGGGGTGTCTGACTCCTAACTATCATCTCAGTTGCACATAAT
This sequence comes from Coregonus lavaretus, assembly GCF_964263955.1. Classification (NCBI taxonomy): domain Eukaryota; kingdom Metazoa; phylum Chordata; class Actinopteri; order Salmoniformes; family Salmonidae; genus Coregonus; species Coregonus lavaretus. The sequence goes on from NC_140017.1 coordinate 21,855,661, forward strand.
CAATATTGTAGCAAAGCCAGGTAATCTTAGGGTAGGGGGAGAAATTAAGTTATTTTTCTATTTGTTTTACGTTCCCTCTGTGTGTGTGTGTGTGTGTGAGAGAGCGAGATGGAGAGTGTTTTCTGAATGGATGTTGGGGTTTTGATGTAAATTGTTATTTTTGTTTCTTTTTATATGAAACTGAATTGATTGTAGATAATGAACTGTTGCCAAGTGTATTTGAATGAGGAAAAATATGTGCAATTCATGTTAACCCTGACTATACAACACACATTTCATAACAAACCAACCGGTTACGTTGTATGTGGTGATATGACAGACATGCTAACATGAACACTCTTCAAGACATTGATGAAATAAAACAATATGGAAAGAAAATGACTTATGTCCTAATTCGTTGCTTTAACACCGCTCTCATCTCTTCTCAACCAGATTATACCGTATCTGTCATTCAGCAGCAACATGGCAGCAAAATGTTGATGCAGAATCACAATTGTAGCATCTTCTATTGACCCACTATTGCCACTAGTGGACAGCCAATGAATTAATGTTTTGAATGAAGACAACTTAAATAAAATAACAACTTGCATGGTGGATGCTATGAGACGGGAAAAATGTGTTACCACAGATTTACAGTTGAAGTCGGAAGTTTACATACACCTTAGCCAAATACATTTAAACTCAGTTTTTCACAATTCCTGACATTTAATCCTAGTAAACGTTCCCTGTCTTAGGTCAGTTAGGATCACCACTTTATTTTAAGAATGAAATGTCAGAATAATAGTAGAGTGACTTATTTCAGCTTTTATTTCTTTCATCACATTCCCAGTGGGTCAGAAATGTACATACACTCAATTAGTATTTGGTAGCATTGCTTTTAAATTGTTTAACTTGGGTCAAACGTTTCGAGTAGCCTTCCACAAGCTTCCCACAATAAGTTGGGTGAATTTTGGCCCATTCCTCCTGACAGAGCTGGTGTAACTGAGTCAGGTTTGTAGGCCTCCTTGCTCACACATGCTTTTTCAGTTCTGCCCACAAATGTTATATAGGATTGAGGTCAGGGCTTTGTGATGGCCACTCCAATACCTTGACTTTGTTGTCCTTCAGCCATTTTGCCACAACTTTGGAATTATGCTTGGGGTCATTGTCCATTTGGAAGACCCATTTGCGACCACCTTTAACTTCCTGACTGATGTCTTGAGATGTTGCTTCAATATATCCACATAATTTTCCTTCCTCATGATGCCATCTATTTTGTGAAGTGCACCAGTCCCTCCTGCAGCAAAGCACCCCCACAACATGATGCAGCCACCCCCGTGCTTCACGGTTGGGATGGTGTTCTTCGGCTTGCAAGCCTTCCCCTTTTTCCTCCAAACATAACGATGGTCATTATGGCCAAACAGTTCTATTTTTGTTTCATCAGACCAGAGGACATTTCTCCAAAAAGTACGATCTTTGTCCCCATGTGCAGTTGTAAACCGTAGTCTGGCTTTTTTATGGCGGTTTTGGAGCAGTGGCTTCTTCCTTGCTGAGCGGCCTTTCAGGTTATGTCAATATAGGACTTGTTTTACTGTGGATATACAGTCGTGGTCAAAAGTTGAGAATGACACAAGTATTGGTCTTCACAAAGTTCGCTGCTTCAGTGTTATGAGATATTGTCAGATGTTACTATGGTATACTGAAGTATAATTACAAGCATTCCATAAGTGTTAAAGGCTTTTGACAATTACATTAAGTTTATGCAAAGAGTCAATATTTGCAGTGTTGACCCTTCTTTTTCCAAGACCTCTGCAATCCGCCCTGGCAAGCTGTCAATTAACTTCTGGGCCACATCCTGACTGATGGCAGCCCATTCTTGCATAATCAATGCTTGGAGTTTGTCAGAATTTGTGGGGTTTTCTTTGTCCACCCGCCTCTTGAGGATCGACCACAAGTTGTCAATGGGATTAAGGTCTGGGGAGTTTCCTGGCCGTGGACCCAAAATGTCGATGTTTTGTTCCCCGAGCCACTTAGTTATCACTTTTGCCTTATGGCAAGGTGCTCCATCATCCTGGAAAAGGCATTGTTCGTCACCAAACTGTTCATGGATGGTTGGGAGAAGTTGCTCTCAGAGGATGTGTTGGTACCATTCTTTATTCATGGCTGTGTTCTTAGGCAAAATTGTGAGTGAGCCCACTCCCTTGGCTGAGAAGCAACCCCACACATGAATGGTCTCAGGATGCTTTACTGTTGGCATGACACAGGACTGATGGTAGCGCTCACCTTGTCTTCTCCGGACAAGGTGTTTTCCGGATGCCCCAAACAATCGGAAAAGGGATTCATCTGAGAAAATGACTTTACCCCAGTCCTCAGCAGTCCAATCCCTGTACCTTTTGCAGAATATCATTCTGTCCCTGATGTTTTTCCTGGAGAGAAGTGGCTTCTTTGCTTCCCTTCTTGACACCAGACCATCCTCCAAAAGTCTTCGCCTCACTGTGCGTGCAGATGCACTCGCACTTGCCTGCTGCCATTCCTGAGCAAGCTCTGCACTGGTGGTGACCCGATCCCGCAGCTGAATCAACTTTAGGAGACGGTCCTGGCGCTTGCTGGACTTTCTTGGGCGCCCTTCTTCACAACAATTGAACCTCTCTCCTTGAAGTTCTTGATGATCCGATAAATGGTTGATTTAGGTGCAATCTTACTAGCAGCAATATCCTTGCCTGTGAAGCCCTTTTTGTGCAAAGCAATGATGACGGCACGTGTTTCCTTGCAGGTAACCATGGTTAACAGAGGAAGAACAATTATTTCAACCACCACCCTCCTTTTAAAGCTTCAAGTCTGTTATTATAACTCAATCAGCATGACAGAGTGATCTCCAGCCTTGTCCTCATCAACACTCTCACCTGTGTTAACGAGATAATCACTGACATGATGGCAGCTGGTCCTTTTGTGGCAGGGCTGAAATGCAGTGGAAATGTTTTTTTGGGATTAAGTTCATGTTCATGGCAAAAAGGGACTTTGCAATTAACTGCAATTCATCTGATCACTCTTCATGACATTCTGGAGTATATGCAAATTGCCATCATCAAAACTGAGGCAGCAGACTTTGTGAATATTAGTATTTGTGTCATTCTCAAAACTTTTGACCATGACTGTAGATACTTTTGTACCTGTTTCCTCCAGCATCTTCACAAGGTCCTTTGCTGTTGTTCTGGGATTGATTTGCACTTTTCGCACCAAAGTACATTAATAATAATAATAATAATATGCCATTTAGCAGACGCTTTTATCCAAAGCGACTTACAGTCATGCGTGCATACATTTTTGTGTATGGGTGGTCCCGGGGATTGAACCCACTACCTTGGCGTTACAAGCGCCGTGCTCTACCAGCTGAGCTACAGAGGACCACACATTCATCTCTAGGAGACAGAACGCGTCTCCTTCCTAAGCGGTATGACGGCTGCGTGGTCCCATGGTGTTTATACTTGTGTACTATTGTTTCTGCAGATGAACGTGGTACCTTCAGGCGTTTGGAAATTGCTCCCAAGGATGAACCAGACTTGTGGAGGTCTACAATTCTTTCTGAGGTCTTGGCTGATTTATTTTGATTTTCCCATGATGTCAAGCAAATAGGCACTGAGTTTGATGGTAGGCCTTGAAATACATCCACAGGGACACCTCCAATTGACTCAAATGACGTCAATTAGCCTATCAGAAGCTTCTAAAGCCATGACATAATTTTCTGGAAATTTCCAAGCTGTTTAAAGGCACAGTCAATTTAGTATATGTAAACTTCTGACCCACTGGAATTGTGATACAGTGAAATAATCTGTCTGTAAACAATTGTTGGAAAAATTACTTGTGTCATGCGCAAAGTAGATGTCCTAACCGACTTGCCAAAACTATAGTTTGTTAACAAGACATTTGTGGAGTGGTTGAAAAACGAGTTTAAATGACTCCAACCTAAGTGTATGTAAACTTCCGACTTCAACTGTAGTTTAGTCAATTTAATCGGCTGGATTTTGAGATGTCAAAATGTAGTTGTTTGTGAGCAGACAACTAGCATTTGTCATTTTATTTTTATGTGGAGGGGAAGAGGAATGTAGAGAGAATAGGACCAGTTTCACAGCATTCCTCATTGCTTCTGTGGACACAGTTTATCTGAAAAGAAGGCTATAAAGGCAACATCCTATTCTCTTCTACTGGCAGGTGTGGTCTGTAGCTGTCTTTCTCACACAATCATTCCGCTATCGATTACTGTCTATGAGGCTATACATACACTGCTTTTTTTGTTCCCAAGTTGCTGAGCAGTTTGTCAATGGATGCTGCACATGACTAGTTAATGGCACGGGGAGGCGCTTTTGTAGTGTACAGTTGTGGTACGAGTTTTCAAGTTCCATGTACAGTAGGTGGGCCGTGCGTCAGCTGATGACGTTGGACAACAAAAATGGCAGGAGGAAGCAGCAACTACTGGGAAGGTGAGGTGGCAAACTGGCACAACTAGGGTGCGATCAGACAGAGCTATTTGATACATTTGCAGCGATGTTTGGTAAATTATAACGGGTTTTACAGGCCAAAGGTGTTGTCAAATTTGGAGCAAATCGACATGCGGTTGGGTTGGGTGGCCTGTCCACGAGCTCAGCTAGCTAGCAAAACAAGCTTTGCTAGCAAGTGAAGCGTTTATGGATGTAACGTTAACGTCAGCTAGTTAGCTAGCTAATGTTGGTTAGCCTAGCGAGCTAGCTTCAAATATTTATACAAACTTTAGGTTGTAGCTAGCTAGCTATTTTAGATTAGTTGTATAGTTAGCAAGCTATCTTACTAGGTTGCTGTCAAGTTGATTAACTAGCTATGTGATTTCAGTTTCACCTTGCTAGTTAGTTATTTAGTTATCAATATGTTCAGCCAAGGTTAGACAAATTATGTTTGTGTGCTAGCTAGCTAGTTGGTTAGCCAGCCAAGTTATATTGTCAACAGCAGCAGGATGATTAGAGAGTGCTGCCTGATTTGTTTTTTTTGTCTCCACGTTAACTACGTACCACTATTGTATGTATAGATGGCTAATTGAATACAGTACTTGAATACAGAAAATATTTGATGTTTAACTAGCTATATAAAAAAGACAGCTATATAAAAAAGACAGCAAGACAACATCTGATTAATATGACTGATTAGCTATGTGGATTACAATCTTTCTGTAGGCTTACCTTACTGTTGATGCCAACCCTGTTTCTCAATTCCAAACTGTGTGTGTGTGTGTCTGCTGTGTGTGTTGCACATCCCAGATTTGCGAAAGCAGGCCAGGCAGCTGGAGAATGAGCTGGACCTGAAGCTGGTGTCCTTCAGTAAACTGTGTACCAGCTACAGCAGCTCCAGAGATGGCCATCGAGGAGACAGGTAAGACTAAGGCCAGTTCCATTTAGGTCCCTAACCCCTTCGCCTAGGTCCTACATTACAGGTGAGACTAGTGCCCAGTCCCATTCAGGTTTCTAGCCCCTTCCCCTAGCTCCTAGCCTTCTACACCTTCGGGGCCAGTTTCCCAAACAGTGATTAAGCCTTCTCCTGGACTAAAAAGCACTTTCATCCTTGGTGTTCATGGATCTGAAACGACTGATAGGTGTTACAAATATGGTGGTACAGTACCTCCACCAAGCCCACATGTTGAGAGTTCTAATGGTCTTTCTCTCCCTCCTTGTCTTCCTCTCTGCCCTATAGCAACTCAGATACTACTCCCCTCCTCAACAACTCCACACAGGACAGAATGTTTGAGACCATGTCTGTGGAGATTGAACAGCTGCTGGCGAAAGTAAGACTTCACAGCAAATAATTCTCATTATATGCAGTTTATTTGAAATTTCAGAATGTGTTTTTGTCCTCAAGTAGTATTCAGCTTCACTATCATAGGCATGTCAACATGGTTGAATCTTGCATTGTTGTGTGTATGTGTACTGACGGTGCTGTGTCTCTCAGCTCACGGGTGTGAACGACAAGATGGCGGAGTACACCAGCACCCCGGGGGTGACGTCCCTTAACGCAGCCCTGATGCACACGCTCCAGAGACACAGAGACATCTTGCAAGTCTGTGTCTCTCTTACTCTTTCTACCTTCCTGTTTCTCTCTTTCTTTATCTCCCTCCCTCTTTCTTTGTTTCACTCCCCCTGTCTCTCGTCTATTCGTCTCTCAGGACTTAGTCCTAACTTGAGATCTGCATGCATCATTTCAACTCCCATAGGGTTAATAGTTTTGCATTCCCTTAACTCCTGTTTTTTTTGCTGTACCCTAGGACTACACTCACGAATTCCACAAAACAAAAGCCAACTTCCTTGCCATCCGGGAGAGAGAAGATTTGCTAGGGTCTGTCCGCAAAGACATTGAGTGAGTATCTCTCCCTCCAGCCATCCCTCCATTCATATTGATTATTATGGTTCTGTATGTAAAAACACTCCCTCATTTGTGTCTCAAATCCTAATCGATTGACAGTGAAAACAAAAGAGAATAGAATACAAGTCCTGCACGCTGTTTAGATGCTGAAGTTTATAAAAATAAAAAAAAGTTTTAGTGACATTTCACTCACTTCGGGTGGGGTGACAAAAGCATATACAATGAAAGGGTAAAGCACTGCATTTAACCTTTCTTTATAGGCACTTTCACACTCACCACATACGCTGCTGCTACTGTCTATTATCTATCCTGTTGCCTAGTCACTTTACCCCTACCTATATGTACAGTACATAGCTACATCAATTACCTCGTATCCCTGCACATCGACTTGGTACTGGTACTCCCTGTATATAGCCATGTTATTTTTATTCATTATTCAGACTTGTAAAACCTTCAGGAATCATGTCCTCCATGTAGGGCTGGGCGATATGGCCAAAATTATCATATCACCGTAGTTTTCAAATGTGATGTTTCTGAGTAAAACAAGTTCTAAATATGCTTAGGGGTAGTGCATGGCAACAAATTAATTATCTGTTGTTTTAATGGGCTTTCTCCATTCTGATTGCTTTATACTGTTCAAATAAACTTCAACCAAAAATAATAGGAGGACAAAACTGACTTTGAAGTAGTCCTATTTGTAGAACATTGCATAGGAATGAAAGTCCTCTTTTGTAACCTCAAACTCTTTTACTCGACCAATGGTTCCCATTTCCATAGTTATTTGTTCAATTCCAGCATTCACTTACAGCTTTTTCATAAATTCATTTCCTGCAGTAATTTATCATTTACACACTGTCACTTTTTGTTTTTGTAATAGTATGCCAGAGCTCTTGCAGCATGAACTGACATGTTGTCCACCCAATCAAAGGATCAGAGAATGAACGCATTAGTTCTAGTAGCTATGTTGACTAGGACGTTACTAATATGGCGACAACAATGTAGGCTGTGTGTAGCGGTTATGACATGGCTTGGAAAGTTTTTTTTGCCTGGTCACATACAGCTCATGTGTTGTTCATTGAAGTCCACAAACGAAGGGAAAAGGTGAAAGGAGGAGAGTGCATAGAGGCGAGAAGGAATATAACGTGGCTGCTATGAAAGTGAACTCTGTTTATACGTGATTAGGGGTGTATTCATTCCGCCGATTCTGTTGAAAAAAAAAACTTAAACGGAAGCAAACGAAACGGGGATGAAAATACCAGAATTTGTCCAATAGAAACTCACATTTGCAACTGTTGGACTAATGATTACACCCTAGATCAGCTAGATGCAGGCAAGAGTGTGCAAGGCGGTATTGAATGTGTCACTGTCCATGTGTCACTGTCTGTCATCTCAAATTTTTTGCACCTACATTGTAAACTTTAATTCATAGGCTAGGTTGTAGCAAACTCATGATGGGTATAGGGAAAATTAGAGTATCATGTAGTAGCCTTAACCTATCGACGTTTCATTGAACTGTGTGAATGGAATCTGAATGACAGTCATCCAACATGCTGTAATAGAAATAAGGCCATGCTCATGAAGAAAAAAATTGTCCTCCCTCATCATAAACGGCTCTGACCGCCACTGATACCAATATCGTTTTTTATGGTTTACCGCCCAGCCCTACCTCCATGGGCCTCTGTAATGAGAGAGAGAGAAGGTTCTCAGTGCTCCACTGATTGGCTTGGTAGTGAATGAGGAGATTGAAATGAGGGCTGGGCAACCAGACCATGACTCTTGTCTGTGTTTTAATGGCTTATTGATCTATCTAAGATGCAGCAGGCCACACCATGAGACCACTGCAGGATTCCTATTGAGCACACACACACACGGCACACACCCCTCCTTATATATGCAGATAGCCTTATTCATCAGCACTCGCTGTTGTTCCATGCAGTCATGTGTGTTCTCCATGTGCTCCACATTAACCATACATCATAGTGCCTGGGAATGAACCTTTCACTGTTCTGTTGGCTGTGGACTGAATTTATAATTGTTCCGCTTGAGAAAAGGACATTACTGCCCACCCACACAATGTGATGGGAAATGTGAGCTTTATTTTAGTGGTATTCCTGTCCTGTCATCACAGTTTTCAGAAAACTGAAGTCCCCAAAGGACCATTTTTATTATTGTGTGCAATCTGAGCCATGTAGCCTACATGGTGTATGATTACTGTAATCATTAACGTACACATTTGGAAATGACATGCTACATACATGCTGCTCCTCAAGGATTTAGACGGGTGTTGTAATGCTATCAAAGCCCATGTGCTTGAATCTTGTGGCGTGCTAACGCTGAACTAACACACACTAATAGCCAAGCTACTGAAGCGAACGACAGTGCTAATAATCAGTACAACAGCGCTAAGCTAACAAGAACCCCTATTGTCTTGTACTATATACTATGAAGCATTGAGTTGGCATCATAGTGGGACTCCTCCTGGGAGGGCGGTAAGGTGGATGGATGCCAGGAGGCTAGAGCGCTGCCGTGAGCACTAGACTGGAGAGACGACCTTAGGCTGGGCTGTCAGCTCGTGGTTCTAGCTGCAGTCCTGGTCCAACACAGCACCACTAGAGAAGAGACACAGGCAGTCATACAGAGACTCGGAGCATCCATTTCCAGGAAACTCAGAGCGAGAGAAAGTGAGGGAAAGAGGAGGGAGAGAGATGGACAGATTGAGAGACTGAGATGATAGAAGTGGTAGTCTGTCAGGGCACCACTGGGATGCTTCACCACTATTCTTTAACAGTTGTTGATTTTGTCAAGGTCCACAAGTTCTAAGGCCATTTCAGTTTCTCTGATACAGCTATACATGATGCTATACAGTCATGAAATGGACCTATAGTCATTTTGTCTTCACTCCTCTACTACTTCGCTGACCTGACTATAAATAGGAGAATTCAGCATATCTTCTAGTATAAGAGAACTGTTGTATCCTCTTGTTTCTACCCATTTATTGTACAGTATGTTCAAGCTTCATACAGACTTTAGACTGTATTGGTAAATCATCATGGCAACCCGATCATGCACATTTTCAGCCTCTTGTGTCGTCCAATGTTCTCCTTTGAGCCTTCCCACATAAATCCATGTTATGTGTTGATCAATATTATGGCAGCTTGCAACTGTTTGTTTGCTGGCCATCCTAGTTACTTCGCTTATATGTCAAAGTCCACTGTAATGTCGCCTACCGTTGTTGGGCTTCTTTGAATCAATCTAGTATATTGGACTGTTTATAAGATCACCATACAATCATCTTATCTTATCAGTACTGTTTGCAATATTTCTTAAATAATGTATTACTTACTGTAACCACACAATGCCAAACCCCCTAATAAGCATCTTTAAAAGATCCCTGCCAGCATGACATAATGACACATTATCCACCATGGATGTTCCATCTCTAATAGGCTTGGGCGATACCCTGGTATATGGTAAAAACTGTATATTTCGAAATACTGGTATGATTTTCAATACTGTAATAAAAATAAAAGGGGGGGGGGGGGGGTACGTGCTACGCCACTGCTTATAACTAGAAGTTAATTATAACTTGATGTGTCAATTAAATTATATCCAGCACAGGGCTCCATCTATGCATTTGGTTTGCTAACTTGCTAGCTAAGTGGCTAGATGTCAAGATCAAGCTTCTTGGTTACAGCAGAAACATTCGATCATAGAGATCCTATTAAATTACTAATAGTATTCTAATTCCTAATTCTATGCATTCATCCCCTCCTGGATCAAGTATTGAAACAATGGCTACCTCTCTTTTCCCCATGTCAGTGGAAAGGAAGGAGAGCATCAATAAAGTGCTTATGGGCTTACAGCCTATAGGTAGTCCAGCAGCCACTTCCTATAGCAGCCACTGCAGTGGGAATTGAGAGTAGCGCTAATGAGCTTTCGACAGGGGTTGTTGGGTGCTCATATCGACTCTGTGAGCGGCCTAAACAACAATGTGCCGTTTGTATAGGCTACTTGGTGAACAGTATAGTATTAAGCAATAAAGCCCGAGGAGGTATGGTATATTTACAGCTAAGGGCTGTTCTTAGGCACGACGCAACATAACGATGACACATTAGCCGTAGTGTATTGGCCATATACAGTGCATTCGGAAAGTATTCAGACCCTTGACGTTTTCCATATTTTGTTGCGTTACAGTCTTACTCTAAAATTTTAATACTTTTTTTCCCTCATCAATCTACACACATTACTCTATAATGACAAAGCGAAAATAGGTTTTTAGAAATTTTAGCACACATTTATAAAAAATAACAAATACCTTATTTACATAAGTATTCAGACACTTTACTATGAGACTCGAAATTGAGCTCAGGTGCATCCTGTTTATGTTGATCATCCTTGTTGTTTCTACAACTTGATTGGAGTCCGCCTGTGGTAAATTCAATTGATTGGACATTGTTATGAGTTTCTATGGTATCAACTAATTCATGATGCAAGAAGATATTTAACACTTAGCTGGGGAGTTCATATAAATATTTAATAGGTACCATTGTTCGTTATAACAAAAGGACAGTGCTTTGCCTCTTGCCATTCCGAACTAACTAGACAAAGAAACCCTCTCATTTATATACCCTCTGTTACACGTTTCTTCAACCACATCTGGTAAGCATCCGTGTGCACTCCCTTCTCTGATGTTATTCCGTTGTACCCCAAGTCAATATATCATATCCATCAATCATTCTAAGATAAACATCAGTAATCTCCCTTGACATAACGGAATCCTTGGTGTTCAGACTGTGTGGCAGCAAGTCACTTTCTACTAAATTCAACCTGGTTCCCACCACACTATGAAAACATAACAGACATGATTTGGAAAGGCATACACCTGTCTATATAAGGTCCCACAGTTGACAGTGCATGTCAGAGCAAAAACCAAGCCATGAGGTCGAAGGAATTGTCCGTAGAGCTCCGAGACAGGATTGTTTCGAGGCACAGATCTGGGGAAGTGTACCAAAACATTTCTGCAGCATTGAAGGTCCCCAAGAACACAGTAGCCTCCATCAATCTTAAATGAAATAAGTTTGGAACCACCAAGACTCTTCCTAGAGCTGGCCGCCTGGCCAAACTGAGCAATCGGGGGAGAAGGGCCTCGGTCAGGGAGGTGACCAAGAACCCGATGGTCACTCTGACAGCGCTCCAGAGTTTCTCTGTGTAGATGGGAGAACCTCCAGAAGGACAACCATCTCTGCAGCACTCCACCAATCAGGCCTTTATGGCAGAGTGGCCAGACGGAAGCCACTCCTCAGTAAAAGGCACATGACAGCCCGCTTGAAGTTTGCCAAGAGGCACCTTAAGACTCTCAGACCATGGGAAACAAGATTATCTGGTCTGATTGAACTCTGGCCTGAATGCCAAGCCTCACATCTTGAGGAAACCTGGCACCATCCCTACGGTGAAGCGTGGTGTCAGCATCATGCTGTGGGGATGTTTTTCAGCGGCCGGGACTGCGAGACTAGTCAGGATCGAGGGAAAGATGAACGGAGCAAAGTACAGAGAGATCCTTGATGAAAACCTGCTACAGAGCGCTCAGGACCTCAGACTGGGGCGACGGTTCGCCTTCCAACAGGACAACGACCCTAAGCACACAGCCAAGACAACGCAGGAGTGGCTTCGGGACAAGTCTCTGAATGTCCTTGAGTGGCACAGCCAGAACCCAGACTTGAACCCAATGAACATCTCTGGAGAGACCTGAAAATAGCTGTGCAGCGACACTCCCCATCCAACCTGACAGAGCTTGAGAGGATCTGCAGAGAAGAATGTTAGAAACTTGAGGTTATAATCGCTGCCAAAGGTGCTTCAACAAAGTACTGAATAAAGGGTCTGAATACTTACGTAAATGTGATGTTTTAGTTTTGTCATTATGGTGTATTGTGTGTAGATTGAGGAAAAATAACAATTTAATCAATTTTAGAATAAGGCTATAACGTAAAAAATGAGGAAAAAGTCAAGGGGTCTGAATACTTACCGAATGTACCACAAACCCTTGAGGTGCCTTATTGCTATTATAAACTGGTTACCAACGTAATTAGAACAGTACAAAAAATGTTTGGGGTCATACCCCTGGTATATGGCTTTCAGCCAATCAGCATTCAGGGCTCAAACCACCTAGTTTATAATTGTGTGTGTGTGTGTGTTTATGTGTGTATGTGTATATATATATATATATATATATACAGTGAAGGAAAAAGGTATTTGATCCCCTGCTGATTTTGTACGTTTGCCCACTGACAAAGAAATGATCCGTCTATAATTTTAATGGTAGGTTTATTTGAACAGTGAGAGACAGAATAACAACAACAAAAATCCAGAAAAACGCATGTCAAAAATGTTATAAATTGATTTGCATTTTAATGAGGGAAATAAGTATTTGACCCCCTCTCAATCAGAAAGATTTCTGGCTCCCAGGTGTCTTTTATACAGATATCAAACTGAGATTAGGAGCACTCTCTTAAAGGGAGTGCTCCTAATCTCAGTTTGTTACCTGTATAAAAGACACCTGTCCACAGAAGCAATCAATCAGATTCCAAACTCTCCACCAAGACCAAAGAGCTCTCCAAGGATGTCAGGGACAAGATTGTAGACCTACACAAGGCTGGAATGGGCTACAAGACCATCGCCAAGCAGCTTGGTGAGAAGGTGACAACAGTTGGTGCGATTATTCGCAAATGGAAGGAACACAAAATAACTGTCAATCTCCCTCGGCCTGGGGCTCCATGCAAGATCTCACATCGTGGAGTTGCAATGATCATGAGAATGGTGAGGAATCAGCCCAGAACTACACGGGAGGATCTTGTCAATGATCTCAAGGCAGCTGGGACCATAGTCACCAAGAAAACAATTGGTAACACACTACGCCGTGAACGACTGAAATCCTGCAGCGCCCGCAAGGTCCCCCTGCTCAAGAAAGCACGTATACAGGCCCGTCTGAAGTTTGCCAATGAACATCTGAATGATTCAGAGGAGAACTGGGTGAAAGTGTTGTGGTCAGATGAGACCAAAATCGAGCTCTTTGGCATCAACTCAACTCGCCGTGTTTGGAGGAGGAGGAATGCTGCCTATGACCCCAAGAACACCATCCCCACCGTCAAACATGGAGGTGGAAACATTATGCTTTGGGGGTGTTTTTCTGCTAAGGGGACAGGACAACTTCACCGCATCAAAGGGACGATGGACGGGGCCATGTACCATCAAATCTTGGGTGAGAACTTCCTTCCCTCAGCCAGGGCATTGAAAATGGGTCGTGGATGGGTATTCCAGCATGACAATGACCCAAAACACACGGCCAAGGCAACAAAGGAGTGGCTTAAGAAGAAGCAAATTAAGGTCCTGGAGTGTCCTAGCCAGTCTCCAGACCTTAATCCCATAGAAAATCTGTGGAGGGAGCTGAAGGTTCGAGTTGCCAAACGTCAGCCTCGAAATCTTAATGACTTGGAGAAGATCTGCAAAGAGGAGTGGAACAAAATCCCTCCTGAAATGTGTGCAAACCTGATGGCCAACTACAAGAAAAGTCTGACCTCTGTGATTGCCAACAAGGGTTTTGCCACCAAGTACTAAGTCATGTTTTGCAGAGGGGTCAAATACTTATTTCCCTCATTTAAAATACAAATAAATTCAAAACATTTTTGACATGCGTTTTTCTGATTTTTTTTTTGTTATTCTGTCTCACTGTTCAAATAAACCTACCCTTTAAAATTATAGACTGATAATTTCTTTGTCAGTGGGCAAACGTACAAAATCAGCAGGGGATCAAATACTTTTTTCCCTCACTGTATTAAAGTACCAGTCAAAGATTTGGAAACACCTACTCATTCCAGGGTTTTACTTAATTTTTACTATTTTCTACATTGTAGAATAATAGTAAAGACATCAAAACTATGAAATAACACATATGGAATAATGTAGTAACCAAACAAGTGTTAAACAAATCAAAATATATTTGAGATTCTTCAAAGTAGCAACCCTTTGCCTTGTTCACAGCTTTGCACACTCTTGGCATTCTCAACCAGCTTCATGAGGAATGCTTTTCCAACAGTCTTGGAGTTCCCACATATGCTGAGCACTTGTTGGCTGCTTTTCCTTAATTCTGAAATGTTCCGGATTGACTGACCTTCATGTCTTAAAGTAATGATGGACTGTCGTAATATGGAGTTGGTATTTTACCAAATAGGGCTATCTTCTGTATGTATACCACCCCTACCTTGTCACAACACAACTGATTTGGCTCAAACGCATAAAGAATGAAAGAAATTCCACAAATTAACTTTTAACAAGGCACACCTGTTAATTGAAATGATTTCCAGCTGACTACCCCATGAAGCTGGTTGAGAGAATGCCAAGAGTGTACAAAGCTATTTGGCAAAGGGTGGCTATTTTGAAGAATCTCAAATATAAAATATATTTTGATTTGTTTAACACTTTTGGTTACTACATGATTCCATATGTGTTATTTCATAGTTTTGATGTCTTCACTATTATGCTACAATGTAGAAAATAGTAAAAAATAAAGAAAAACCCTGGAATGAGTATGTGTGTCCAAACTTTGGACTGGGACTGTATATAGTATGGTTTGGGAAAGCCAATCCTGTAAAACTGATGGGATTTTGATAGCATCTTTGGATATTTTGTGATGTTTTACCATTTCAGCTCAAACTTCATAATTTAAAAGGGTCTAGAAAACCTGAGTGGTGTCTTTCTTGTAACTGTAAACCATTGTTATACAAGCGTAAATGGAAATGCAGCACACATTCCCCTGTTGCCCACCAGGTGGCAGTAGACCCATCTGCAGCATTAGACCTGACTGGGTGTTTGTGGCTGCTTAAGTAGTCAGGAGATGAGGGCTCTGTCTGTTAACAACAATACCACACACACACACATGGCTCCAGCCATCTTAAAGGGATACTTTGGGATTTTGAGTGGTATCTACTTTCCCAAGAGTCAGATGTACTAGTGGATATCATTTTTAGGCATCTGTGTCCAGTATGAAGGAAGTTAGAGGTAGTTTTGCGAGCCAATGCTAGCTAGTGTTAGCGCAATGACCAGCAGGACCACTGAGGTTGTTACTGAGATGTGGACCATTCCATTACTATCTCTTCACACCCATTTCCATTGTGCTTCTCCCACACTGCTACTTCGCTCTAATTACACTCTTCGCTCTAATGACTCGCTCTCTCTTTTGCTCTCCCCCCAGCAGTGGTGGTAGGGAGGGAGGGAGGGGGAGCTGCATTGCCCTGCCCATTAGCCTACATGGTGATGTTGACAGCAGGAGAAACCCTCCTCAGTGTTTTCCATTCAGGCCAGGCTGGCTCTTTTAAACCACCTCCACAGCATGGCTGTCCTCCTATTATACATTAACTAGTCCTTTTACCATACTGTGACTGTCTGCTTGGACTGTAGCGGCATAGACTAACCTTGTTTCAAATGGTCACAATGATTTGGTAATACATATTTCAGATGGTCATAGCAGTGATGTCATCTTGAGTTGTTTGTGTGTCTGACTAATTTATATGCACAGTATTATATGAATTAAACCCATTATCTCTCTTTCTGTCCAACAGGACATACAAGAGTGGCTCAGGAGTGAACAACAGAAGAACAGAACTGTTTCTGAAGGAGCATGAACACCTGAGAAAGTAAGATCCTGAACGAACACACACACACACACACTGCTCCTTTTTGTGCCCCTAAATGACCAGATTACCTCGCAAAATCATCTTGCAGTATTCTCAGAGTACCCATACTATCATCTCACAATTATTCTCTCCAGCTTTATCTGAAGTTCTTATAAACAAGTTGGCATTTTGCTTTTGGCAATTCCAAGTACGGTGTCTCTGCTGTACCCAGAGCAGTTCTCAGAGCTGTAGCCAGGCCAATAGCGGTCTTCAGAGCAGCACAGTGCTGGGATAACGCATGTTGACGGGCCAAGTCAGCCATTTTGAATAACTCTAAAATGATCTCCCTGCTCTTGCTGTTTGCTTGCTAAGCACTGCTTAAGTAGTTCTGCCCCCAAAAAGACAGATGGAAGCTGTTTGGGTTTTTCATTTTAAAGGTAGAGTTCGGGGTTAGGATGTTTTGGTGTTTTAAATCAGCGAGTGTCATCTTGATTCACTGACATTTCTGGCTAGTTTATTTTCGTAGACAGCAAGTTGGCTGCTTAAGTTAATGATCTGTTTAAAGGAAATGTAAGAGGGAAAAATTGATTTAAGGTAAAGGGTCATTTAGGCCTAATTGGCTTTGCATGCAAATGAATTAATTCAGACTAATTCATAAATAACAAATTCACTTCACGCCATGTATTATTCTCCCATAAAAATAGCAAGGCAATAACTCCTAAAAGTCAAGCCCCACCACACACACACACACACACACTCGGTCATGTCTTTATAGCACAACTATACATTTGAGTTCAGGAAGGTTACTCACATTCAGTGTGGACATACTGTAGAAGGTCAGACCGTAAACACCACACAGTGCAACACAGCAATAGAACTGTCATTTTATAATTTATCTCAACTTTAATGGACTGGCATGGGGCATTTGGATTCAAGGGTTAATTCTTTGTTTACCTCTGTGTAGGCATTTGGTGCGCAGAGGTGTTGGAGACACCCTGTGTGTGAGGGTAAATGGCTATCAGTGTGGTGCACAGACACACACACACACACACACACACACAAACTACAGAGTTGCATGTGTCAGGACGGAGGCCTTGCAAACCTTCATCTGACTGAGGGGACAAATTAGGCGTAACTGAGAACTATAAAGAACTCTGATTGGTCATGGCGAGTGTCAGGACGGAGACCTTGCAAACCTTCATCTGACTGAGGGGACAAATTAGGCGTAACGGAGAACTATAAAGAACTCTGATTGGTCTTCTCTCCTACTAACCCCAGTGTTTTTATCGCACAGCTTTGCTTTATCTTGGCCAGGTCACAGTTGTAAATGAGAACTTGTTCTCAACTGGCTTACCTGGTTAAATAAAGGTGAAATAAAATAAAACACTGCAGGATAAGCCCCAAATAGCAGTTGCTCCAGTTACACCCAAACCTCCATTCATTAGAAGAAAATGTGACTGTTCTGTCACAAAATGGCTGAATGGTATTTTTGCAGTCACTGCACTGAATGTGCTCATTCAAGTACTGTATCTTTCTGTGTGTAATTTGATAGTAAAGGTGGTGTAAGGAGACCCATGGTTTTTGTGAGTGTGACTGTGTCTCAGCAGTTGCCTCGGACGGTAGGGCCCACTTCTCAGCATTGATATCACCAGCATTACACTCATCGTCAACATTGAAGAGGCAACTCCAGGATTCTGACCTTCTAGGCAGAGTTGCAAAGAAAAAGCCATATCTCAGACTGCCCATCTTAATCTTTTATTTTTATTGGCCAGTCTGAGATATGGCTTTTTCTTGGCAACTTTTTCTTTGCAACTCCAGCATCCCAGAGTCGCCTCTTCACTGTTGACATTGAGACGGGTGTTTTGTGGGTACTATTTAATGAAGCTGCCAGTTGAGGACCTGTGAGGCATCTGTTTCTCAAACTAGACACTCTAATGTATTTGTCCTCTTGCTCAGTTGTGCACTGGGGCCTCCCACTCCTCTTTTTATTCTGGTTAGAGCCAGTTTGCGCTGTTCTAGTAGTACACAGCGTTGTACGAGATCTTCAATTTCTTGGCAATTTCTCGCATGGAATATCCTTCATTTCTCAGAACAAGAATAGACTCAGTTTCAGAAGAAAGTTAATTGATTCTGGCCATTTTGAGCCTGTAATCGAACCCACAATTGCTGATGCTCCAGACACTCAACTAGTCTCAAGAAGGCCAGTTTTATTGCTTCTTTAATCAGCAGAACAGTTTTCAGCTGTGCTAACATAATTGCAAAAGGGTTTTCTAATGCTCAAATAGCCTTTTAAAATGATAAACTTGGATTAGCAAACACAACGTGCCATTGGAACACAGGACTGATGGTTGCTGATAATGGGCTATTATGCTTATAATGTAGATAATCCATTAAAAGTCAGCCATTTCCAGCTACAATAGCCATTTACAACATTAACAATGTCTACACTGTATTTCTGATCAATTTTATGTTATTTTAATGGACAAAAAATTGCTTTTCTTTCGAAAACAAGGACATTTCTAAGTGACCCCAAACTTTTGAACGGTAGTGTGTGTGTATATATATATATATATATATATATATATATATCTCACATTTACATAAGTATTCAGACCCTTTATTCAGTACTTTGTTGAAGCACCTTTGGCAGCGATTACAGCCTCAAGTCTTCTTGGCCATGACGCTACAAGCTTGGCACACCTGTATTTGGGGAGTTTCTCCTATTCTTCTCTGCAGATCCTCTCAAGCTCTGTCAGGTTGTATGGGGAGCGTCGCTGCACAGCTATTTTCAGGTCTCTCCAGAGATGTTCGATCGGGTTCAAGTCCGGGCTCTGGCTGGGCCACTCAAGGACATTAAGACTTGTCCCGAAGCCACTCCTGCGTTGTCTTGGCTGTGTGCTTAGGGTCGTTGTCCTGTTGGAAGTTGAACCTTCGCCACAGTCTAGGTCCTTAGTACCCTGGAGCAGGTTTTCATCAAGGATCCCTCTGTACTTTGCTCCGTTCATCTTTCCCTCGATCCTGAATAGTCTCCCATTCCCTGCCGCTGAAAAACATCCCCACAGCATGATGATGCTGCCACCACCATGCTTCACCATAGGGATGGTGCATGGATTCCTCCAGACGTGACTCTTGGCATTCAGGCCAAAGAGTTCAATCTTGGTTTCATCAGACCAGAGAATCCTATTTCTCAACGTCTGAGAGTCCTTTAGGTGCCTTTTGGCAAACTCCAAGCAGGCTGTCATGTGCCTTTTACTGAGGACTGGCATCCGTCTGGCCCCCTCTACCATAAAGGCCTGATTTGGTGGAGTGCTGCAGAGATGGTTCTCCCATCTCCACAGAGGAACTCTGGAACTCTGTCAGAGTGACCGTCGGGTTCTTGGTCACCTCCCTGACCAAGGCCGTTCTCCCCCGATTGCTCAGTTTGTCCGGGCGGCCAGCTCTAGGAAGAGTTTTGGTGGTTCCAAACTTTTTCCATTTAAGAATGATGGAGGCCACTGTGTTCTTAGGGACCTTCAATGCTGCAGAAATTTTTTGGTACCCTTCCCTAGATCTGTGCCTTGACACAATCCTGTCTCGGAGCTCGACGGACAATTCCTTCGACCTCATGGCTTGGTTTTTGCTCTGACATGCACTGTCAACTTTGGGACCTTATATAGACAGGTGGGTGTGTGCCTTTCCAAATCATGTCCAATCAATTAAAATTACAATAGGTGGACTCCAATCAAGTTGTAGAAACATCTCAAGGATGATCAATGGAAACAGGATGCACCAGAGCTCAATTTCAAGGCCCATAGCAAAGGGTCTGAATACTTATCTAAATAAGGTATTTCAGCTTTTAATTTTTAATACATTAGCAAACATTTCTAAGCCGTTTTCACTTTGTCATTATGGGTGTAGGTTGATGAGGAAAAAATGGTATGTAATCCATTTTAGAGTAAGGCTGTAACGTAACAAAGTGGAAAAAGTCAAGGGGTCTGAATACTTTCTGAATGCACTGTACAATACAATCTTGGAAAATGTTGTCATATTTGCTGTCGCAGTACCGGTACCCAGCCTCACCACACAACCACACGACAAGCTGGGAGCAGCATATGATATTATGATGTAGTGATTTAGGGATAATACAATGTTAACCACAGGAGATACCAGAGAGTACTTACCTCTACTGCACCAATGACTGATAAGGAGGAGAAGAGAGAGAGCTGTAGCTTAGTGGGCATGATTCTGTTACCTTAGAGCTATTGTATTAAAGAGAGGGAAGGAAAGGGGGATGGTGAAAAGAAGGGATGAAATGTGTTACTAGCTGCTGTGGTAATGGCCTAAAGAGGTTTATAGACAAACAAATGGATAGCATTTCTTCCTTCGGCCTCTATCAAGGTTTTCAGCTCTGCTGCGTAGAGCAGTGGACATTTTTTGAAGGGAGGTAGGGTGTGCGTGCGTGCCCAATTTTCCATGGTCAGGAAAAACACCTTGCCCTAAGTACACTACTCTACAGGAGGTAAACCTTACCTTGGCAGATGAGTATGATAGGCTGTCAGGATACACACAGAATCCCCATGCCCAGGCCAGAAATGCAGAGGCAGCATTTTGAGAAGCATTTTGAAGAGCACTGTCCCTACAGGAGTTATTTCTTTATTTATTCATTACTAACTCCAATTTCTATATTTTCTTGTTGACCTGTAGGCAGATACTGTTCAAAAGGACAAACAATGTTTCATTGAGGAACAGACTAAATGAATGGGCACCATATGAAACCACACAGAACATAAAATACTTCCTGGGACCCCTGCTTGGTGCAGTCTGGTGTCACTGTGCGATATTATAAACATCATTATCCACTGTCCCATCTGAAGCCATAGTATTTGTGAATGGTGAAGAAGCCTAGTTTTAGATGTGGATACTCATTGATTGAAAGGGGATCTGAAAACACTGTAGGCCTATATCTAAGTTGTGTATGTTACAACCTATGTTAAAATCAGTGTACATTACATGTAATATCTATTAAAACAGATCCACGTTGTAATCAGATCTGGATGGAAGGTGACTGGCTGTGTGAATTTGGAGAGTAGACTTTTCACTAGGAACCAAAATGGCTAGGGGAACTCCTGTGACGTGTTTTGGCCTCCGCTACTCCCTGGTTCCCCCTCTCTCAGAGAGTAGGAGTAGGATGGGAGGGAGAGAGGGATGGTCTGTTTGTTGTCCCCAAAGAGAACACTTGTCTTATCAGGTATGGCTGGGGCCTTGAAGTGTGTTGTGCAGTAGTGTTTAGGCTCATGTCTTTCTGTCTCTTGCATGCACGCAGACGCCGACACACAGACGCAGACACACACACACACACACACACGTTCATACTGTCTCCCACTCGTGCGCTCTTTCCATTACATAGCCTCTTCCTTGCCCTTCGCTCGCTCTCGCGCTCTGTCTCTCCTCTCTGTCTGTCTGGTCCTGATTTAAATGTGAGGAAGAAGGGAGGAGCAGGCAGCAGCACCAATCAGTCCAGAGTGACTGGAACTGATGTTGGTTGGGGCTGTTCTGATTGCAGCTCCCTTACAGATTTTTCACTTTCTCACTCTGTTCTCCCTCCCTCTACTCCTTTCCTGCTTTCTTTCACTGCTGTTCGCTCATTCTCTGTTTCCAGCCAGGTAATCATCCATCCCTGGCCATTTCAGTCTAGCCTCCAGCAGAATCCTGTACTGCTTAAAGGCAAAACATGTTCCTATTATTTATGTGCTGTTCGAGACAGGAAAGAGGCAAGGGATCCAGTCCTTTCTTTTCTATTGGGAAATACCTTTTCAGGGCTGTAAATCTGTAGTCTCTCGTGGACAGAAGAAACAAAGATGGCTGGGGGCCTGCAGGCCAATGACTCAGCACTCCGTTTTTCAATGAAAGTGGAGACTAGCAATGAGAGATTAACTTCTCTCTCTCTCTCTCGTTATTTTGTTACCTTTCTGTAATTGATTCTCTCTCTCTCACTGGTGATTGAATGTCTGCCGTATCGACTCCGGCCTAAACAGACATATGGCTTAGATGTTTCTCTGGACTACTAGTCCTCTCTAGGGCTGTGGCGGTCATGTCTAAAGAAACATGATATGAAGAAAATGTAGTTTATTCAGAATAACAGAATAGCATACTCTGAGTTGTCCTTATGTTAGGCCCTGATATGGCCATGCCATATGGCTGTGGGTTACACTAGTTCATTTAGCAGACAAGATTTGCTTAGAATTCTTTATTATTTTATAGTATGAAGAATACAATTGAACATAGCTTAATAAAACAGAAATATTATTTTCTCCAAACGATTTCAAAGGAAGTGCGCACATGCAGCGATTCTGTGTTGAGTGGTTAACAAAGAAACTGGTCCTCCTATATGCTTAATTTAGAGTTATTTATTCAACTTTAGTTGTGATACAAACGTTGGGCTATATATTTGATTTTTAATACATTCTAAGGCTACATGATGGGATGATTTGAAACAAGTCGCAAGCTGCACACACTTCATCAGTCTCTCATTCACAATTTGACAAGGCCTTGATAATATTCTCACCAGGTCTCGAATTTTGATAATTCCCTTCTCCCGGCTGCCTTGCTCCGAAGCACCTCTCACTCACATTACATTTTAGTCATTTAGCCGACGCGCTTATCCAGAGCGACTTACAGTTAGTGAGTGCATACATTGTCATACATTACTCGCTCAGATGTAGCCAATGCCCGTCACGTGATCGGGTCCATCTCCGGCCGAAGTGGAGTCTTTTGTTTAGACATGTAGCTAGCTAGGTAGCTAAATAATGAACCGGCATAATCCCAACTCCTACTACTACCAATACAAACATTGTTAAAGCTACAGTATGAATCTGCAGGTAGCTAAAGCTAACAAAATAGATTCAATGTTAGCTAGCTAACATTAGGCTATAGCTAGCAGTGCAAATGGATTTCTGATTTCGAATATTACTACACAGATCATACACGTAACGTTAGCTAGCGAGCCAGCAAGCTAACGTTTGCTAGCTAACAGTATGCTTTAACTAGCAATAAAAACGACTTTCTGACTAAATTAGAAACTTTTATCTGAGAATGTTGCTAGACTCTTACCCGTATACATGGATGAACGCTTCACGGCAGACTGGAACCATTTAACTCCGTTTTGTTTGTAGCTACGTCTTGTTTGGCCAGTGTTGTCAAGTCACTCCGATTCATACTGACCGTGGCGTGTGCAGAAAGTAGCCCATCACTTTTTCCAACTGATCTGTCGATAGCGCATGCTAAATTCAGGGCATCAATGTTGTTGAGAAAAGTAGCTAAACTTTTGTAGTTCTGGATGGCAAACGTTATATCTTTCAAAAACGGCACGGTAGAAAGGACTGTCAACACATACTGAACAGCTCACGTTATAGACAAACGCATGCTACATGGCAGACCAATCCAAACTCATCTCTCGGCATGTCCAGCCCATCCATTATCACAGCCAATCATGGCAAGCGGGAAGGTTCCTGTCTTTTTCCGTGGCTAAACCAACTAGGCTCGTAATTTATCAATTGTATTTGTATTTATGGATGGAATACAAGTTTGTTATGAAGGCACATGAAAGTTCACATGTTCCAGAAGGAATTTCTGTCCAAAAACACATTTTCATAAAAAAAAAAAAAGGTTTACATTCAAATGCCGCTCCTGTGAAGTAGTGACGGGCGACATATGCCTAGTTTCCTGAAACAAGTCACATTTTCATGCAAGATAGGTAGGCTATACTCCTGTTGTAAAGCGAAGCAATGTGCTTAATATTAGGAAAGTTGATAAATAGTAGGCCTAGCCTATAGAAAGCTGATGGGATCCTCTTTTGAAGAGTCCATCAAAACTCAATTTTCTCACGCAATTGCATAGCCTATAGAAATGTTGCGCAACATGAGCTCATGGGCTGTCATGAAGTGTTTGATTAGATTTCAGATTCACATTTGCTACTAATGACCATCAACAGCATCAGAGCTTGGAGAAGCCTAATTACCGTGACTAACCGGTCAAGTGGAATTTTACTGCCATCATGACTCGTGACCGGTGGTAATACGGTCACTGTAACAGCCCTAGTTCTCTCTCAATCTCTCTTCCTCTCTCTCTGTTAACCTATCCCATCTCTCATTATGTTTATCTATTCTCTTTCTGTGAATTTACCTCCATGCTCTTTCTCCCTCTCTCGCTCCATTTTCCCCTCCCGCTTCTAACTCTTTCTGTATCTCCCTCCACACTCTCTCTTCTGTCTGCTCCCCCTCTCCCTCACCCACTATATCTCTGTGTGTTTCACTCACACACACACACACGCAAGCAAGCTCATACACTCTGTCTCCCACTGGCGCTCTCGTTCCATTTATATTGCCTCATCCCTCTCTCTCTCTCACTCTCTCCGACCACTGCACTTCCTGTGGCTGGCCTTGTGTATTTTATGTTAGCTCTAGATATGTTAATGTAATCAGCATGAGTGGGGAGAGCCCTGGGGAACCAGAGAGGGAGTCGCAGCTGCGCCTCCTCTCTGCCCAGGAACAGCTCGGGAGCGGGTAGAGACAGAGCCAGTCCCACCCTGTACTGGAGGTACTGGAGTTAGCAATAGCGTCATCGTCCCCCCGCATACCCAGTCTGTGCTGAGTATCTACCTGCCACTATGTCATGATGTTCAGAATTAAACATGTTTTAAGTGTGGATACTCTCTTCATAATGCATTTTATAATTCCTTAAATCCAATTCAAAATGCATTTTATTGCACAGCATAGGTGCTTTCCTTGTGCTTATGGGTGAGATTGTATATGGGTGTGACTTTTAAATGTAAATGTGTGTTAGGTGTTTGTGGGGGAGAAGGGCAAGGTGTCCTTGTATGTTTTTGCTGATGTTTGTGCATGCATACACACCTGTGTATGTGTTTGCATGATGGCCTTTGCAAGATCTGCACGTACACCTCCACAGTGTCACTCCAGGTATAATGTTGATATTGATGTTAACCAGGCTTGCCTTTCATAGCAGAGCACTTGTTTTTGCTGAAGCTTTTGGCTTATAATATAACTGGTAACATTATATTTGTTAGTACTCTTACTACATGTGATGATGCAGCATGAATGTGTTAATTTCTTTGCCAGATGGAAAAGGATGTGTGCATTGTCTGTCGTCGTGTCAGTCCGTCTTTGTCCTTGTGTAGCAGAAAACATATGGACAGAGCCATATGGACAGAGCCATATGTTTCTCTACATAAGGCTCCCATTTTTTCAGGGATAGTTGTGTAGAACAGGAGTCTAGAGGCATTATCTGTGGCTGTAGAGATAAAACCACTAAACAACAGCAGATCCACAGGCCCTTTTAGTAATCCATTCAGTTGTATAGAGGAGAATCAACACGACCTTGGATTCCTCTACTGTCACGACACACCAGACAGACAGCAAAACTTTGGAGAATCATGTTGGTGTCGTGATTGGATTAATCTTTTGGCATGCATGAGTTTCTTTGTGACTGTATGTGACGCACAGACAAACGCGTACAGTATTTAGACCCTTAAATTTTTTAAATGTTCTCATCAATCTACCCACAATACCCCATAATGACAAAGTGAAAACAGGTTTTTAGAAATGTTAGCAAATGTTATTTAAAATAAACAGTTACCTTATTTACATAAGTATTCAGACCCTTTGCTATGAGATTCGAAATTGCGCTCCGGTCCATCCTGTTTCCATTGATCATCCTTGATGTTTCTACACACCTGTCTATATAAGGTCCCACAGTTGACAGTGCATGTCAGAGCAAAAAACATGCCATGAGGTTGAAGGAATTGTCCGTAGAGCTCTGAGACAGGATTGGGTCAAGGCACAGATCTGGGGTAGTGTACCGTGTACCACAGTAGCACTTATGGGTCTCGCTGCTTCTGGGTGTCATGTCTGCAGCAATGAAGGTTCCCAAGAACACAGTGACCTCCATCATTCTTAAATGGAAGAAGTTTGGAATCACCAAGACTCTTCCTAGAGCTGGCTGCCTGGCCAAACTGAGCAATCGGGGGAGAAGGGCCTTGGTCAGGGAGGTGACCAAGAACCCGATGGTCACTCTGACAGAGCTCCAGAGTTCCTCTGTGGAGATGGTTGTCCTTCTGGAAGGTTCTCCCATCTCTGCAGCACTCCACCAATCAGGCCTTTATGATAGAGTGGACAGACAGAATCCACTCCTCAGTAAAAGGTACATGACAGCCCGCTTCGTGTTTGCCAAAAGGCACCTGAAGGACTCTGATCATGAGAAACAAGAATCTTTGGTCTGATGAAACCAAGATTGAACTCTTTGGCCTGAATGCCAAGCGTCACGTCTGGAGGAAACCAGGTGGCACCGCTCCTCACCTGGCCAATACCATCCATGTTGGTGGCAGCAGCATGCTGTGGGGATGTTTTTCAGTGGCAGGGACTGGGAGACTAGTCAGGATTGAAGGAAAGATGAACGGAGCAAAGTACAGAGAGATCCCTGATGGGAACCTTCTCTACAGCGCTCAGGACCTCAGACTAGGGTGAAGGTTCAACTTCCAACAGGACAACGACCCTAAGCACACAGCCAAGACAATGCAGGAGTGGCTTCGGGACAAGTCTCTGAATGTCCTTGAGTGGCCCAGCCAGAGCTCGGACTTGAACCCGATCGAACATCTCTGGAGAGAACTGAAAATAGCTTTGCAGCGACACTCCCCATCCAACCTGACAGAGCTTGAGAGTAACTGCAGAGAAGAATGGAGAAACTCCCCAAATACAGGTGTGCCAAGCTTGTAGCGTCATACCCAAGAAGACTTGAGGCTGTAATCGCTGCCAAAGGTGCTTCAACAAAGTACTGAGTAAAGGGTCTGAACACTCATGTAAATGTGATGTTTCAGATTTTATTGTTTGTATTTTTTGCAAGAAAATCTAAAAACCTGTTTTTGCTTTGTCATTATGGGGTATTGTGTGTAAAAAAAAAACAATTTAATCAATTTTAGAATAAGGCTGTAACTTAACAAAATGTGGAAAAAGTCAAGGAAGGGGTCTGAATACTTTCCAAATGCACTGTATATACACATGCTTGTGTGATTTATTTTAACCTCAAACCTCATAACTAAGTGGAGACGATACGGATATGACCTAGGCAAGGCAAAAATATTGCATCCTTGATGTTGCCTCAATTTATAGAACACCACTTTTCATCCCTGCTCAGTGGGTACTGGCTCAGTGGGTACTGGCTCAGTGGGTACTGGCTCAGTGGGTACTGGCTCAGTGGTGTGATGGCTTGTCTTTGTGCCTTGTACCTTTATGACACCCAGAAGCAGAGAGACCAATAAGTGCTACTGTGGTTTCACGTAGTTCTGTTCTTCCTCATTAGTGGGAGGTGGGCCGCAGTGGTGGAATGAGTGAGAAAGTGCTCTCTCATGCGCTCTTTCAATTCAAGAAGCTTTATTGGCATGAAAAGTGAACAACCTAGAGTCCTGTACATGTACACTGAATGTACAAAACATTAAGGACACCTGCTCTTTCCATGACAGACTGACCAGGTGAATCCAGGTGAAAGCTATGATCTCTTATTGATGTCACTTGTTAAGTCCACTTCAATCAGTGTAGATGAAGGGGAGGAGACAGGTTAAAGAAGGATTTTTAAGCCTTGAGACGAGACATGGAATGTGTATGTGTGCCATTCAGTGGGTGAATGGGCAAGACAAATTATTTAAGTGCCTTTGAATGGGGTATGGTAGTAGGTGCCAGGCGCTCCGGTTTGTGACAAGAAATGCAACGCTGCTTGGTTTTTCACACAACAGTTTCCCTTGTGTATCAGGAATGGTCCACCACCCAAATGACATCAAGCCAACTTGACAAAACTGTGGGAAGCATTGGAGTCAACATGGGCCAGCATCCCTGTGGAACGCTTTCGACACCTTGTAGAGTCCATGACCCGACAAATTGAGGCTGTTCCAAGGGCAAAAGGGGGTGCAACTCAATATTAGGAAAGTTTTCCTTTTTTTTTGTACACTCAGTCTTTTTCACACTCACGCTATTTCCTCTACCTCTTTTTCGCTCTCATGCAGTCTCCCCATCACCCCTCTCGTACCAGTACTCTCTCACACACCATTTCTCCCTTCTCCCCCTCCCCTTCTCCCTCCCTCCATCTGTTTGTGTCAGTTCTCAATAGCATGGACATAAATCTCTCACACACACAGTCCCAGTCCCAATGAGAAGCTGTAGCAAGACAAAGTGTGTGTGTGTGTTAGGTTTTTATTTTTGTTTAAAAAGTATCTTTCTCCAATATGTCTTATTTGGTCCATCAATGAAACGGACATACTCATAGCAGAGCTGAGGCTGATTGATCATGGTTGATGAATCACATGAGGTCCAATTTGATTGATCACATAACAGGGTCAATTTTCCTCACTGGATGATTGACAGCTCCACTGAGCCTTGGAGCCATGCCTGTTTTAATTAGCTATTTGATTTTCTAATCTGGCATCGATCCGCTCACTCACCCCCATTGTCTCAGAAAAGTTATGAAGACAGTACAGAAGTTTCTATCTGAAAAGTTATGCAGGTTAAACCCACTAGTTTCTTTCTGATTTAGGAGGCATTGTGGACAGTGTGTGACAGTATGCAGTAGTGTGGATGCCTTCCACAATGCAGTTGTTACTGTATGTTAGTTCTTCACTGAGTCATTGATCTCTGCACTGGCTGTGAGGTTTTGCTCCTAGAAAAATTGAGGTTTCTAGAGTATAAATCACAATACCACAGGGAATTAGCTTTGTTCTGTCGTAGCCGGCCGCGACCGGGAGACCCATGGGGCGGGGCACAATTAGCCAGCGTCGTCCAGGGTAGGGGTGGGCATGGCCGGCAGGGATGTAGCTCAGTTGGTAGAGCATGGCGTTTGCAACGCCAGGGTTGTGGGTTCGATTCCCACATGGGGCCAGTATGAAAATGTATGCACTCACTTAACTGTAAGTCGCTCTGGATAAGAGCGTCTGCTAAATGACTAAAATGTAAATGTAAATGTTCTGATGGCAGATTTTTTGGAGCACAGCACTGAGCTAAGAGTCAGAATGGAGAACACCCTAGTCGTAGCTGTGCTCGGCGCGAGGATACACCAATCCCTATCTTGTCCTAGCTCCCCTCAACCCCCTCTCTACAACTGAACCATATAGCCTGAGAGCGAGTGCGCAACACATAAATCCGTCCCCCGTCTCATTGGCGCTTATAAAAATGCCATGAATCAGCTCCAGCCGCAGCTCTCAACAGTTGTCGTCGTCCCCCCCCCGCACCTAATGATTTACTAGCTGAGCACCATAGCAGACTGACTGTGAAGCCCAGACTTTTACCAGTCCTCCTTTCTTTCCTCCTTCATCCCTTCATCTGCCACCTTGCCTTTTATTCATTCACCCAACCTCCCATAACAGCTGTGTCAGGTGGTTTTTCCCGATTTCGTATTTTATTTTTTTGACTCATTTTGTAATAACAAAAAAATAAACATACTTTTTTTTGCATCCTTTCAATAGAGTTCCAGACACTTGTAGAATCTATGCAATCTATCCATTGAAGCGGCTCGTGGTGGCCCAACGCCCTATTAAGACACTATGTTGATTTTGTCACCTGTATATGGCTTACATCCTATATGTCTTTGTCTCTAGCCAAATAGTTAGTCCTAAATAGTTTCCAAGCTCATTTGATTCTGATCTTCACTCAAGCTTTAATGCTCCACAGTGTAGCTAATTGTGGTCTTGCATTGCGTACTTTCAAAGGGTATAAATGAGGCTTTAGGTCACCAACAGCTGTAAGACCAGCTGTAGCTCAATTGGTAGAGCAATGCGTTTGTAACGCCAGGGTAGTGGGTTCGATCCCCGGGACCACCCATACGTAAAAATGTATGCACACATGACTGTAAGTCGCTTTGGAGAAAAGCGTCTGCTAAATGGCATATTATATTATATTATATTATAAGACACTGTCACACTACTCCTCTAGAGTGGCCAAAGAGACAGCAGGTCTGATTTTCATACTAATAGATTTAAGAGAGTAGTCATCTTTCCAGCAACGCCAGTTAACACCAACTGGAAGGAAGTAATCATCAACTCCCCATTAGGGCTTGTCAGAGCACAAATATTATACCAGAATGCCCCCATTAACTCTAGCACAGTTTTAAATCACTAGTCTTATCTTGATCTCTGTCAACTTTTGACCCCTGCGATAGGACATCGAGTCACCTGCTTCCCCGTTGGTGAATCCAATGCAGTGTGTAGCCGTCGGATCCTGGACCCACAGAGGAGAAGTACTTGGCGAACGCTCTGTTTCCCTCAAAGTCCTCCATGTCCAACCTCGGCTCATAATTCCTCCTCAGGGTGAGATGGAAGATGTTCTCCAGCCCCAGCCAATACTCTCCATCTGCGTTGTCAAACCCTCTCTTGTAGTGATCCCATCGCCTGTGCCGTCCATCCTGCCGTCAGTGGCCATGTCACAGTACACCTGCACGCCGGACGTTGGGCCAATGGGGTAGATGCTGCTGGGTTGGGTGTTGTCATGGTTGTAGATGTCAGCACAGTCTAAAGGCAGGGTTTACTGAGAGTGGACGGCCACAGGAGCCAGTAGAGCCAGGAGCAACACTACCTTCATTCTACCGGGTGGAGAGAGTTGTTTCACATTGATTTGTGTTGTCTCGTTTTCTGTCTGATGGCTTTTCTGCTCGATTCTGACTCTCTTATGCCTGTGATGAGCCCAAAATAACATGATCAACATTACGGCTTTTATGGAGTTAACAAGTGCAATAGACCTTATCTGCTGACTGGGTGGAAATGTTGTAGCTGTGTGTGTTCAGTGATGTCAAGGTACCAGTACTGCTATTTGGTTCTTGACTAACAAGCAATGGTGAGAATCAGACGCCTGTGTATTTTCCTGAACCAAGATGTACGTGCGTGCATGCTAAGTTTTACAAAAACAGTTTTACAATTTGATAATCTATGAATGTAGGTGGATTTGCAGTTTTCACAATTTTGTTGCCTTAGACCCTGGAAGCATTTGGTCGTAGCAACTTTTAAAGCTACAGTCTGCGATTTAATACATCATTTTTGGGACTTTTCTGAAATATAGCCATTGATTCTTGAAGAATATAACTTATGCCACATGAGATTAGTTCAACTTTCTTAACCAATCAGAACCATTCAAACATGGTGAAACTATCATTTTCATTTCATGGATGGGCAGTCTTTACATCCATAGGTCTGTCTATGAATATGAGAGTAGATCTCCAGCCCCATCCCTCAGCCTTTTACCAAAACAAGAGGCGGGCGGACGTTTTGTTATATTTTATCTCCTCTTGGGGCAACATTTATCTAGTCTTGACAAAATGGGAAAACTGTGCGAACAAAGGGGTAAATACCATATATATATATATATATATATATATAATATGGTTAATTCATAATGCAGTGTCCAGACTTTTTTTTACCATGGGCTATGTTTTGGTGGTACATGTGTGCTGCTTTGGCTGATGTAATTGTACGAGGTTAAGACAGTTTGTATTGGGATGGAACACCTGTGTGTGACCCATCTGGGCTTCAGAGGTCTGACTGCGGTCAGGTGCCATATGAGGACAAGGCCTTTTGGCTAAGGTGTCCCTTCACCAATGACTTTGCAGAGTAATTCTTTTAAACCATTATCCTCCGCCTCCTCATGGTCATTTGATGCATTCCTATTGGTCCTCCTGTCCTGACACCTAACTTCCAGATGGTCCCTTCACATGGACACCCTGGCTTCGTTCAGACTCTCTACCCTTCTCAAGGTGTGCGCTCTTTCACTCCCAATCATACATTGGATTGGTGCAAGCATAGCTGGAAGGAGCTTCCACCATATTCCGCACACCAGTCCATTCCTTTTAAATCCATGAGTGGGAGTGTATAAGTACACACTTCAGGAGAAGGGTAGAGAATCGGAACGCAGCCAATGTCCCATAACAACCCCTTTTTTTTTATGTTATAGTAAGTTTTTAAACAGGAACACAAATCATACAAACAGGAATCAAGGCATCATAACGGACATGTTATTTTCTGAATCGATGAAAAGACGAAACCGTGGTTAGTTAAACCATCTCACTAAATACAGTTGTACCCATAATGGTTTGATAAGAAGATACAACAGAGTTTTGTTTGGGAACATAACTTGTGTAGCTATTTGTTGGAAGTGATAAAAAAGAGCATGCTAGTCTAAAACGCCTCACTAAATAACCCTACAATTATTTCCCCTCCTACTGTATTGTCAACACTCACTCTCTCCACCCTGATTATCAAGCTCTCCACCCTGATTTGACAACCTCCATGTCTCTTCACCTTGGACACGAGCCAGACACACTTAGCTCTATACTCTCCTCCCCGGCTCTCTCTCCCTCTCTCTCTCGCACCCTCTCTCTCGCTCTCTCCCTCTCTCTTCTCGCTCTCGCTCCCTCTCTCTTCTCCCTCTCTCTCCCTTCTCTCTTTGAGTCTTGCTGCCCCTCCCTCCCTCCTCCTCTCTCCTCTGCCCCCCCCCCCCCCCCACTCTCCCTCTACTTGAGTTGTGCTGTTCCTTCCTGTCCTAACCATAAAATATGTCATTGCCAGGCAGGGGTCAACCCATTAGTGAGAAGGGGACCTTGCCAGTCATAGATTTGACAATCTCAGTAAAGCCAGGTGACACAGAATGGAAGAATGCCCGTGCCCGCATCCCCTACTGCCCCCGGAGGACATTCATCACTGGGGGGGATAGGGGGTGAAGTGTGTGTGTGTGTGTGTGTGTGTGCTTGCGTAAAGCTGAGACATCATTGTATAGTACTTTTGTGTACAACATGATTCCAATTGGCTGGACTATCACAATCACATCCTGTCTGGCAGAATATAAAATCATTATTGTTCCGACAATTATATTCCTGTTATTTTCAGATTTGTCCACCAATGACCTAGCTATACTCTCTGGTGTCCTGTTCCCTGAAGGGAGGACTGAACTCACTACTGACTGCTACTTTGTTTTTGTTTATCCTCTTTTCTCTGAAACATTATCTGTGTTGATTTAATTAGGAAATAAAGTGCTGAGACCATTTGTTTTTGATGAGCAACTTGAGCCGCAAGGGGGGATCTTGACACTAGGAGAGTATGCGTGCGTGCTCTGAGGTTATTAGGCTCTGTGGGACTAGATGGAGGAGAGTTCTCCTCGCCATGCCCTCTTCCTCCAGGGTAAGGCAGTATACTCTAGGGACTCTCCCACTCAGGGGAGCAGGTTCCTGGTTCTCCTGAGCCCAGCCTCCCCCTTAGTCATCCAGGGCCTGGAAGACAAAACAAATGATTTACTCCGACTGACTGCAGCTAAACCTTATTATCTCTAGCTTAGATGTTACTGCCTGGTTCCATCAACATCACAACAACATACCTCTGGTTTAATTAACCTGTCAACACTCTCTCTCTCTAGGTCCAGGAAAAGGGTGGGGTGGGGGTGCTCCTTTAAAAGCCACACAGAGCAACAGCAGCAGCAAATTGCCTTGTCTTCAGTATGCGTACAGTATTTCCATCACATCACTATTTAATGTAAGATGCTGCCCAGTGCCCATATACTGTAACAGTCATCTCATCCCACCACTAGCTCCATTCTAATTGGTTAGCATCCATAATGCTGTAATATATACAGGAAGTGCAATGCTTCCTGGCTCTTCTCCTCTCTTCCACTGTGATGCAGTGATGAAATGGCACCGTATTCCCTATATAGTGCACTACTTTTGACCAAGGCCCGTCAAAAGTAGTTCACTGTCTATATAGGGATTAGGGTGCCATTTGAGACATGCAGTGATGCAGTGCCTGGTCTTTGTGTGCAGCTGGCTAAGTGTTGTATTCACTGTAGATCAGATTCACAACAATTATTATTTCTCAGTCTGTTCAGTCACTTCACCATGTTAGCCATTATAATAGCCATCTCATCACACCTGCACTGGAAGGACAGCCATCCGGAAAATGTGTTCAAGTTGCGGTGACCGTATTACCGCCACACCGGCGGTCACGAGTCATGAACTTGCTAACTGCCTGGTACTCAGCACTCTATTGTCCCTCTAATCATTCTGACATCAATGCAAATGTAATGGAAAATCTAATCAAACACTTCATGAGAGCCCATGAGCTCATGTTGCGCAACATTTCTATAGGCTATGCAATTGCGAGAGAAAACAGAGTGATGGCCTCTACTAAAACGAGGAGGATCCCATCAGACTAGGCCTATTATATTTATTTCTCAACTTTCCTAATATTAAGCACATTGTTTATCTTTACAACAGGAGTATAGCCTACCTGGCTAGCATGAAAATGAACCACAAGAAAAGCGTCCTCCATCCGCTATTTAAGTGCATAGATGTATTTTTCCCGCTGCCCCGTTTCGAGACAGGTGCATGATAATGGTCCATTCTAAATCAAAACAAATTTCACACACATATTATTTAGTATATGTAAAGACAAGATTTAGTCAAGAATAGTCTGATGGGTGACAATATTAGCCTATCACTTGTGAATGATGCCCAGCATAAGGCAAGAAACAATGCCTTTTTTTGCGACCTTTTCTAATCATAGTCGCACACCTCATGTATCCTAGCCCATAGGCCTATATGTTTTGATAAGGTTTGTATCACAACTGAAGTGGCCACATAACTTCTTAAAATGAAGCACATTAATCCGCTTTACAAGGGGTTTAGAGCCTAACTGGCATACATATGCAGCACCCGAGTTTCAATTTGGAGAAGATCATTTTCACCATAAAAATGCACCTTTTTATAATAAAAGCATTACATGCATAATCACATTTGCGCTCACTTTTGATAATGGTGTTTTCCCGCTAATGGAACATTCGTGCTTGTAGTCTACTTCCATGTGGGCATTGCTGAGCTTTATAATGTGAAGAAATAGCCTAATAGTGTATCAACATTTTTAAGCTAAACGTTCTGATCTGTTGCGTCAGCCACATTGCATAAAAAATGTTTTGACGCTAGTGGTTGTATTAATTTGGGATCTATTGCACCCCAGAACTGTCCCAGACTATGTTTTGGAATATTTATTTCTCGCACAGAATAGAATAGGTTGACTTTTGTACTATGGGGGACAGTAGATTGACATAGGCTAGTGCTTTTGCTGTTCATTAGGCCTACTCATCTTGTTGGCTGACGAAAATTAAATGTGGACAGTTCTTCCAATATCTTCAATATGCACCTCGGAATTGCATAAGGACGCGCCCATTTGCGTCCCCTAAGTGTCTGTCTTCACTTGTAGCCTGTGAGAAAGACCCTTTGGATTGCGCAGCACTCAGGGAGATGGGAAAAATGGCCACTGGCCGCAAAAGGCATGGTTTTTTTTAGGGTGCATTACGGCCACACAAAGGGGATGCCGCCGGGAAATTCAAGGCATTATCAAGTGCTTGTCAAATTGTGAATGAGAGACTGATGAAGTGTGTACAGCCTGCGCAAAAAAAAAATGCTGAGTTCATGCCTTTCAAGCGACTTTTTTCAAATCATCATTATTTGCATAATGCAGCCTTACAATGTATTAAAAATAAAAAACATATAGCCCAACTTTTATAGAACAACTAAAGTTACATTAATAACTCTAAATTAAGCATATAGGAGTACCTATTTCTTTGTTAACCGATAAACTCAGAATAGCCACATGTGCGCACTCCCTCAAATTGTTTGGAGAAAATATCCTTTCTATTTTATTCAGCTTTGTTCAATTGTATTCTTCATACTATAAAATAAAATAAGGCCACGGAATTCTAACCAAATCTTGTCTGCTAAATGAACTAGTGTAGACCACAGCCATATGCCATAGCCAGATCAGGACCTAACATATGGACAACTCAAAGTATGCTATTCTGTTCTTCTGAAATAGACTACGTTTTCTTCATATGTTTCTTTAGACCTGTCTAAAATAAATAATGTAGGCTATATTACATGGATTTATTAGACTTTTTTTAAATGTAGATGTTCCAATGGTCTGCATCAGTGACTTGTAGGCTATGTGTGGAAGCCAGGAGATGCTAAATGTGTTTGTTAATTAACGGTCACTTACCTTGAGACCGACAGTTATTTGCTTGACAATCATCTGCTGACAAAATTTAGTGACCGCCACAGCCCTAGTTCAAGTTAAACTGAGGAGCGAGAGAAAGCAATAAGCAGCAATCAAAGAAAATTCCATAATGGAGTTGATCTTAGGGGAAATGAGGGAGTTGGCCAATTACATGCTGCTGCCTAAAGAGAGCTCTGTAACAACAATTTGGGATAATAATAGCAGTAAAGACTTGTTTTTGTTGCGTTTGGTTTCATCAATAGGTACTTAGTTACAGAACTCCCACCCTAGGTGAGAGGCTAGCCTACCCTTTTATCCCTTAGACCAGGGGTGTCAAACTCATTTTAGCTCAGGGGCCACATGGAGGAAAATCTATTCCCAAGTGGGCCGGACCGGAAAAATCATTATATATATATATATATATATATATACATACATACATACATACAGTGGGGGAAAAAATTATTTAGTCAGCCACCAATTGTGCAAGTTCTCCCACTTAAAAAGATGAGAGGCCTGTAATTTTCATCATAGGTACACGCCAACTATGACAGACAAATTGAGAAAAGAAAATCCAGAAAATCACATTGTAGGATTTTTTATGAATTTATTTGCAAATTATGGTGGAAAATAAGTATTTGGTCACCTATAAACAAGCAAGATTTCTGGCTCTCACAGACCTGTAACTTCTTCTTTAAGAGGTTCCTCTGTCCTCCACTCGTTACCTGTATTAATGGCACCTGTTTGAACTTGTTATCAGTATAAAAGACACCTGTCCACAACCTCAAACAGTCACACTCCAAACTCCACTATGGCCAAGACCAAAGAGCTGTCAAAGGACACCAGAAACAAAATTGTAGACCTGCACCAGGCTGGGAAGACTGAATCTGCAATAGGTAAGCAGCTTGGTTTGAAGAAATCAACTGTGGGAGTAATTATTAGGAATTGGAAGACATACAAGACCACTGATAATCTCCCTCGATCTGGGGCTCCACGCAAGATCTCACCCCGTGGGGTCAAAATGATCACAAGAACGGTGAGCAAAAATCCCAGAACCACACGGGGGGACCTAGTGAATGACCTGCAGAGAGCTGGGACCAAAGTAACAAAGCCTACCATCAGTAACACACTACGCCGCCAGGGACTCAAATCCTGCAGTGCCAGACGTGTCCCCCTGCTTAAGCCAGTACATGTCCAGGCCCGTCTGAAGTTTGCTAGAGTGCATTTGGATGATCCAGAAGAGGATTGGGAGAATGTCATATGGTCAGATGAAACCAAAATATAACTTTTTGGTAAAAACTCAACTCGTCGTGTTTGGAGGACAAAGAATGCTGAGTTGCATCCAAAGAACACCATACCTACTGTGAAGCATGGGGGTGGAAACATCATGCTTTGGGGCTGTTTTTCTGCAAAGGGACCAGGACGACTGATCCGTGTAAAGGAAAGAATGAATGGGGCCATGTATCGTGAGATTTTGAGTGAAAATCTCCTTCCATCAGCAAGGGCATTGAAGATGAAACGTGGCTGGGTCTTTCAGCATGACAATGATCCCAAACACACCGCCCGGGCAACGAAGGAGTGGCTTCGTAAGAAGCATTTCAAGGTCCTGGAGTGGCCTAGCCAGTCTCCAGATCTCAACCCCATAGAAAATCTTTGGAGGGAGTTGAAAGTCCATGTTGCCCAGCGACAGCCCCAAAACATCACTGCTCTAGAGGAGATCTGCATGGAGGAATGGGCCAAAATACCAGCACCAGTGTGTGAAAACCTTGTGAAGACTTACAGAAAACGTTTGACCTGTGTCATTGCCAACAAAGGGTATATAACAAAGTATTGAGAAACTTTTGTTATTGACCAAATACTTATTTTCCACCATAATTTGCAAATAAATTCATAAAAAATCCTACAATGTGATTTTCTGGATTTTTTTTCTCATTTTGTCTGTCATAGTTGACGTGTACCTATGATGAAAATTACAGGCCTCTCTCATCTTTTTAAGTGGGAGAACTTGCACAATTGGTGGCTGACTAAATACTTTTTTTCCCCACTGTATATATATATATATAACTTAAAAACAACAACTTCAGATTGTTTTCTTTGTTTTAATACGATCAACATACAACATAAAGCTGGAGCCTGAGGACAGTGTGTCCAAAATAGTACAAGCACAACATCACTATTAATCATAAAACACCTCAAGTTATTTGAAAGTTCTGAGGACAAAGAACACACAAACGCACAATGCCTCAGTGATTAACAGAACTGTTTCACAGATCACAGAACTATATCAGGGTGTCATTTCTCAGGCAGAAATGTAGATAAAAATAATGAAATCCTGTTCGCCAAACAAGTGCAAGAACCACAGAGTCAAGAATAGGTTAAATATACAAATAAAATAAAATCAATTAAAAACAATAGCACATCAACATAAAAACATATAAACATAAATCTGAAAGCGTTGCTCAAACTCCCGTAACAGTCCCGTTATTTTATCTTTGAACCGCTTCATGTCTGCCACATGTTGGGTCGCGCACACATTTTTCAGACAGGGAAAGTGAGCTGCATCACCACCGGCAAGTTGCGTCTCCCACAATGACAGCTTCAACTTGAAAGAACGTATGCTGTCATAATACTGCGTGACAACTTTGTTGCGCCCTTGCAGCTGTTTGTTCAAGTTATTCAGGTGCTCTGTAACATCCACCATAAATTCAAGGTCCTGCATCCATTCTGCGGAATGAAATTCTAACACTGGTTTGCCCTTTTCTTCCATGAACTGTTCAATTTCTTCTCGTAAATCAAAGAAACGCCTCAGCACAGCACCTCGGCTTAACCATTTTACCTCAGTGTGGTATGGCAGGCCATAGATGTGGTCTTTCTCTCTGAGAAGGCTGTCAAACTGACAGTGATTCAGGCTTCTGGATCGGATGAAATTAACAGTTTGGATGACCACCTTCATGACGTTATCCATCTTTAATGACTTGCAACACAAAGCCTCCTGGTGCAAAATACAGTGAAAAGTCAAAAAATCACGTCCTCCATTTGCAGATTGCAGTTTCTCTCTGAACTTTGTCACAACGCCTGCTTTTTTCCCGATCATTGAGGGCGCACCATCTGTAGCCAGGCTGACAGCGCGGGACCAGTCCACTCCAACCCTGTCCAGCGCGCCGACGAGTGCGGTAAAAATATCAGCTGCTGTCGTTGTATCTGTCATCGGCACCAACTCCACGAACTCCTCGGTGACGGTCAATGTGTCATCAACTCCGCGGATGAAAATGGCCAGTTGTGCAACATCTGTAATGTCCGTGCTTTCATCAATTGCAACCGAAAACGCAATAAATGACTTTACTTTTTGCTTCAACTGGCTGTCCAAATCCACTGAAAGATCGGAAATCCTGTCTGCAACTGTGTTTCTTGTCAGGCTGATATTTGCAAAAGCCTGCCGCTTTTCAGGGCACACAATCTCCGCTGCCTTCATCATGCATGTTTTTACAAATTCACCCTCACTAAATGGTTTTGAAGCCACTGCGATTTCATTAGCAATGAGGTAGCTAGCTTTCACTGCAGCGTCACTGATGTCTCGACTGTGAGTAAACACAGACTGCTGTTTCTTCAGACCCGCCAACAGTTCATTCACCTTCTCTCATCTCCGCTGTCCTTGAAAGTTGTCATATTTGTCGGCATGAAGACTCACATAGTGGCGACGAAGGTTATATTCTTTCAGCACTGTAACATGCTCTGAACACACCAAACATACAGCTTTCCCATTCAATTCCGTGAATAAATAGGATGACCATTTTTCTTGGAACACTCTGCACTCTGCGTCCACTTTTCTCTTTTTTGACAGAGACATATTGGGGCAATGAGGGTGCCAAAGCACATAATGTTAAAAGTAGAAGCCGTAATAAATATCGCGGGCAAAACAAAGTAGCTCATTGGCTGCACGTGCTTGACCTACTTGCTCTGCCCCGGTATAGGGGCATTAAACAATCGTATTAATACGATCAACATACAACATAAAGCTGGAGCCTGAGGACAGTGTGTCCAAAATAGTACAAGCATAACATCACTATTAATCATAAAACACTTCAAGTTTATTTGAAAATTCTAAAGAAAAAGAACACACAAACACACAATGCCTCAGTGATTAACAGAACTGTTTCACAGATCACAGAACTATTTGTTTGTGGGATAGGATGAGGCACCGTGGGTAGTAGGAAGTTAGGAGTGGTAGGAATATATACACTACCGTTCAAAAGTTTGGGGTCACTTAGAAATGTCCTTGTTTTCCATGAAAACATACATGAAATGCATAGGAAATGTAGTCATTGACAAGGTTAGAAATAATGATTTTTAATAGAAATAATAATTGTCGTTCACACTTTGCTTTCGTCAAAGAATCCTCCATTTGCAGCAATTACAGCCTTGCAGACCTTTGGCATTCTAGTTGTCAATTTGTTGAGGTAATCTGAAGAGATTTCACCCCATGCCTCCTGAAGCACCTCCCACAAGTTGGATTGGCTTGATGGGCACATCTTACGTACCATACGGTCAAGCTGCTCCCACAACAGCTCAATAGGGTTAAGATCCGGTGACTGTGCTGGCCACTCCATTATAGACAGAATACCAGCTGACTGCTTCTTCCCTAAATAGTCCTTGCATAGTTTGGAGCTGTGCTTTGGGTCATTGTCCTGTTGTAGGAGGAAATTGGCTCCAATCAAGCGCCGTCCACAGGGTATGGCATGGCGTTGCAAAATGGAGTGATAGCCTTCCTTCTTCAAGATCCCTTTTACCCAGTACAAATCTCCCACTTTACCACCACCAAAGCACCCCCAGACCATCACATTGCCTCCACCATGCTTGACAGATGGCATCAAGCACTCCTCCAGCATCTTTTCATTTGGTCTGCGTCTCACAAATGTTCTTCTTTGTGATCC
The DNA here is from genome assembly GCF_964263955.1 of Coregonus lavaretus. Classification (NCBI taxonomy): domain Eukaryota; kingdom Metazoa; phylum Chordata; class Actinopteri; order Salmoniformes; family Salmonidae; genus Coregonus; species Coregonus lavaretus. The sequence goes on from NC_140017.1 coordinate 21,896,670, forward strand.
GAACACCTCAAACTTCAATTCATCTGTCCATAACACTTTTTTCCAATCTTCCTCTGTCCAGTGTCTGTGTTCTTTTGCCCATCTTAATCTTTTCTTTTAATTGTATAGTCTGAGATGGCTTTTTCTTTGCAACTCTGCCTAGATGGTCAGCATCCCGGAGTCGCCTCTTCACTGTTGACGTTGAGACTGGTGTTTTGGGGGTACTATTTAATGAAGCTGCCAGTTGTTTCTCAAACTACACACTCTAATGTATTTGTCCTCTTGCTCAGTTGTGCACCGGGGCCTCCCACTCCTCTTTTTATTCTGGTTAGAGCCAGTTTGCGCTGTTCTGTGAAGGGAGTAGTACACAGCGTTGTACGAGATCTTCAATTTCTTGGCAATTTCTCGCATGGAATATCCTTCATTTCTCAGAACAAGAATAGACTGACGATTTTCAGAAGAACGTTATTTGTTTGGTCAGCGCATGCTCGGAGTACACGTCCTGGTAATCCGTCTGGCCCTGCGGCCTTGTGAATGTTAACCTGCTTAAGTCTTACTCACATCGGCTACGGAGAGTGTGATCACATAGTCATCCGGAGCAGCTGATGCGCTCATGCATGCTTCAGTGTTGCTTGCCTCGAAGCGAGCATAGAAGTGATTTAGCTCGTCTGGTTGGCTTGTGTCACTGGGCAGCTCGCAGCTGTGCTTCCCTTTGTAGTCTGTAATAGTTTGCAAGCCCTGCCACATCCGACAAGCGTCGGAGCCGGTGTAGTACGATTCAATCTTAGTTCTGTATTGACTCTTTGACTGTTTGATGGTTCATTGGAGGGCATAGCGGGATTTATTTGTACGCGTGTCTGTGTGTGGAGTAAAGATGGTCTAGAGTGTTTTTTCCCTCTGGTTTCACATTTAACATGCTGGTAGAAATTAGGTTGAACGGATGTAAGTTTCCCTGTGGTGGTAAATAGACAGCTACGACAAATATAGAAAACTCTCTTGGTAAATAGTGTGGTCTACAGCTTATCATGAGATACTCTACCTCAGGCGAGCAAAACCTTGAGACTTCCTTAGTATTAGATTTTATGCACCAGCTGTTGTTTACAAATACAGTGGGGGAAAAAAGTATTTAGTCAGCCACCAATTGTGCAAGTTCTCCCACTTAAAAAGATGAGAGAGGCCTGTAATTTTCATCATAGGTACACGTCAACTATGACAGACAAAATTAGAAAAAAAATTCCAGAAAATCACATTGTAGGATTTTTAATGAATTTATTTGCAAATTATGGTGGAAAATAAGTATTTGGTCAATAACACAAGTTTCTCAATACTTTGTTATATACCCTTTGTTGGCAATGACACAGGTCAAACGTTTTCTGTAAGTCTTCACAAGGTTTTCACACACTGTTGCTGGTATTTTGGCCCATTCCTCCATGCAGATCTCCTCTAGAGCAGTGATGTTTTGGGGCTGTCGCTGGGCAATACAGACTTTCAACTCCCTCCAAAGATTTTCTATGGGGTTGAGATCTGGAGACTGGCTAGGCCATTCCAGGACCTTGAAATGCTTCTTACGAAGCCACTCCTTCGTTGCCCGGGCGGTGTGTTTGGGATCATTGTCATGCTGAAAGACCCAGCCACGTTTCATCTTCAATGCCCTTGCTGATGGAAGGAGGTTTTCACTCAAAATCTCACAATAAATGGCCCCATTCATTATTTCCTTTACACGGATCAGTCGTCCTGGTCCCTTTGCAGAAAAACAGCCCCAAAGCATGATGTTTCCACCCCCATGCTTCACAGTAGGTATGGTGTTCTTTGGATGCAACTCAGCATTCTTTGTCCTCCAAACACGACGAGTTGAGTTTTTACCAAAAAGTTATATTTTGGTTTCATCTGACCATATGACATTCTCCCAATCCTCTTCTGGATCATCCAAATGCACTCTAGCAAACTTCAGACGGGCCTGGACATGTACTGGCTTAAGCAGGGGGACACGTCTTGCACTGCAGGATTTGAGTCCCTGGCGACGTAGTGTGTTACTGATGGTAGGCTTTGTTGCTTTGTTCCCAGCTCTCTGCAGATCATTCACTAGGTCCCCCCGTGTGGTTCTGGGATTTTTGCTCACCGTTCTTGTGATCATTTTGACCCCACGGGGTGAGATCTTGCGTGGAGCCCCAGATCGAGGGAGATTATCAGTGGTCTTTTATGTCTTCCATTTCCTAATAATTGCTCCCACAGTTGATTTCTTCAAACCAAGCTGCTTACCTATTGCAGATTCAGTCTTCCCAGCCTGGTGCAGGTCTACAATTTAGTTTCTGGTGTCCTTTGACAGCTCTTTGGTCTTGGCCATAGTGGAGTTTGGAGTGTGACTGTTTGAGGATGTGGACATGTGTCTTTTATACTGATAACAAGTTCAAACAGGTGCCATTAATACAGGTAACGAGTGGAGGACAGAGGAGCCTCTTAAAGAAGAAGTTACAGGTCTGTGAGAGCCAGAAATCTTGCTTGTTTGTAGGTGACCAAATACTTATTTTCCACCATAATTTGCAAATAAATTCATAAAAAATCCTACAATGTGATTTTCTGGATTTTTTTTCTCCAATTTGTCTGTCATAGTTGATGTGTACCTATGATGAAAATTACAGGCCTCTCTCATCTTTTTAAGTGGGAGAACTTGCACAATTGGTGGCTGACTAAATACTTTTTTCCCCCACTGTATACAGAGACCGCCACCCCTTGTCTTACCGGAGTCAAACGTTCTATCCTGCCGATGTAGCGTATATCCCGCCAGCTGTATGTTATCCATGTCGTCATTCAGCCACGACTCGTGAAACATAAGATATTACAGTTTTTAATGTCCCGTGGTAGGATATTCTTGATCTTTGGTCGTCCATTTTGTTTTCAAATGATTGTACGTTGGCTATTAGGATTGATGGAAGAGGCAGCTTACTCGCTCGCCGTCGCATCCTTACAAAGCACCCATACCTACGTCCACGATATCTCTGTCTCTTTCTCATGCAATGACGGGGAATTGGGACTTGTCGGGTGTCTGTAGAATATCCTTCGCCTCCGACTCGTTGAAGAAAAAATCTTCGTCCAACACGAGGTGAGTAATCGCTGTCCTGATATCCAGAAGCTCTTTTTGGTCATAAGAGACGGTGGCAGAAACTTGTACAGAATAAATTACAAATAACGCGAAAAAACACACACAATAGCACAATCAGTTAGAGGGCCGTAAAGCGGCAGCCATCTCCTCCGGCGCCATCTTCACAATCAGTTTTGTTGTGACAAGGTAGGGCTGGTATACAGAAGATAGCCCTATTTGGTAAGACACCAAGTCAATATTATGGCAAGAACAGCTCAAATAAGCAAAGAGAAACGACAGTCCATCATTACTTTAAGACATGAAGGTTAGTCAATCTGGAAAATATCAACAACTTTGAAAGTTTCTTCAAGTGCAGTTGCAAAAACCATCAAGCGCTATGATGAAACTTGCTCTTGTGAGGTCTGCCACAGGAAAGGAAGACCCAGAGTTACCTCTGCTGCAGAGGATAAATTCATTAGAGTTAACTGCACCTCAGATTGCTTGGGCCAAGTAATACAAGCAATGGACATTAGACCGGTGGAAATCTGTCCTTTGGTCTGATGAGTCCAAATTTAGAGGTTTTTGGTTCCAACCGCCATGTCTTTGTGAGATGTAGAGTAGGTGAACGGATGATCTCCTCATGTGTTGTTCCCACCATGAAGCACGGAGGACGTGTGAAGGTGTGGGGGTGCTTTGCTGGTGATACTGTCTGTGATTTATTTAGAAGACACACTTAACCAGAATGGCTACCACAGCATTCAGCAGCGATACGCCATCCTTTCTGGTTTGCGCTTAGTGGGACTATCATTTTTTTTTTCATCAGGACAATGACCCAAAACACACCTCCAGGCTGTGTAAGGGCTATTTGACCAAGAAGGAGAGTGATGGAGTGCTGCATCAGATGATCTGGCCTCCACAATCACCCGACCTCAACCAAATTGAGATGTTTTGGGATGAGTTGGACCGCAGAGTGAAGGAAAAGTAGCCAACCGGTGCTAAGCATATGTGGGAACTTCTTCAAGACTGTTGCAAAAGCATTCCTCATGAAGCTGGTGGAGAGAATGCCAAGAGTGTGCTAAGCTGTCATCAAGGCAAAGTGTTACTCAACAAAAATATAAACTCAACATGCAACAATTTCAATAATTTGATTTGAGTTAATGTTCATATAAGGAAATCAGTCAATTGAAATAAATTCCTTAGGCCCTAATCTATGGATTTCACATGAATGGGCAGGGGCACAGCCATGGGTGGGCCTGGGAAGGCAGAGGCCCACCCATTGGGGAGCCAGGCCCAGCTAATTAGAATAAGTTTTTCCCTACAAAAGGGCTTTATTACAGACCGAAATACTCCTCAGTTTCATCAGCTGTCCAGGTGGCTGGTTTCAGACGATCCCGCAGGTGAAGAAGCTGGATGTGGAGTCCTGGGCTGGCGGGGTTACACGTGGTCTGCAGTTGTGAGGCCGGTTGGACGTACTGCCAAATTCTCTAAAACGAAGGAGGCGGCTTATGGTAGAGAAATTAACATTCAATTATCTGGCAACAGCTCTGGTGCACATTCCTGCAGTCAGCATGCCAATTGCACGCTCCCTCAAAACTTGAGACATCTGTGGCATTGTGTTGTGACAAAACTGCAAATTTTAGCGGATTTTTATTGTCCCCAGCACAAGGTGCACCTGTGTAATGATCGTGCTGTTTAATCAGTTTCTTGATATGCCACACCTGTCAGGTGGATGGATTATCTTGGCAAAGGAGAAATGCTCACTAACAGGGATGTAAGCTAATTTGTGCACAACATTTGAGGGATAAGCTATTTGTGCATATTGACAATTTCTTGGCTCTTTTTATTTCAGCTCATGGGACAAACACTTTACATGTTACGTTTGATATTTTTGTTCACTATATTTATTTCCCGTGTGTGTTATTTTTTATTTTTATTTTTTATAAACCTTTCTTATTTCCCCCCCCATCTTTTATTATTATGATATTATATATTTAAGTCCAGTATATATTGGCCATGTAAGCCTGACAGTGAAAAGGAAATTCTGTAGCACACATCTCTCATATCATTTCAGATATACGTTCAGGAGAGGGTCCCTCACCCCCTCCTTCCTTCCCTCCTGTCTGGTCATGCAGCATTAGCATGCAAAGTGTTAGCTGTTGTGTTAGCACTAAGCTAGCTGAGAGCAAGGGATGGAGGGAGAGAGCAAAGGAAAAGCACTTCAAGAGCTAATTGCAGCCTTCCTCTCGCTCCTACATATTATATATGTAATGGAGCTGAAACCTACTAGACAGTCATCCCTCCTTTTTATGAGATCGACAGATCACAGTATAGCTATACGTCTGCCACAGCTCCCCTGAAACCACCTGACAATGACATGACATTCTATAGAATTAGACTGAAGATTTATTTAACACTGTTTTATGCGGCTCTGAGAGGTTGTTTTATTTAAAAAATTGACAAGAGGATGACATTTATGTATGTTGGAAATCATATGTTTCTTCATTGAAGAAAGATTTCATTTGTGAAGATAACTGGAATGCTGCTGTAGCCAATAAAGTCTACTGTATGTCGTCGGCTATAGAGAAAGCCATAGTAGTACCATACTGTGTTGACAATGCTATCCCCGACTGCAGACTGATGTGTGTGTGGACAGGACATGACTCCTGTAATTAATGTTTGATGTGACCTTTTGCTTCAGTGAATGCAATGTCATAGAGTTGTCATAAAGATGACACAGGTGACACAACAGCTGTCATAAGCCATCCCATCAAATCATATGGCTTTATGACCCCAACCGTGCCCTGTGACACATTCAGTGGTTCCTCATCCTAACTCAAGATGCACAAAAGCAACTCTATTTTCTTGTAAATCATGCATTGAAGTCAATGGGAAATTGGAATGAAGGCCCACAACATAAATCGAAGTTGAGTATTTCAGCCCAACGGCTCTGTTAGGCTGGGTGCTGCTGGGGAGGGAGGGGGGTTCCCGGCCCAGCGCAGCGAGGCCAGGGACCTGATCAGGATTCTGGGAAGCTTGGCATCGATTGCTGCCTCCCTGACCATGACTCACAGAGAGATGTGGAGATGCTGCCTCACCTCAGAAACTAACCGTCACTTTCTTCTGTCTCTTCATCTCTTCTCTCGCTCTCTGTCTCTGTCTCTCTCACTCTCAGCTCTGACCGCCTGATGGATGACACAATAAGGTAAGCCTAATGCAGACAGACTATCTCTCTCAAACAGCATATGTTTTACTATCCTTGTGGGGACATACAATTTATTTACATTCAAAATCCTATTTTCCCTGACCCCTAAACCTTACCCTCACCCTAATTGTAACTCTAAACCTAACCCCTAAGTCTAAAATAGCTGGGAAATGTCCCCACGAGGGAGAATCTTCCTTGTTTTACTATCCTTGTTGGGACTTTGGAGGATTTCCGATACCCATGAGGAGTCTCTCTCTCTCTCTCTCTCTCTCACTCATTCACTCACTCACTCACTGACTCACACACACACTCACTCACTCTCTCTCTCGCGCTCTTTTATTATATAAACTCAGCAAAAAAAGAAATGTCCTCTCACTGTCAACTGCGTTTATTTTCAGCAAACTTAACATGTGTAAATATTTGTATGAACATAACAAGATTCAACAACTGAGACATGAACTGAACAAGTTCCACAGACATGTGACTAACATAAATGGAATAATGTGTCCCTGAACAAAGGGTGGGGTCAAAATTAGTAACAGTCAGTATCTTGTGTGGCCACCAGCTGCATTAAGTACTGCAGTGCATCTCCTCCTCATGGACTGCACCGGATTTGCCAGTTCTTGCTATGAGATGTTACCCCACTCTACCACCAAGGCACCTGCAAGTTCACGGACATTTCTGGGGGAGAATGGCCCTAGCCCTCACCCTCCGATCCAACAGGTCCCAGATGTGCTCAATAGGATTGAGATCCGGGCTCTTTGCTGGCCATGGCAGAACACTGACATTCCTGTCTTGCAGGAAATCACGCACAGAGCGAACAGTATGGCTGGTGGCATTGTCATGCTGGAGGGTCATGTCAGGATGAGCCTGCAGGAAGCATACCACATGAGGGAGGAGGATGTCTTTCCTGTAACGCACAGCGTTGAGATTGCCTGCAATGACAACAAGCTCAGTCCGATGATGCTGTGACACACCGCCCCAGACCATGACGGACCCTCCACCTCCAAATAAATCCCACTCCAGAGTACAGGCCTCGATGTAACGCTCATTCCTTCGACGATAAACGTGAATCCGACCATCACTCCTGGTGAGACAAAACCGCGATTCGTCAGTGAAGAGCACTTTTTGCCAGTCCTGTCTGGTCCAGCGACGGTGGGTTTGTGCCCATAGTCGACGTTGTTGCCGGTGATGTCTGGTGAGGACCTGCCTTACAACAGGCCGACAAGCCCTCAGCCTATTGCGGACAGTCTGAGCACTGATGGAGGGATTGTGCATTCCTGGTGTAACTCTGGCAGTTGTTGTTGCCATACTGTACCTGTCCCGCAGGTGTGCTGTTCGGATGTACCGATCCTGTGCAGGTGTTGTTACATGTGGTCTGCCACTGCAAGGACGATCAACTGTCCGTCCTGTCTCCCTGTAGTGCTGTCTTAGGCGTCTCACAGTACGGACATTGCAATTTATTGCCCTGGCCACATCTGCAGTCCTCATGCCTCCTTGCAGCATGCCTAAGGCACATTCACACAGATGAACAGGGACTCTGGGCATCTTTCTTTTGATGTTTTTCAGAGTCAGTATAAAGGCCTCTTTAGTGTCCTAAGTTTTCATAACTGTGACCTTAATTGCCTACCGTCTGTAAGCTGTTAGTGTCTTAAAGACAGTTCCACAGGTGCATGTTCATTAATTGTTTATGGTTAATTGAACAAGCATGGGAAACAGTGTTTAAACCCTTTACAATGAAGATCTGTGAAGTTATTTTGATTTTTATGAATTATCTTTGAAAGACAGCGTCCTGAAAAAGGGATGTTTCTTTTTTTGCTGAGTTATACACTACCGCATTGTAGAATAATAGTGAAGACATCAAAACTATGAAATAACACATATGGAATAATGTAGTAACCCAAAAAAGTGTTAAACAAATCAAAATATTTTATATTTGAGATTCTTCAAAGTAGCCACCCTTTGCCTTGACAGCTTTGCACACTCTTGGCATTCTCTCATCCAGCTTCATGAGGTAGTCACCTGGAATGCATTTCAATTAACAGGTGTGCCTTCTTAATGCGTTTGAGCCAATCAGTTGTGTTGTGAAAAGGTAGGGGGGGTATACAGAAGACAGCCCTATTTGGTAAAAGACCAAGTCCATATTATGGCAAGAACAGCTCAAATAAGCAAAGAAAAATGACAGTCCATCATTACTTTAAGACATGAAGGTCAGTCAATCCGGAAAATTTCGAAAACTTTGAACGTTTCTTCAAGTGCAGTCGCAAAAACCATCAAGCGCTATGATGAAACTGGCTCTCATGAGGACCACCACAGGAATGGAAGACCCAGAGTTACCTCTGCTGCAGAGGATACGTTTATTAGTTACCAGCCACAGAAATTGCAGCCCAAATAAATGCTTCACAGAGTTCAAGTAACAGACACATCTCAACATCAACTGTTCAGAGGAGACTGTGTGAATCAGGCCTTCATGGTCGAATTGCTGCAAAGAAACCACTACTAAAGGACACCAATAAGAAGAAGAGAGTTGTTTGGGCCAAGAAACACGAGCAATGGACATTAGACAGGTGGAAATCTGTCCTTTCGTCTGATGAGTCTAAATTTGAGATTTTGGTTATCAACCGCCGTGTCTTTGTGAGACGCTTTGTGGGTGAACGGATGATCTCTGCATGTGTATTTCCCACCGTAAAGCATGGAGGAGGTGGCGTTATGGTGTGGGGGTGCTTTGCTGGTGATACGCCATCCCATCTAGTTTGGGCTTAGTGGGACTATTATTTGTTTTTCAACAGGACAATGACCCAACACACCTCCAGGCTGTGTAAGGGCTATTTGACCAAGAAGGAGAGTGATTGAGTGCTGCATCAAGATGACCTGGCCTCCACAATCCCCCGACCTCAACCCAATTTAGATGGTTTGGGACGAGTCGGACAGCAGAGTGAAGGAAAAGCAGCCAACAAGTGCTCAGTATATGTGGGAACTCCTTCAAGACTTTTGGAAAAGCATTCCAGGTGAAGCTGGTTGAGAGAATGCCAAGAGTGTGCAAAGCTGTCATCAAGGAAAAGGGTGGCTATTTATGATGTGTATATTTAATGGACTATGAGATAAAACTGGGGTAATCACAAACATAGAGTTAGAAGTATTTGTTACTGGGCCAGGAATTTAATTGGGTCATTTCACTGTGTGTGTGGGGGTAAAGAGGCAATCTGACCTAGGGTTAAATTGCTCGCTCTTACTTAAATCCATGGCTGTCTTATCTCATCAGAGACTGAACCTAGCTTGTGGCCTTTTGTTTCTCTCTTCAAACACAGTGAAGGGAGAGGCACCAGGGTTGAATGGAGTTTGGGCTAGACCTTTGTCTCTCCTTGGCTGATGGGGTGGGGTTGGTGTATGTTTCAAGGATTTAGGGACCTGTCATGTCCAACAATCGGTCTTCAGGTTAAGCCCGGGAGAGCCGGGGTTGAACAGAGTTTAAACTAAACATGAGTGTTTTTGCAAGACAGGGGAGTGATTGATTGTAGTACTATGTGATTCTGAACATACAGTGAGGGGGGGGGGAAGTATTTGATCCCCTGCTGATTTTGTACGTTTGCCCACTGACAGACATGATCAGTCTATAATTTTAATGGTAGGTTTATTTGAACAGTGAGAGACAGAATAACAACAACAAAATCCAGAAAAACGCATGTCAAAAATGTTATAAATTGATTTGCATTTTAATTAGGGAAACATGTATTTGACCCCCTCTCAATCAGAAAGATTTCTGGCTCCCAGGTGTCTTTTATACAGGTAATGAGCTGAGATTAGGAGCACACTCTTAAAGTGAGTGCTCCTAATCTCAGTTTGTTAGCTGTATAAAAGACACCTTTCCACAGAAGCAATCAATCAGATTCCAAACTTTCCACCATGGCCAAGACCAAAGAGCTCTCCAAGGATGTCAGGGACAAGATTGTAGACCTACACAAGGCTGGAATGGGCTACAAGACCATTGCCAAGCAGCTTGGTGAGAAGGTGACAACAGTTGGTGCGATTATTCGCAAATGGAAGAAACACAAAATAACTGTCAATCTCCCTCGGCCTGGGGCTCAATGCAAGATCTCACCTCGTGGAGTTGCAATGATCATGAGAACGGTGAGGAATCAGCCCAGAACTACACGGGAGGATCTTGTCAATGATCTCAAGGCAGCTGGGACCATAGTCACCAAGAAAACAATTGGTAACACACTACGCCATGAAGGACTGAAATCCTGCAGCGCCCGCAAGGTCCCCCTGCTCAAGAAAGCACATATACAGTTGAAGTCGGAAGTTTACATACACCTTAGCCAAATACATTTAAACTCAGTTTTTCACAATTCCTGACATTTAATCCTAGTAAAAATTCCCTGTCTTAGGTCAGTTAGGATCACCACTTTATTTTAAGAATGTGAAATGTCAGAATAATAGTAGAGATTTATTTCAGCTTTTATTTCTTTCATCACATTCCCAGTGGGTCAGAAGTTTACATGCACTCAATTAGTATTTAGTAGCATTGCCTTTTAAATTGTTTAACTTGGGTCAAACGTTTCGGGTAGCCTTCCACAAGCTTCCCACAATAAGTTGGGTGAATTTTGGCCCATTCCTCCTGACAGAGCTGGTGTAACTGAGTCAGGTTTGTAGGCCTCCTTGCTCGCACACGCCTTTTCAGTTCTGCCCACACATTTTCTATAGGATTGAGGTCAGGGCTTTGTGATGGCCACTCCAACACCTTGACTTTGTTGTCCTTAAGGCATTTTGCCACAACTTTGGAAGTATGCTTGGGGTCATTGTCCATTTGGAAGACCCATTTGCGACCAAGCTTTAACTTCCTGACTAATGTCTTGAGATGTTGCTTCAATATATCCACATAATTTTCCTTCCTCATGATGCCATCTATTTTGTCAAGTACACCAGTCCCTCCTGCAGCAAAGCACCCCCATGGCATGTTTCTGCCACCCCCGTTGTTCACGGTTGGGATGATGTTCTTCGGCTTGCAAGCATCCGCATTTTTCCTCCAAACATAACGATGGTCATTATGGCCAAACAGTTCTGTTTTTGTTTCATCAGACCAGAGAACAGTTCTCCAAAAAGTACGATATTTGTCCCCGTGTGCAGTTGCAAACCGTAGTCTGGCTTTTTTATGGCGGTTTTGGAGCAGTGGCTTCTTCCTTTTGAGTGGCCTTTCAGGTTATGTCGATATAAGACTCGTTTTACTGTGGATATAGATACTTTTGTACCTGTTTCCTCCAGCATCTTCACAAGGTCCTTTGCTGTAGTTCTGCGATTGATTTGCACTTTTCACACCAAAGTACGTTCATCTCTAGGAGACAGAACGCGTCTCCTTCCTGAGCGGTATGACGGCTGCGTGGTCCCATGGTGTTTATACTTGCGTACTATTGTTTGTACAAATGAACGTGGTACCTTCAGGCTTTGGAAATTGCTCCCAATGATGAACCAGACTTGTGGAGGTCAACAATTCTTTTTCTGAGGTCTTGGCTGACTTCTTTTTGATTTTCCCATGATGTCAAGCAAAGAGGCACTGAGTTTGAAGGTAGGCCTTGAAATACATCCACAGGTACACCTCCAATTAGCTCAAATGATGTCAATTAGCCTATCAGAAGCTTCTAAAGCCATGACATCATTTTCTGGAATTTTCCAAGCTGTTTAAAGGCACAGTCAACTTAGTGTATGTAAACTTCTGACCCACTGGAATTTTTATACAGTGAAATAATCTGTCTGTAAACAATTGTTGGGAAGATTACTTGTGTCATGCACAAAGTAGATGTCCTAACCGACTTGCCAAAACTATAGTTTGTTAACAAGAAATGTGTGGAGTGGTTGAAAAACGAGTTTTAATGACTCCAACCTAAGTCTATGTAAACTTCCGACTTCAACTGTACAGGCCCGTCTGAAGTTTGCCAATGAACATCTGAATGATTCAGAGGAGAACTGGGTGAAAGTGTTGTGGTAAGATGAGACCAAAATCGAGCTCTTTGGCATCAACTCAACTCGCCGTGTTTGGAGGAGGAGGAATGCTGCCTATGACCCCAAGAACACCATCCCCACCGTCAAACATGGAGGTGGAAACATTATGCTTTGGGGGTGTTTTTCTGCTAAGGGGACAGGACCACTTCACCGCATCAAAGGGACGATGGATGAGGCCATGTACCGTCAAATCTTGGGTGAGAACCTCCTTCCCTCAGCCAGGGCATTGAAAATGGGTCATGGATGGGTATTCCAGCATGACAATGACCCAAAACACACGGCCAAGGCAACAAAGGAGTGGCTCAAGAAGAAGCACATTAAGGTCCAGGAGTGGCCTAGCCAGTCTCCAGACCTTAATCCCATAGAAAATCTGTGGAGGGAGCTGAAGGTTCGAGTTGCCAAACGTCAGCCTCGAAACCTTAATGACTTGGAGAAGATCTGCAAAGAGGAGTGGGACAAAATCTCTCCTGAGATGTGTGCAAACCTGGTGGCCAACTACAAGAAACGTCTGACCTCTGTGATTGCCAACAAGGGTTTTGCCACCAAGTACTAAGTCATGTTTTGCAGAGGGGTCAAATACTTATTGCCCTCATTAACATGCCAATCAATTTCTAAAAAAATGTACATGCGTTTTTCTGGATTTTGTTGTTGTTATTCTGTCTTTCACTGTTCAAATAAACCTACCATTAAAATTATAGACTGATCATGTCTTTGTCAGTGGGCAAACGTACAAAATCAGCAGGGGATCAAATACTTTTTTCCCTCACTGTATATATCTATAAATCTATGTTATGGACTTATTTGTTGTCTGTAAACTGGCTCCAGAATTGGGGGGTTGGTGGTAGCTACAGTGGATGTTATACATCTCCATGGGCATGAGGTGAAGTCTAAAGAGTCCAGTACAGAGACAATAGTGATCCTGACAAATCAGATGGTGACCTGTGTGGAGCGCCTTGTCTCTGACCCCACCTCTTAACATCCGCTGTGACACCATTAGATGAGGAGATTACACCATTAGCCAAGATATGGATACAAGATCAGCTTTCAGGCCTAAGTGGGCTGATATGGTCAAGCACAGTTTGAGGAGAGAGGAAGTGGACTATGCCTCTATCCCTCCCACCATCTCAGCCTCCCTGTTGCCTCTATCCCTCCCACCATCTCAGCCTCCCTGTTGCCTCTATCCCTCCCACCATCTCAGCCTCCCTGTTGCCTCTATCCCTCCCACCATCTCAGCCTCCCTGTTGCCTCTATCCCTCCCACCATCTCAGCCTCCCTGTTGCCTCTATCCCTCCCACCATCTCAGCCTCCCTGTTGCCTCTATCCCTCCCACCATCTCAGCCTCCCTGTTGCCTCTATGCCTCCCACCATCTCAGCCTCCTTGTTGCCTCTATCCCTCCCACCATCTCAGCCTCCCTGTTGCCTCTATCCCTCCCACCATCTCAGCCTCCCTGTTGCCTCTATCCCTCCCACCATCTCAGCCTCCCTGTTGCCTCTATCCCTCCCACCATCTCAGCCTCCCTGTTGCCTCTATCCCTCCCACCATCTCAGCCTCCCTGTTGCCTCTATCCCTCCCACCATTTCAGCCTCCCTGTTGCCTCTATCCCTCCCACCATCTCAGCCTCCCTGCTGCCTCTATCCCTTCCACCATCTCAGCCTCCCTGCTGCCTCTATCCCTTCCACCATCTCAGCCTCCCTGCTGCCTCTTCCCTCTGTCCCTCTCATCCATCCTTCCTTCCCTCCCATCCATCTTATCTACCTGCCACAACCCACCCACAGATCGTTGCCCATAGGGGAGGCTACTGGCACAGGTGCTTCATTAAGTGGGCTTGTGAGCCATGCAGCGCTTCTTCCCGTCCAGCCTCCTCGTGCCCCCCCCCCCCCCCCCCCCCCACCTCCCTCTCCCACTCTCCTCCCTTTTGTTTAAGTGAAGCAGAAAATTACACTGGATGAGAAAGTCACCATCATTACCGGTTCTCTCCCACTCTTGAACATGCCTAACAAGACACTCACACAGCCAGAAGATAATGAAGCTTATTTTCTTCTCCTGATTGTTTGTGTTATTATGCCCTGTGGGGACAAGCAGGGTTGAGATATGATGTATTTGTGTCTGAATGTGCATCGGGTTTTAAGACCCTGTCACAGGTCGGATATAAAACATGAAAATGTTTTGAGAGTAACAGTTGGTCAGGTACTCCAGTGAGTGGTCTGATGCAGAAAGGAAAGAGTGAGATTCTCACAGCACAAAAATGCTGTGGTTTTTGGTAATTACATATCCATCTCCATATTTAGATCTGTCAAATTGCGGTTAGACTGGAGAGAATTGGTCTCAATAAACGTATCTAGAAGCCCCACAGTGAATTTACTTTAGGTCAGTTACTTGAGATGCTAACGGTGATGAGCTAAGCTATTTTAGCATTGAGCTGGTGTTCAGCCAGGTTGAGTCACTGTGTGTATGAGTTAGCATTAGTCTAGCCCCTATCAGATAGCAGCTCTGATTGCCAGTAGCACGTTACCGTAGCGCTAACGCTGGCCCAGTGTTACAGTCCGTCAGCAGAGTTGGGCTTTGGGAAGAGAGGCGATCGGTCTTCCCCTCTGACTCTGGTGAACATGATATATGAGCTAGACCCTTGGCATACAGACAGATTGTCCCCTCAGCAATACCCTGCAAGAGGTGTTAGACTGGCAGGAGCTGGCAGAGATTAAGTTACGACACGACACACACATACGCACATGCTTACTGTATTTACTCAGACACACATTGTACTTACAAAGAAAACATGTACTACAAATTTTAAACCACATTTTCTCAGTCAAACATTCTCGCACCCATGCATACACACTCAAACACACTGTGTACCCACTTCCTTGCTCGGTCAAACTCACTCAAAAACACCAAACACTCTCATACACTCACCTGACCAAGTCACTCATCTGACAAACAGGCTCAGTATACTTGGCTTTCACAGTCATGTAAACAAATCTGGTTGATTGGTTGGTTCTGCTCACCTTGTTAGTCTCTGAGGCCTGTTGCATTATCCTACCTGTCTCTGCAGCTAGGCAATTAGTGTCACCAGATCTGTTCCCATATTTGCAACCAGAGATAAATTATGTTTACATCTGTTTGATCCCAACCTTTTTTCTCCTTGCTGCCCCAAAGAAAGAGGCCGCCTGTATCCAGAGCACAACGCCAGTGAATACATTTGAATACACCTGTATTTTAAGCCAGGAACTCCACTTAAACTAATCTCTCAGTATGGTGCCAAATACTGTTTTATTTGAGGTCTTAGCATGTTATAAGGGAGGGGCGGCAGGTAGCTTAGTGGTTAAGAGTTTTGTGCCAGTAACCGAAAGGTCGCTGGTTCTAATCCCCGAGCAGACTAGGTGAAAAATCTGTCGATGTGCCCTTGAGCAAGGCACTTAACCCTAATTGCTCCTGTAAGTCGTTCTGGATAAGAGCGTCTGCTAAATGACTAAAATGTAAAGTAATTGGGAGAGGGGTTTTGGCCTGTGGATTAAGGTGCAGGGTTAACTATATCAGATGCCATTGTGGGGCTAAAAGGAGTTGGGTGCTAACTGCCAAGATATAGTTCACTTCCACAAAGCTGCTGAGGCCTAGGTTTGAATGAGGAAGTTTCGATATCACAGAAATGTAATCTTCCAATAATGACAAGGCAGCACTCAGCTGAAGGAGAAGGGAAAACATTAAGTGCTAGATGTCCATGTACCCTGAAGAAAACCACATGCCTTACAAGAAATTAACCGCGCTAACGGAAATGTACTGTATCTGAACTGAGATGCAAGCTCTGAAATTAGCTAGAGCCCTCAGGCTTTCTTCCAGGCTTTACGCCTTTGAAGGAAATGAACTCTAACTGAATGGTGCCATCTCTGATGATACTGAGGTGCATTAAGTCTCTGAAAGGTCTAGTCATACTAAATTACGGTTACCATGTGAAAGCTACTCTCTTTGTTTTTCTCAAATAAGAGATATTAAATATCTGCTGTCTTGAGGTGTCTGGGGAAATCAATATCTAACAGTCATTCTCTGAAGCTTTTTTACTAGGAAGTGTGTGTCTGTGTGTATATGTACAACCTGGATGGATGGATAGATAAATACAGCCTTATTCTAAAATGGATTTGGTTTTTTTCCCCCTCATCAATCTACACACACTACCTCATAATGACAAAGCAAATGTATTACAAATAAAAAATTGAAATATTACATTTACATAGGTATTCAGACCATTTACTCAGTACTTTGTTGAAGCACCTTTGGCAGTGATTACAGCCTCAAGTCTTCTTGGGTATGACTCTACAAGCTTGGCACACCTGTATTTGGGGAGTTTCTCCCATTCTTCTCTGCAGATCCTCTCAAGCTCTGTCAGGTTGGATGGGGAGCGTCGCTGCACAGCTATTTTCAGGTCTCTCTCGAGATGTTCGATCGTGTTCAAGTCCGGACTCTGGCTGGGCCACTTAAGGACGTTCAGAGACTTGTCCCGAAGCCACTCCTGCGTTGTCTTGGCTGTGTGCTTAGGGTCGTTGTCCTGTTGGAAGGTAAACCTTCGCCCCAGTCTAAGGTCCTTAGCGCTCTGGAGCAGGTTTTCATCAAGAATCTCGCTGTACTTTTCTCCGTTCATCTTTCCCTCGATCCTGACTAGTCTCCCAGTCCCTGCCTCCGAAAAACATCCTGTCTGGCCACTCTACCATAAAGGCCTGATTGGTGGAGTGCTGCAGATATGGTTGTCCTTCTGGAAGATTCTCCCATCTCCACAGAGGAACTCTGGAGCTCTGGCAGAGTGACCATCGGGTTCTTGGTCACCTCCCTAACCAAGGCCCTTCTCCCCCGATTGCTCAGTTTGGCCGGGCAGCCAGCTCTAGGAAGAGTCTTGGTGGTTCCAAACTTCTTCCATTTCAGAATGATGGAGGCCACTGTGTTCTTGGGGACCTTCAATGCTGCAGAAGGTTTGTGGTACCCTTACCCAGATATGTTCCTCGACACAATCCTGTCTCGGAGCTCTACGGACAATTCCTTCGACCTAATTGCTTGTTTTTTTTTCTGACATGCACTGTCAACTGTGGGACATTTTATATAGACAGGTGTGTGCCTTTCCAAATAATGTCCAATCAATTGAATTT
The DNA here is from genome assembly GCF_964263955.1 of Coregonus lavaretus. Lineage (NCBI taxonomy): Eukaryota > Metazoa > Chordata > Actinopteri > Salmoniformes > Salmonidae > Coregonus > Coregonus lavaretus. The sequence continues at coordinate 21,914,060 of NC_140017.1, forward strand.
ACCACAGGTGGACTACAATCAAGTTGTAGAAACATCTCAAGGGTGATCAATGGAAACAGGATGCACCTGAGCTCAATTTCTAGTCTCATAGCAAAGCGTTTGAATACTTATATAAACCTGTTTTCACTTTGTCATTATGGGGTATTGTGTGTAATCCATTTTAGAATAAGGCTGTAACGTAACAAAATGTGGGAAAAGTCAAGGAGTCTGAATTCTTTCCGAATGCACTGTGTGTGTGTGTGTGTGTGTGTGTGTGTGTGTGTCTATCTAGTACCAGTCAAAAGTTTGGACACACCTATCATTCCAGGGTTTTTCTTTATTTTTACAATTTTCTACATTGTAGAGTAATAGTGAAGACATCAAAACTATGAAATAACACATGGAATTATGTAGTAACCAAGAAAGTGTTAAACAAAACAAATATATTTTATATTTGAGATTCTTGAAATAGCCACCCTTTGCCTTGATGACCGCTTTGCACAATCTTGGCATTCTCTCATCCAGCTTCATTAGGTATTCACCAGGAATGCTTTTCCGACAGTCTTGAAGAAGTTCCCACATATGCTGAGCACATGTTGGCTGCTTTTCCTTCACTCTGCAGTCCAACTCATCCCAAACCATCTAAATTGGGTTGAGGTCGGATGATTGTAGAGGCCAGGTCATCTGATGCAGCACTCATCACTTTCCTTGGTCAAATAGTCCTTACACAGCCTGGAGGTGTATTGGGTCATTGTCCTGTTGAAAAACAAATAATAGTCCCACTAAGCGCAAACCAGATGGGATGGCGTATCGCTGCAGAATACTGTGGTAGCCATGCTGGTTAAGTATGCCTTGAATTCTAAATAAATCACTGACAGTGTCACCAGCAAAGCACCCCCACACAATAACACCTCCTCCTCCATGCTTCATGGTGGGAACATTTACATTTACATTTTAGTCATTTAGCAGACGCTCTTATCCAGAGCGACTTAGTTAGTGATTGCATACATTTTCATACTGGCCCCCCGTGGGAAACGAACCCACAACCCTAGCGTTACAATCGCCATGCTCTACCAACTGAGCTACAGGGGACTACATGTGGAGATCATCCGTTCACTTACTCTGCGTCTCACAAAGACAGTGGTTGGAACCAAAAATCTCAAATTTGGACTCATCAGACCAAAGGACAGATTTCCACCGGTCTAATGTCCATTGCTTGTGTTTCTTGGCCCAAGCAAGTCTTTTCTTCATATTGGTGTCCTTTAGTAGTGGTTTCTTTGCAGCAATTTGACCATGAAGGCCTGATTCACACAGTCTCCTCTGAATAGTTGATGTTGAGATGTCTGTTACTTGAACTCTGTGAAGCATTTATTTGGGCTGCAATTTCTGAGGCTGGTAATTCTAATGAACTTATCCTCTGCAGCAGAGGTAACTCTGGGTCTTCCTTTCCTGTGGCGGTCCTCATGAGAGCCAGTTTCATCATAGCGCTTGATGGTTTTTGCGACTGCACTTGAAGAAAAGTTCAAAGTTCTTGAAGTGTTCTGTATTGACTGACCTTCATGTCTTAAAGTAATGATGGACTGTCGTTTCTCTTTGCTTATTTGAGCTGTTCTTGCCTTAATATGGAGTTGATCTTTTACCAAATAGGGCTATCTTCTGTATACCACCCCTACCTTGTCACAACATAACTGATTGGCTCAAACGCATTAAGAAGGAAAGAAATTCCACAAATTAACTTTTATCAAGGCACACCTGTTAACTGAAATGCATTCTACCTCATGAAGCTGGTTGAGAGAATGCCAAGAGTGTGCAAAGCTGTCATCAAGGCAAAGGGTGGCTACTTTGAAGAATCTCAAATATAAAATGCACTGCTCAAAAAAATAAAGGGAACACTAAAATAACACATCCTAGATCTGAATGAATGAAATAATCTTATTAAATACTTTTTTCTTTACATAGTTGAATGTGCTGACAACAAAATCACACAAATTATCAATGGAAATCAAATGTATCAACCCATGGAGGTCTGGATTTGCAGTCACCCTCAAAATTTAAGTGGAAAACCACACTACAGGCTGATCCAACTTTGATGTAATGTCCTTAAAACAAGTGAAAATGAGGCTCAGTAGTGTGTGTGGCCTCCACGTGCCTGTATGACCTCCCTACAACGCCTGGGCATGCTCCTGATGAGGTGGCGGATGGTCTCCTGAGGGATCTCCTCCCAGACCTGGACTAAAGCATCCGCCAACTCCTGGACAGTCTGTGGTGCAACGTGGCGTTGGTGGATGGAGCGAGACATGATGTCCCAGATGTGCTCAATTGGATTCAGGTCTGGGGAACGGGCGGTCCATAGCATCAATGCCTTCCTCTTGCAGGAACTGCTGACACACTCCAGCCACATGAGGTCTAGCATTGTCTTGCATTAGGAGGAACCCAGGGCCAACCGCACCAGCATATGGTCTCACAAGGGGTCTGAGGATCTCATCTCGGTACCTAATGGCAGTCAGGCTACCTCTGGCGAGCACATGGAGGGCTGTGCGGCCCCCCAAAGAAATGCCACCCCACACCATGACTGACCCACCGCCAAACCGGTCATGCTGGAGGATGTTGCAGGCAGCAGAACGTTCTCCACGGCGTCTCCAGACTCTGTCACGTCTGTCACATGTGCTCAGTGTGAACCTGCTTTCATCTGTGAAGAGCACAGGGCGCCAGTGGCGAATTTGCCAATCTTGGTGTTCTCTGGCAAATGCCAAACGTCCTGCACGGTGTTGGGCTGTAAGCACAACCCCCACCTGTGGACGTCGGGCCCTCATACCACCCTCATGGAGTCTGTTTCTGACCGTTTGAGCAGACACATGCACATTTGTGGCCTGCTGGAGGTCATTTTGCAGGGCTCTGGCAGTGCTCCTCCTGCTCCTCCTTGCACAAAGGCGGCGGTAGCAGTCCTGCTGCTGGGTTGTTGCCCTCCTACGGCCTCCTCCGTCTCCTGATGTACTGGCCTGTCTCCTGGTAGCGCCTCCATGCTCTGGACACTACGCTGACAGACACAGCAAACCTTTTTGCCACAGCTCCCATTGATGTGCCATCCTGGATGAGCTGCACTACCTGAGCCACTTGTGTGGGTTGTAGACTCCGTCTCATGCTACCACTAGAGTGAAAGCACTGCCAGCATTCAAAAGTGACCAAAACATCAGCCAGGAAGCATAGGAACTGAGAAGTGGTCTGTGGTCACCACCTGCAAAACCAGTCCTTTATTGGGGGTGTCTTGCTAATTGCCTATAATTTCCACCTGTTATCTATTCCATTTGCACAACAGCATGTGAAATGTATTGTCAATCAGTGTTGCTTCCTAAGTGGACAGTTTGATTTCACAGAAGTGTGATTGACTTGGAGTTACATTGTGTTGTTTAAGTGTTCCCTTTATTTTTTTGAGCAGTGTATATTTTGATTTGTTTAACACTTGTTTGGTTACTACATTATTCCATATGTGTTATTTCATAGTTTTGATGTCATCAGTATTATTCCACAATGCCTCAGTGTGTCTGTGCACTAATATCCACCAGGCCTCCCCCTGTATTTCTCTCTCGCTCTCTCTGCATTCTAAATTGATGTGAAAGTCCCCCCCCCTCTAATGGGTTTCTCCTCCTCCACCTGCCTTCTGTCTGTCATGGTAGTTGCACCTGGGGGACCTACACACACAATTGTGCCTCAAACTCTCTGCTAGAGAAAATCTGTTTATAACAAGACTTACAGGGTTGATATTGTAGGGTGGGTCACCTCTCCCCTGATTTTAACCTGGCACTCTTCTTCCTTCTCTTCTTCTCTCCCTTCAGTATTGCCATGGCGACCAAGGAGAACATGACATCCCAGAGAGGGCTGTTGAAGTCCATACAGAGCAGGGTCAACACTCTGGCCAGTATCCTTTACAACACCAAGCAAACCTTATGAACATTGGAGATTCTGCATTAAACATAATGTTTTTTTGTCCTGGACTAGGCTTAATCAGTGTCTGGGAAGCCAACCCTATGTTCATGTCTGTGTGAGAAAGAACAAATTCACATGAGAACAAATTCACATAAGAATGAACAAATTCACAAATATACCTTATTTTGCCTTTTAATCAGACAAGAAATTCTGGAGATTAACTTTTATTAGATTATAATTGTCTTTTAATGCCACCTAGTAGACACTTTTATCCAAAGCAATTTACAGAATTTGTAAGTCGCTCTGGATAAGAGCGTCTGCTAAATGATGTAAATGTAAGTGAATACATATTAAGTGATCCCTGCAGGAACTGAACCCACGACCTTGGCATTGTTAGTGCTAAACTCTTACTCATTAGGCTTCCTATTTACCATACTATTATCTCTTGTGAGCTGCAACCAGACAATGAAGTGCCTGTCAGTTCACATTACGCATCCTAACTGTTTAAAAGGCACACTGAGCATGTTTCAATTAAAAAGCTTTATCTCAGTCTGAGGCTACAAAGACATCCTCCAGTGATCTTCAAACGTTTCCTGTTGAAAGTGATATCCCAAGTATAAATACAGTAAAGTAAACGCACTAAAGGGGTAAAAAAAAAAGTTTTTAGACACAACTGCAAACTTCAAGGAGTAGGGCGTTCAATCAGTTGGTCTGATGGGAATTTGTGATGTCATCTGCCTCCCCCTTGCTTGAGGAACAATAAAGAAAAAGAGGAACAAAAGAGAAGGCCCCCTCCCTTGTGCTATGTCATGACACACCTGGACCACCTATTGAGATGTGCCTTTTGTTAAGTAAATCAGGTGTTAAATGAGGTGAAAAGGAGACTGGAGTGCTACTTTAATGGGGGCCTGATTCTGTCTGGTCTCTTCTCTTTGCTCTGAGAGCATTGTTATCAGGCCTTCCGGCCGGATGATTCAACATCTTCCTCACATGGGGCACCAGCCTCTGGAGGGAAAAACTATTGATTCTAAGGAAATATCTGAGCATGCTGAGCAATCTGGTCCATTTAATTGTGGGGGGATTGAGGGGTTTAAATTGCTCCATTCCTCACTGCTGCTAGGGTTTGCTGTGAACAACATATAGGATCATATTTCACTTTGTTGTCAAAAGAGAAGATTTAGTTTCAGAGATACAGATGTATTTTTAGCAAAGACACCAGAAAAGCAGGCAGTTTGGCTTTTTAAAAATTATAATTCAGCAATAAGGCCTGGGTGGGGTGGGGTGTGGTATATGGCCAATCTACCATGGCTAAGGGCTGTTCTTAGGCACTACGTAACGCGCAGTGCCTTGATACAGCCCTTAGGCGCGGTAAGTCGCTCTGGATAAGAGCGTCTGCTAAATGACATAAATATAAAATATATATACCAAAAACCCCTGAGGTGCCGTATTTACATTTTAGTAGACGCTCTTATCCAGAGCGACTTACAGTTAGTGAGTGCATACATAATTTTTTCATACTGGCCCCCCGTGGGAATCGAACCCACAACCCTGGCGTTGCAAGCACCATGCTCTACCAACTGAGCTACATCCCTGCCAGCCATTCCCTCCCCTACCCTGGACGAATTGTGCGCCGCCCCATGGGTCTCCCGGTCGTGGCCGGCTACGACAGAGCCTGGATTCGAACCAGGATCTCTAGTGGCACTGCGATGCAGTGCCTTAGACCACTGCACCACTCGGGATACTTATTTCTGCTATAAACTGGTTGCCAACGTAATTAGAGCAGTAAAAATAAATGTTTTGTCATACCCGTGGTGTATGGTCTGATATAACACGGCTGTCAGCTAATTAGCATTCAGGGCTCGAACCACCCAGTTTATATTTCCAATTTAATGATTATCTGAACATTACTTGTAATAAGAGGTGGTTGGCACTTGGTTCTCTGTTTCCCTTAACTTCCTACTCCAGATCGTTTCCCAGCCATCAACAACCTCATCCAGCGAATCAACCTGCGAAAGAGGCGAGACTCCCTAATCCTGGGCGGAGTCATCGGCATCTGCACCATCCTCCTGCTGCTCTATGCCTTCCACTGATGACGGACAGACCTGTCGAACAATTGTTACTCTGCGTTTGTGACATCGGAATCAGAACTCTGGAGAATGTGCTTTAGTGATTGGAGGCTACTGAACAGACGGACAGACAGACGCCCCCTTGGCCCAATCGGTTAACAGGATTGATCGAAGCCAGCATTGACTACCTGATTTGTATTTAGCAGTGGGAGGGAAGGAGATGGGAGATGGAGCAGCAGCTTTTATTTTATTTTATTTTTTATCACAAGTTAATGTGCTGTTCAACTCTGGTTAAGGGAACAGAGACCAAATTTACTAACATGACTAGATTTTAAAGATATATATATATATATGAACACTTGCTTCAAGAAGGAGTTGAATGCTCTGAAGACAGATGGTGAAAACGAAAGCGAGACTGTTTGCTGTCTGTTGATTTCTCTGGTGGAAGGATTTTTAGTTGAATGGTCCTTTTTTTTAGTGACTGCAGATTCAGGAGGTTCATCCTCATGGGCTGTACAATGTGCATTATTAATAAATTATTCATTTACAGTATGTGATACTAGGCACTTATCATTTTATTTTTCAATGTATATTTTTTTAACTTGATGATTGAGAAATTGTGTTTTGCATTGAAGACCATTGATGGAACTCTAGTGCTGCAAGTACCGTTATTCTGTTGTGCTGCATGGATGACTTCATAATCACTGTAGTACTTTAAACAATGGCCACATACAGGTGTATGGTTAAACTAAAACTCTGAAAGACTTCTTTCATTACGTGTTTCCCTCTCGATTCTAAGATTCATCTACTTAGCTTAATATGCCACTTAGCAGACACTTATCCAAAGTAACTTACAGTACAGTGAGTGCATGCATACATTTTTCGTGTATGTGCTCCCCTGTGGTAATCGAACCCACGACCTTGGTGTTGCTAGCACCATGCTCTCACCAACTGAGCCACACAAGATCACCTAAAATCCAGAGATCTGTAAGAGTGATCAGCATTCAGGCTTCTTTGTGCTTCGTCATGATCTAGGACCGTATCCTGCTAAGGCCTACCTTGAGATAGTCAACAAACGTTAAGTCATACATTGATGTCAACTGAAAATCTGTGCTCCAATTTTAGTTCTGAACACAGATTTTATAAGTTATGATTCTGTTCTACCGTATGTGCCCATCGCAATACAGAACCTCAAACCTGTCTCCCCTTCTGCCTCACCTTATACTGCCTCCTGGAGAAGATAAAGTGGAGTATTAGTTCACAGGGAACTCCCAGTCAATGTTTGATGATACGAACTGAAAGGAGCTCACTGGAGATGTTTGTGTGAGCAGGGAGGTAGACACTCAGAGCAGAACTAAGCTAAGCGCTAACTAAGCTAACCACCAAGGGCTTGGCTGTAGTTTTGGATGGAAGCCTATCCTACTGTAGCTCAGAGAGCTGTGAGAAACACCAGTCTGTTTGTGTCTCACACTTTAAGCAGCTGTAGTAGAAACCATATTGAGATCAGAGTCTTAACAAAGGAAAGCTTCTGTTCAATAGTCTTGGCCAAACCCTCTGATCATTCTGGTTCATTCCCAGTAATCCCCACCCCAGTTCTAGGCTGAATAATCGGTTATTCGACTAACATTTAACATCCCTAACATAAATGTTGATTTGAAAGATGCTACAGTTGAAAGGAGTTTAGTTTTTCTAGCTTGAAATTGTCAGTGGCATTTTAAGTGGTTTTACAGTGGAAGAGGCTGCAGATGTTACAGTAAACAAGGCTGCAGCAGCTAGATTACTGTTGGAGAAATCAGGTGCTCTGACATGAATTCACTCTGACAGAATCTGAGTCACCCACACTCACTCCCTCAGACCTCTGTTTTGTAAAACTGTGTGTGCACCTGCCTGCTTGTGACAAGTGTGTGTGTCATGACAGCCACACTGCAGGGGAGATATAACTGCAGTCTGTGGGGGTTGAAGGATTCCCCCCAGGACTCTACAGGAACCTGTCATGACTCCCCTGTCATCTCCATAGCCAACTACCAAGTTTTTAATTAATGACCTCGTCTTTCTGTCTGTCACACCTTACATATCACCATTTATCATCTGGTAACTAGACAAGGACGTTTTAGTCACAGTTGATTTACATTTTCTCAGTTGACTGTGAAATATTGAAGTTTGTTATTGGTATAGCTACATGAAGTGGGATTACCTAAAAATATTCCAAGTACACCAATTTCCCCCTTTTTCATATGATGTCACTATCCACTTTATTCCTTTCATTCTTCATTCATTCTCCCTCACGACGCCAGGACAGCGGAGTCACTGACCACCTTCCGGAGACACTTGAAACCATACCTCATTAAGGAATAACTGGGATAGTATAAAAGTAATCCTTCTACCCACCCCACCCCCTCAAAATTTAAACAAAAAAAAATGTGTGAAGTGGTTGTCCCACTGGCTATCTTAAGGTGAATGCACCAATTTGTAAGTCGCTCTGGATAAGAGCGTCTGCTAAATGACGTAAATGTAATTCTTTATCACTATTTTCAGGTTTCTCGCTCTTCTCTGAGGGCAAATGGGGGACTGTATTTTGGCATCTGAATGCAGTACTGCTGTTGGTCTATAACTGGTTCAGCAAACATCCTTACAGTAAACACAACTAGCCTACTCTGGTGCTACAGTGTAGCACTCCTGAATATTTCAGATCCTTTGGTCTGGTTTGAAGATCACTGGAGCAGAACTAAGTATTGTGTACTTTCACTGTGACTCAAGTTCTTCCACAAAGAAGTAGAAAGTAAGTGAGTGTAAAAGGCTGATTCTAGCATAGCACACAGATGCAATACACAGGAGGGAATCTAATGAGGTATAGGAGAACCACAAACAAGAAAGAAGTAAAGGTGGCATCAACAAAAAACACTTTGAGAAATAAGCAAACATTTTGTTTTTGTGGTTCCATAGACCTTTCAAGCACACTTGACTTGCGAGGCTCGTTCTATTTATGATTTCATCCCCATGGTAAGTTTTTCAGCGCAGCAGTACAGTTGAAGTCGGAAGTTTACATACACTTAGGTTGGAGTCATTAAAACTTGTTTTTCAATCACTCCACAAATTTCTTGTTAACAAACTATAGTTATGGCAAGTCGGTTAGGACATCTACTTTGTGCATGACACAAGTAATTTTTCCAAGAATTGTTTACAGACAGATTATTTAACTTATTATTCACTGTATCACAATTCCAGTGGGTCAGAAGTTTACATACACTAAGTTGACTGTGCCTTTAAACAGCTTGGAAAGTTCCAGAAAATGATGTCATGGCTTTAGAAGCTTCTGATAGGCTAATTGACATCATTTGAGTCAATTGGAGGTGTACCTGTGGATGTATTTCAAGGCCTACCTTCAAACTCAGTGCCTCTTTGCTTGACATCCTGGGAAAATCAAAAGAAATCAGCCAAGACCTCAGAATTTTTTTTGTAGACCTCCACAAGTCTGGTTCATCCTTGGGAACAATTTCCAAACGCCTGAAGGTCCACGTTAATCTGTACAAACAATAGTACGCGAGTATAAACACCATGGGACCACACAGCCATCATACCGCTCAGGAAGGAGACGCGTTCTGCCTCCTAGAGATGAACGTACTTTGGTGCGGAAAGTGCAAATCAATCCCAGAACAACAGCAAAGGACCTTGTGAAGATGCTGGAGGAAACAGGTACAAATGGATCTATATCCACAGTAAAACGAGTCCTATATCGACATAACCTGAAAGGCCGCTCAGCAAGGAAGAAGCCACTGCTCCAAAACCGCCATAAAAAAGCCAGACTACGGTTTGCAACTGCACATGGGGACAAAGATCTTACTTTTTGGAGAAATGTCCTCTGGTCTGATGAAACAAAAATATAACTGTTTGGCCATAATGACCATCGTTATGTTTGGAGGAAAAAGGGGGTTGCTTGCAAGCCGAAGAACACCATCCCAACCGTGAAGCATGATGCTGTGGGGTGCTTTGCTGCAGGAGGGACTGGTGCACTTCACAAAATAGATGGCATCATGAGGAAGGAAAATTATGTGGATATATTGAAGCAACATCTCAAGACATCAGTCAGGAAGTTAAAGCTTGGTCGCAAATGTGTCTTCCAAATGGACAATGACCCCAAGCATACTTCCAAAGTTGTGGCAAAATGGCTTAAGGACAACAGTCAAGGTATTGGAGTGGCCATCACAAAGCCCTGACCTCAATCCTATAGAAAATGTGTGGGCAAAACTGAAAAAGCGTGTGCGAGCAAGGAGGCCTACAAACCTGACTCAGTTACACCAGCTCTGTCAGGAGGAATGGGCCAAAATTCACCCAACTTATTGTGGGAAGCTTGTGGAAGGCTACCCGAAACGTTTTACCCAAATTAAACAATTTAAAGGCAATGATACCAAATACTAATTGAGTGTATGTAAACTTCTGACCCATTGGGAATGTGATGAAAGAAATAAAAGCTGAAATAAATCATTCTCTCTACTATTATTCTGACATTTCACATTCTTAAAATAAAGTGGTGATCCTAACTGACCTAAGACAGGGAATTCTTACTATGATTAAATGTCAGGAATTGTGAAAAACTGAGTTTAAATGTATTGGGCTAAGGTGTATGTAAACTTCCTACTTCAACTGTGTATACCAAGGGGCTACTGCTGTAGCTAAAGAGACCCAATCTTATTCTGTAATAATCAATAAAAAATACTTATAAAAATGTTAATTCCATGTATTATTTGTTTGTGCTGACTGTGCTTTTGGGTTTTCTGAGAGAACTGGAGGTGTGTGTCGGTGCGTGAGTATTCTGTTATCCGTTGTGTGTGTGTGAGAGAGGAAAAGGAGTGAAGTAGTCCAAGGGTGTGTGTGTGCTAACATGAGGGTTTAGCTCCACACCTTTCCCTGTTCCAGACAGGAACATTAACTTTGATCATTATGTCAGTGGAGCTGCTGCTGCTTTACTCCAGACGCCACTTTAAAAGGCAGGTTGTCTGACCCTTTACACCTCTAGCATCTCAGTGCTAGAGGGGTCACTGCAGACCCTGGTTCGATTCCAGGCTGTATCACAATCCGGCCGTGATTGGGAGTCCCATAGGGCGGCGCACAATTGGCCCAGCGTCCTCTGGGGTAGGCCGTCATTGTAAATAAGAATTTGTTCGTAACTGACTTGCCTAGTTAAAAAAAGGTAAAATAAAATACTCAGTAGTTTTCCCCCTAGACTATTCCTCTATGTCATACTCTGTACATACACAAGCACAAACACACATCGATCAACGCTATCCCAACCAACATAAATCAGTCCAACTCACCATAGACCATGCATTGTAATGTTTATTCCAGACATGTAGAATGTTCACAACATAGAGGGGGGAAAATCAGGACATAAAAAAATAGACATTAATTGAAAGTCACTGTTTTACTGACACAGAACAGCACGTATATATCTCACAGCAGAAAGACTGTCAGGGAAGTATGTGTTGGAAAAGTGTGGAAGGTGAGTGTGGTATTTCATGTGATAACAGAGAAATTACCATACAAATTTGTCTTATGGGAATTAAGTTGAATTTTGGGTTTTCAATGGCAGACTGAGTCACTGAAACTCTCCTGCTTGATTGGGGTCTCTCTCTCTCTCTCTGCCATTTGCTCTTACTGTATGACATAAAAGCAGCCATCTACTTTCTCCCCCCCAAGATAGTTTTCTAAAAGCCCTTTAGGTGTGTGTGGGAAGTTAGTTTGTGCATGCCTGTTGCCCAGAGATAAACATTAGAGCTCTTTAGACAGGGATGTCTCTTCAGCCCATCTGTCCAGTGAAGCACACTGTGGCTGCAGGAGCTTCCTACTGTACAATATAACTTATATAGCAACATAAACTTGCTGCCCTTTTGGTTATCATACCCAAAGATGTACTGTCATGAGTTCAGTGCCTTTAAACATCATGACCATGTTGAGTCATTCACCAGCTGTGGTCCTATTTCTATTTGTTGTTTCTAGAAATACAGTACAGATGCCAAAAATGTTAACATTATATTGTCAAGAGAGTTTCCAGGTTTTAATTGCTGTGACTTTCTGATTGGAAATGTTTTGTCAATGCTCGCTTTGGGTTAGATCTGGATTGACCAAGTGCTTTGCATGCTTATACAGGGGCAGTATTGGAATTAACCAATAGGTGTTCATAGTTTGAATCCTCTAAATGAGACCTCGAAAATGTTAATATGGTGACCTATTTCACCAATTACAGGTGCTTTATCAATCACTTTATATCTCTTTTAAGATTTTAAATTCAGGCCAGATAAATGCAATCAAATCATTATCATATCATTCTCTCTCTGGCCTCGTGTAGGAGGCCAGAGAGAGAATGATATGATAATGATTTGATTGCATTTATCTGCCAGGATAAGACAAGCAGTGGAACCATTGATAATCGCTAATGTCAACTTACAGTATTGAAATCAAATTGGAGTTGAAGAGAATGAGTTATGAGTAGTAATACAAACGTGAATGTAAGTCCAAACAAGGGTGTTATGAAGCATTATGTAGTGGTTATGAAGGTTTTATAAGAGGTGTTATGACCTTGCAGTAAACATCTGAAGCGTGTCAATATAACAGTCCTTTGTTGTGTTACCATAGTTGGATCTGAACAAACTGTGTGACTTATTCCAGATGGCATGGTGACACATTGGTGTGCTACAGTACATGTACAGAGATAACTGCTGCCAATCAATCAAACCTCAAAACAATGTTCCTTTAACGTTACAGCAGGTCCTTACAGTGACATACAAAAACCTGGGTACTGTTTAGCCCAAAGCATGCCTATATAATATTGCATATATATTCTTCATATAAATACATGTCATACCGATACAGCACGGTGGCAATAGGTTAAGGATTGGCGTTGGTCTCTGAAGTCATACAAAATATATTCAGTGAAACAAGTTACATTAACAGTCCAGGTAATGAGGCAAGGTACTGGGGTAGGGTGTGTTGGAGTTGGAGGGGGAGCTAGGAGGGTGGTGGGCAAGGGGAGAGTGATGGTTCTGACAAATTGAATATCCTCAGACCTTATAACCATGCTCTGCAATGGATGTTTGGAGAGGGGATGGGGAGGGTAGGGTAGGCATGCGCATCAATATAGTCAGACCCCTCCCACAGCAAGGCAGGGGAAAGGAGGGTTGGAGAGGGGGGGTAGAAGAAAGGGGGAGGGGGTATTCTGTTTCTGTGGAGTCCTTACCCACCGTCAACCCACATGGGGCCGAAACGCTCACATTATGTACAACTCACTCTCCAAAGTCTCTAAGCAAGTAAAAACACAGACAAACAAATATGAATTCACAAACAAAATGAAAAAGGTTGGCTATCTACAGTCAAGACATGCATGCAAGTGGTCTCTTATTTTTGTCAGAAACCTACAAAATAAACTACATAAATTCAAAAACATCTTCTCTGAATCGTGTTCCCTGGTCAAATATTACATCCTTCGACAAACCATATTAGGCGACAGCCACTGCCGGTCAGGCAGCCATCTTAACTTAAAAGTCTCAATCATCGCAGCTTAGCCCAACATACACAACTTTTATAAAATGTAAATGGATATACATCTATATATATTTATATTGCAAATATATCTGTATAGTTGTATATGATTTCAATGCAGGAGGCCAGGCCAACCAGGTATATATGTAGGTTATTATTCTTGATGTTTGTAGTCCAAAGCTTGTAGTCCATTTTCAAGGTCTCCTTCCATTCTTGATACAGAAAAGTTTGTATCACTTTTTTCCTCTGTTCATCCCTGTCTTCTTCATCTTAAGTGTATTTTTTACTCCACATAGAATCCAATGAGAGTAGCAAGTGCCTCAAACCTAAAGTAAATCGTCCAACGTTCTTTTAAAGTACACTTTTTATATCAAGGATTTTCTTTTTCTTCATCAAGCAAATGTTACTGGAATCTAATGCATGCATATCTGGATCTTTTTGGTTTGGTTGATTAATTTGCTACTGTATTTCCTACTGTATTTCCTACTCTTCTTTAAACTTTTTAATTGTTTGCCTTGATCTTAATTACAGTGTGGAGTAGGTGGTGATGATTTTTTATTTTTCATCTCGGAATCAACAGATTATATATATATTTTTTCATGCTGCATCCTCTGCTTGGCTTGCAGCAGGGCTCTTGTTTCATGGTCTATACACTGGTTACTGTTGGAGAAGAGAGAGGGGGGAGGTGAGAGAGAGAGAAAGGTTAAGGTCCAGTCATTCCTACAGTATGACAGGCTGGTCTGTAGCTGAAACAGCAGGAGGGATACTCTCCTTGCCACAAACCCAGCCTGCTATAGCTGCAGTCTTTAATCAATCCACACAGAGCTAACAAATCTGCTGAGCTGACACACAGACACATACAGACACACACACACACACACACACACACACACACACACACACACACACACACACACACACACACACACACACACACACACACACACACACACAGACACACACACTTTCCAGGCATCAACATGATTGATGACAGACTGGTGTATGTTTATGTATGTTCATATATTACCTTGGAATTGTTATGCAGTATGTGTGTGTGTGTGTGTGTGTGTGTGTGTGTGTAAGTGCATGTGTTTATGCATTGCAGCGGTGTGTGTGTACATATGTGTGTGCATGTTACTTACCATAGACCGTTACATAGACGACTATGATGAGCACACCTATGATTATGGAAACAACACTGAGGAGTCGAGCCAGTTTACCCAGTCTCTTAGCGCCGTCCATGTCTCCCGACTGCAGGCTGTTTCTGGACTGAAGAGGAGAGGAGAGGACACACAACACAAGGCAAGGTGCATTTACACCCTCACAGAGACACACAACAGTCATGACACTATTTGAGTTGTTACATTTTACATTTTGGTCATTTAACATACAATCTCATCCAGAGCAACTTATGAACTTGAACTCAAATCTTGAACTATGCCTTTCTCATGTCATCTTTTAGTTATCATATAGTCAAACTGTCTGATGTCTGTATGACTTGTGCTCTTGTTGGAAAACGGAATCTTACAACTGAAACCCTTAAATCCATCCAGAGATTCACGGGATCACGGTTTAACCGCAATTTACAGCTTTAAACTTGTTCTCAAACATACCTGGACATGATTGAATTTGGCAGTTTCACTCAGTCTCGCTAAGTGTTCCACTGTGACATATTTATCAGCTGCTAGTCCATTAATCCACAGAGAAATGGCTTTAAAGGGGAATGAACACAAACACAAACTGAGAGATTTCCTACAGCTCTACAACATTTGGGACCGTTTCATTGCAAGAGGTTATTCTTGTTGTATAAAGTATATCCAATATTTGGAAATGACACTGAGGCCTATTCATTGGTTGAAGTTAGTGAATGTTAATGGTTGAAGTTGGTGAATGTTAATGGTTGAAGTTGATGAATGTTAATGGTTGAAGTTGATGAATGTTAATGGTTGAAGTTGATGAATGTTAATGGTTGAAATTGATGAATGTTAATGGTTGAAGTTGATTAATGTTAATGGTTGAAGTTGATTAATGTTAATGGTTGAAGTTGATTAATGTTAATGGTTGAAGTTGATTAATGTTAATGGTTGAAGTTGATTAATGTTAATGGTTGAAGTTGATTAATGTTAATGGTTGAAGTTGATGAATAGTGTAGTTTGGGCCTTACTGTAAATCACACAAGGCAGCTTTATACGGTACTATGGTACTATACGTATATCTGCTGCAGACCATAGAGACAGGTTGACAGACTGGAGTGGAGTGGATAAGGGCCTGGGTAATTGCAACCCGGTGACATAATCAGAGGTATTTATCTTTTGTGTCTCTCAGTCACCTCCTGTGGTCACACACACACACACACACACACACACACACACACACACACACACACACACACACACACACACACACACAAAACCCCCACTCCATTCCACTACACTACATTATGGAGATCAATAGCTACAAACAGATCTCTACTCAACAGGCATCTCTCCAAATGACTCATTGTAGTTCTCAGGTAGGACATCATTGTTGTTTTGAGGTACTGTAGAGTAATGTGTGAGTGAACCATTGTTCCTGTGAAATAAAGCATTGAACCATTGTGTTTCCCTGGTTATCCTCTGTTATGTGTGTGTGCGGGGAGAGCTCCCTAGATGACAGGTGTGTATGCTCAGGGCTGGGAGGAGGGAGAGGGAGGAGGAGGGGGAGGGATGGAGAGGTAGGCAGGAGGTGGAGGGATGGAGACGGAGGCAGGAGGGGGAGGGATGGAGAGGTAGGCAGGAGGGTAAGGGAGGGAGAGCGAGGCAGGAGGGTTAGGCATGGAGAGGTAGGCAGGAGGGGGAGGGAGGGTGAGAAAGGCAGGAGGGTGCGGGAGGGAGAGGGAGGCAGGAGGGGGAGGGAGGGAGAGGTAGGCAGGAGGGGGAGGGATGGAGAGGTAGGCAGGAGGTGAAGGGAGGGAGAGAAAGGCAGGAGGGAGGAGGGAGAGAGAGGGAGGCAGGAGGGGGAGGGATGGAGAGGTAGGCAGGAGGGGAGGGGAGAGGGATGCAGGGGGGGAGGGAGGGAGAGGGAGGCGGGAGAGGAATGTTTGGAGAGCGAGGCAGGAGGGCTGGAGAGCTGGGAGACACTCCCTCCATTGGGGATGAATGAGATTACACTTTTATCACTGCAGGGAGCAACACTCCCTCCCTTCCCCCTCCCTCTCTCTCTCACTCGCTCTCCCTCTCCATCCCTCTTTCCCTCTGTGTATCCCTCCCTTCATCCCTCTCCCTCCCTCTCTCCCCCCTACCCTTCTCCTGTCCTTCCTCCCTCTCCCTCTACCCATGAGCCTCGCTGTCTCTAGTGCGGCAGGAACTCACACAGTGCACTGGTAGTCAGATAAGCCTGGGTCAGAAACCGCCAGCCAATCAGATGTATTCTCAGAAAGAGTAAAGAGTAATTATATATATGTTATATTTTTCTTATGAATGTGAAATTCAGCAAAAACTTGGCCTCTCATCTCACCTATGTGATTGTCATTCTGCAGTACATCCCGGCAAGCCCACACAACAAACACACACACCACATCCTCTCCCCCAGCCCTGTGGTTGTTCCCACTGCAGTTGAGGCTGGCGAGAGGTGGCAAGAGAGAGAGAGAGAGAGAGAGAGAGAGAGAGAGAGAGAGAGAGAGAGAGAGAGAGAGAGAGAGAGAGAGAGAGAGAGAGAGAGAGAGAGAGAGAGAGAGAATCGGTGATGATAGATGGAGAGAGAAGGAGAGAATCAGAGATGAGGGATGAGAGAAAGAGACTGAGAGGAAGATGGAGGTAGAGAGACAGAGAGAGACACAGAGATAGATGGAGAGAGAGAGATGAGGAAGAGAGCGAGAAAGAGGGAGGATAGGGCGAGAGAGAGAGGGAGAAAGTCTCTAAGAAGGTGCTCTCCCTCCCTCTAGCCTGCTGCTGTCATTAATAATGAAGAGTGTGGTCCCATGGATGGGAGTAGGAAAGCTACTGTACTGTAGGGAGGGCCTGACAGGAGTGTGTGTGTGTGTGTGTGTGTGTGTGTGTGTGTGTGTGTGTGTGTGTGTGTGTGTGTGTGTGTGTGTGTGTGTGTGTGTGTGTGTGTGTGTGTGTGTGTGTGTGTGTGTGTGTCTGTGTGTATGTGTCTGTGTGTGTGTGTCAGGGTTGAGCTCAATTCGAATTGAAGGCAGTCAAAATTGCATTTATTTTCAATGACTTCTCAATAAACTGAAACGTAGAATCTATTTATTTCAAACTTTTTTTTACATTTCTGAATTTTTAATTCACATCACTTCCTGAATAGACTGCCTTCAATTCCAATTGAGCCCAACCCTGGCATGTGTGTGTGTGTGTGTGTGTGTGTATATGCCCGTGTGTATTCAGATAACTCTAAAATGTCTCCTTTCCTTCCCTCCCTCCTTGAAGTCATCGCTGATCTAACATGATTTGATAGGCGAGATCAAGAGTTCCACTACGACCTAGCTTCTACCAATCCAGTCACGTCAGATCAGTGACCACTTTAAGGGAGGAAGGACAGGACACATTTCTACAGTATTGGAACGGAGCCCAAGGGCAGGGCAGGGGTAGGAAACCCTGGTGTGTAAGAGTTCACTGAAACACCTGATTCAACAACTCCACACCTTTATCAGTTGGATGTTACGTCCCTAAAAAGACCACTGATCTTAACCACATTCGATTGGTCAGTCTATGTCTAAAAACAATTGGTTTGATTTTGAGAGTTAATTTACCAATCACATAATGTTTTGTTTTGTATTCCCATTGTGATTGGTACTTGAACTTATAGGACGCCATGTTAAGAGATCACTGATCTGACCGAGTTGGATCGGTGAAAACAATGTTTCTACCCTTCTGCTTACAACAATCTCATTATGTCAAATCAGATTTCTCCTCAAGGATAGACAGATACACATTTGAAGTATTCACATAAGGCATCATGAATCATCATCAATGGTTGTTTTCCCCCAGGGCAAAATGTCAAAGAGCTGGGAGGTGGTTCATGTGGACAGTATGTTGGATGGTGCGTAAAAGGCTTGTATGAGGCTAGACTGTATCTCTAAGGAAGAGAAGGCCTGGAGAAAGCATTATATTATTCTATTCCAGAGGTAGACTGATGATTCACATAGTTTAACACTCTGCTAGTGAAAGGTAATTAAATGGGAATCCAATAAATCCACTGTCATGTTTTTGAGGAAAAATAAATGACAATGGTGCATTGTTTTATCCATACAACATGAAGGGTCTGTTTCCAGGGGACAGATTAAGCCTAGTTCAGGAGTAAAAAGCAAGCTCAATGGAAAATCGCCATTGAAAATGCTTTTTAGTCCAGGTTAAATGTCCAGGTTAAATTTAGTACTCTATCAGCAGGCCTACTTCAGTAATGGCTAAATTGCTGCTACAACGCTGCAGTATGTTATGAGTCTTCTATACAAAATGATCTAATGCCTTAGTCCTGTAACTGCTATCAAGCTTTGGCTAAGCACTGAATACCCATTTTCCTGTATCTGCACTGTCATTGTTTTGATTTCTCTGTACATTTACCATATGTCCATTGTTCTACATTCAGTATCACACCCCCATCTGTTAACATCAGGTGTCCTTTCCCAGTGGTGTAAAGTACTTAAGTAAAAATATTTTTAAGTACTACTTAAGTAGTTTTTTGGGGTATCTGTACTTTACTATTTATATGTTTGACAACTTTTACTTTAACTTCACTACATTCCTGAAGAAAATAATGTACTTTTTACTCCATACATTTTCCCTGACACCCAAAAGTACTCATTACATGTTGAATGCTTAGCAGGACAGGAAAATGGTCAAATTCATGCACTTATCAAGAGAACACGTGGTCATCCCTACTACCTCTGCTCTGGCAGACTCACTAAACACAAATGCATCGCTTGTAAATTATGTCTGAGTGTTGGATTGTACCCCTGGCTATCTTTTAAAAACAAGAAAATGGTGCCGTCTGCTTTGCTTAATATAAGGAATATTAAATTATTAATACTTTTACTTTTGATACTTAAGTATATTTTAGCAATTACATTTAATTTTGATACTTAAGTATATTTAGAACCAAATACATTTAGACTTTTATTCAAGTAGTATTTTACTGGGTGACTTTCACTTCTACTTGAGTAACTTTCTATTGAGGTATCTATACTTTTACTTAAGTATGACAATTGGGTACTTTTTCCACCACTGTCATTTCCAAGCTTTCAGAGGGAATGCTGACTTCAAAACTACCCAACGTAACAAGATTACTAATAAGCCATTTGACACGCATACACACACACACACACACACACACACACACACACACACACACACACACACACACACACACACACACACACACACACACACACACAAACACACAAACACACACGGCTCCCACTTCCCACACCTAAACAGAAAGAGAAAAATATCCATCGGGCTGAAGCCTGAAGCCCATATTTAACCAGCCAATGTGCCGAGCGTGCAGTAGCAGTTTGGGCCTAGCAGTCAGTCCTATTACCTGGAGAGGCCTGCACGGCCAATAAAAGCCTATAACCCTGCCTCTCTCTGCCTCTCCACTCCACATAATTGTTTTACATCTGTTAAGCCTAACTTGCTTTTCTACTTACAGATCAGCATGAGTTGGCCATTGGTGATTGTACAAGATATACTTAAACAATAAGGCCAGAGGGGGAGTGGTATATGGCCACTATACCACGGCTAAGGGCTGTTCTTAGGCACAATGCAACACGAACTGCTTGGACACAGCCCTTAGCCGTGATATATAAACTCAGCAAAAAAAAGAAACGTCCCTTTTTCAGGACCCTGTCTTTCAAAGATAATTAGTAAAAGTAAAGGGTTTAAACACTGTTTCCCATGCTTGTTAAATTAACAATGAACAATTAATGAACATGCACCTGTGGAACGGTCGTTAAGACACTAACAGCTTACAGACGGTAGGCAATTAAAGGTCACAGTTATGAAAACTTAGGACACTAAAGAGGCCTTTCTACTGACTCTGAAAAACACCAAAAGAAAGATGCCCAGGGTCCCTGCTCATCTGCATGAACGTGCCTTAGGCATGCTGCAAGGAGGCATGAGGACTGCAGATGTGGCCAGGGCAATAAATTGCAATGTCCGTACTGTGAGATGCCTAAGACAGCGCTACAGGGAGACAGGACGGACAGCTGATCGTCCTCACAGTGGTAGACCACGTGTAACAACACCTGCACAGGATCGGTACATCTGAACATCACACCTGTGGGACAGGTACAGGATGGCAACAACAACTGCCCGAGTTACACCAGGAACGCACAATCCCTCCATCAGTGCTCAGACTGTCCGCAATAGGCTGAGAGAGGCTGGACTGAGGGCTTGTAGGCCTGTTGTAAGGCAGGTCCTCACCAGACATCACCGGCAACAACGTCGCCTATGGGCACAAACCCACCGTCGCTGGACCAGACAGGACTGGCAAAAAGTGCTCTTCACTGACGAGTCGCGGTTTTGTCTCACCAGGGGTGATGGTCGGATTCGCGTTTATTGTCGGCGGAATGAGCGTTACACTGAGGCCTGTACTCTGGAGCGGGATCGATGGAGGTCCGTCATGGTCTGGGGTAGTGTGTCACAGCATCATAGGACTGAGCTTGTTGTCATTGCAGCCAATATCAACGCTGTGCGTTACAGGGAAGACATCCTCCTCCCTCATGTGGTACCCTTCCTGCAGGCTCATCCTGACATGACCCTCCAGCCTGACAATGCCACCAGCCATACTGCTCGGTCTGTGCGTGATTTCCTGCAAACAGGAATATCAATGTTCTGCCATGGCCAGCGAAGAGCTCGGATCTCAATCCCATTGAGCATGTCTGGTACCTGTTGGATCGGAAGGTGAGGGCTAGGGCCATTCGCCCCAGAAATGTCTGGGAACTTGCAGGTGCCTTGGTGGAAGAGTGGGGTAACATCTCACAGCAAGAACTGCCAAATCTGGTGCAGTCCATGAGGAGGAGATGCACTGCAGTACTTAATGCAGCTGGCGGTCACACCAGATACTGACTGTTACTTTTGATTTTGAACCCCCTTTGTTCAGGGACACATTATTCAATTTCTGTTCTCTCAGTTGTTGAATGTTGTTATGTTCTTACAAATATTTACACATGTTAAGTTTAATGAAAATAAACGCAGCTGACAGTGAGAGGACGTTTCTTTTTTTGCTGAGTTTATATATATATATATATATACTACCAGTCAAAAGTTTGGACACACCTACTCATTCAAGGGTTTTCTTTATTTTTTAATGTTTTACATTGTAGAATAATAGTGAAGACATCAAAACTATGAAATAATGTCACGCTCTGGCTCCGGGACTGTGTATTTTGAGCCAGGGTGTGTTCATTTGGTTGTGTTGTATTTGGTTGTGTTTCATTGTTTGGTCGTGTGACTCCCAATCAGTGGTAACGAGTGTCAGCTGTCGGCTCGTTATCTCTGATTGGGAGCCATATTTAAACTGTCAGTGTTCACCTTAGTGTTGTGGGTTTTTGTTCCTTGTCAGTCATTGTAACGGAGGACTTCACGTTTCGTCATTGTTTGTTGTTTTCGTGTTTAGGCTTTAATTTAATAAAGTCATGTTCACCTTCAACGCTGCGCATTGGTCCTCCTCATTAGACGATCGTGACAGAAAAACCCACCAAGATGGGACCAAGCAGCGTGTCCAGGAGCCGTCGCCAGGGAGATCCCTCACAGATCTCCTTCGCCTCCTGGACTGGGTCAAGCCGAGTGAGGAGGAGAAGGGCTTGACACTATGGCAGAAGGGCGAGAGGCTGGCGAGGGATATGGAGACCTGGTCCACGGGTAGGAGAGACGCCCCGAAAATTTTTAGGGGGGGGCTCACGACGTCGGACCAGCAGGAGGCCGCGATAGAGCGGCCCAGTGGGTTGCCGGAGAAGGCCGCCGGGTTACGGGGGCCACTGGTCGAAGAGGGGATGGAGGAAGTAGAGGCACGGCGAGAGGTACTGGCGTGTGTTGCCAGTCCGGTGCGGCCCGTTCCAGATCCCGGTGTAGGACCAGTGGTGTGTGTCCCCAGTACAGTCCGGCCCATCCAAGCTTCCCGCACCAAGCCAGTGGTGTGCGTCGTCAGCCCGGCTCTGCCCGTTCCTGCTACTCGCACCAAGCCAAGGGTGCGAGTCGTCAGCCGGATTCAGCCCATTCCTGCTACTCGCACCAAGCCAAGGGTGCGAGTCGTCAGCCGGATTCAGCCCATTCCTGCTACTCGCACCAAGCCAAGGGTGCGAGTCGTCAGCCGGATTCAGCCCATTCCTGCTACTCGCACCAAGCCAAGGGTGCGAGTCGTCAGCCGGATTCAGCCCATTCCTGCTACTCGCACCAAGCCAAGGGTGCGAGTCGTCAGCCGGATTCAGCCCATTCCTGCTACTCGCACCAAGCCAAGGGTGCGAGTCGTCAGCCGGATTCAGCCCATTCCTGCTACTCGCACCAAGCCAAGGGTGCGAGTCGTCAGCCGGATTCAGCCCATTCCTGCTACTCGCACCAAGCCAAGGGTGCGAGTCGTCAGCCGGATTCAGCCCATTCCTGCTACTCGCACCAAGCCAGGGATGCGAGTCTTCAGCCTGGTGAGGCCTGTTCCGGCTCCACGCACCATGCAAAGGGTGCGTATCGTCTGCCAGGTCCGGTCCATTCCTGCCTCACGCGCCAAGCCAGGGGTGCGCGTCGGCAGTCCTGATCCAGCTAACTGGGTCAGATCGGACTGGGGACACTGCGGGGGGATTGTAGTAGGGTGGTGGTCAAGCCCGGAGCCGGAGCCGCCTCCGAGGAGCAATACCCACCCAGCCCTTCCCTATTTGGGGTGTATGCGCGGTCGGAGTCCGCGCCTTTAGGGGGGGGTACTGTCACGCTCTGGCTCCGGGACTGTGTATTTTGAGCCAGGGTGTGTTCATTTGGTTGTGTTGTATTTGGTTGTGTTTCATTGTTTGGTCGTGTGACTCCCAATCAGTGGTAACGAGTGTCAGCTGTCGGCTCGTTATCTCTGATTGGGAGCCATATTTAAACTGTCAGTGTTCACCTTAGTGTTGTGGGTTTTTGTTCCTTGTCAGTCATTGTAACGGAGGACTTCACGTTTCGTCATTGTTTGTTGTTTTCGTGTTTAGGCTTTAATTTAATAAAGTCATGTTCACCTTCAACGCTGCGCATTGGTCCTCCTCATTAGACGATCGTGACAAATAATACATATGGAATCATGTAGTAACCAAGAAAGTGTTAAACAAATCAAAATATATTATATATATTTGAGATTCTTCAAATAAAAATACAATGTAGAAAATATTAAAAATAAAGAAAAACCTGGAATGAGTAGGTGTGTCCAAACTTTTGACTGGTACTGTGTGTATATTATTTTCTATCCTTTATTACTTTCCAACCCCACCACCCCTCCCCTAATTGGAGTAAACGAGCTTATACATGTACATTTTATGGACACAGTCAATTTTACAATCATTCTATTTTGTTTGTTTTTACTCCTGAACTTCCTCTACCCTCAACCTCTCCGATCATTTTCATGATGTCCATCCGGTTTGCTTCTATATGCCGTATCTTTCAAACTGTGCTCTTTCACAAAAGTTCTCAACCTATAACCTATATACTTATTATGGACACAGTATGTTTTACATTAGTTTTGTTATTTTGTTGTTATTAGTAATTAGCCGTGGTATATTGGCCATATATCACAAACCCCTGAGGTGCCTTATTGCTATTATAAATTGGTTACCAATGTAATTAGAGCAGTAAAAATAAATGTTTTGTCATACCCGTGGTATACGGTCTGATACAGCTGAAGTCGGAAGTTTACATACACTTAGGTTGGAGTCATTAAAACTCGTATTTCAACCACTCCACACATTTCTTGTTAACAGACTATAGTTTTGGCAAGTTGGTTAGGACATCTACTTTGTGCATGACACAAGTAATTTTTCCAACAATTGTTTACAGACAGATTATTTCACTTATAATTCACTGTATCACAATTCCAGTGGGTCAGAAGTTTACATACACTAAGTTGACTGTGCCTTTAAACAGCTTGGAAAATTCCAGAAAATGATGTCATGGCTTTAGAAGCTTCTGATAGGCTAATTTACATAATTTGAGTCAATTGGAGGTGTACCTGTGGATGTATTTCAAGGCCTACCTTCAAACTAAGTGCCTCTTTGCTTGACATCATGGGAAAATCAAAAGAAATCAGCCAAAAAATTGTAGACCTCCACAAGTCTAGTTCATCCTTGGGAGCAATTTCCAAACGCCTGAAGGTACCACGTTCATCTGTACAAACAATAGTATGCAAGTATAAACACCATGGGACCACGCAGCCGTCATACCGCTCAGGAAAGAGACGCGTTCTGTCTCCTAGAGATGAACGTACTTTGGTGCGAAAAGTGCAAATCAATCCCAGAACAACAGCAAAGGACCTTGTGAAGATGCTGGAGGAAACAGGTACAAACATATCTATATCCACAGTAAAACGAGTCCTATATCGACATAACCTGAAAGGCCGCTCAGCAAGGAAGAAGCCACTGCTCCAAAACCGCTATAAAAAAGCCAGACTACGGTTTGCAACTGCACCTGGGGACAAAGATTGTACTTTTTGGAGAAATGTCCTCTGGTCTGATGAAACAAAAATATAATTGTTTGGCCATAATTACCATCGTTATGTTTGGAGGAAAAAGGGGGTGGCTTGCAAGCCGAAGAACACCATCCCAACCGTGAAGCACAGGGGTGGCAGCATCATGCTGTGGGGGTGCTTTGCTTCAGGAGGGACTGGTGCACTTCACAAAATAGATGGCATCATGAGGAAGGACAATTATGTGGATATATTGAAGCAACATATCAAGACATCAGTCAGGAAGATAAAGCTTGGTCGCAAATAGGTCTTCCAAATGGACAATGACCCCAAGCATACTTCCAAAGTTGTGGCAAAATGGCTTAAGGACAACAAAGTCAAGGTATTGGAGTGGCCATCACAAAGCCCTGACCTCAACCCTATAGAATATTTGTGGGCAAAACTGAAAAAGTGTGTGCGAGCAAGGAGGCCTACAAACCTGACTCAGTTACACCAGTTCTGTCAGGAGGAATGGGACAAAATGCACCCAACTTATTGTGAGAAGCTTGTGGAAGGCTACCCGAAACGTTTGACCCAAGTTAAACAATTTAAAGGCAATGCTACCAAATACTAATTGAGTGTATGTAAACTTCTGACCCACTGGGAATGTGATGAAATAAAAGCTGAAATAAATCATTCTCTCTGCTATTATTCTGACATTTCACATTCTTAAAATAAAGTGGTGATCCTAACTGATCTAAAACAGGGAATTTTTACTAGGATTAAATGTCAGGAATTGTGAAAAACTGAGTTTAAATGTATTTGGCTAAGGTGTATGTAAACTTCCGACTTCAACTGTATACCACGGCTGTCAGCCAATCAGCATTCAGGGCTCGAACCACCCAGTTTATAATGTACAATATATAATATATATAAATATATTACCTTTTTTATGCCTTAGGTGGTTGAGCAATATACTGTATTATTTTTCCCTTTTGATTAAATTCCATTCCGTTTCAGTGTTAGAAAATTCATTCTAGCCATTCTGTAGGCTGTCTGAATAATCTTTCCAAGTCCACCCCTGTGACGGACAGGTAATATTGTAATATCCTTCCTGATACTAGCCCCGTAACCCCCTTTCCTGTGTGTGTCTGTGTGTGTGTGTGTGTGTGTGTGCGTGTGTGTGTGTGTGTGTGTGTGTGTGTGTGTGTGTGTGTGTGTGTGTGTGTGTGTGTGTGTGTGTCTGTGTGTGTGTCTGTGTGTGTGTGTCTGTGTGTGTGTGTGTGTGTGTGTGTGTGTGTGTGTGTGTGGGTGGGTGTGTGTGTGTGTGGGTGTGTGTGGGTGTGTCTTGCTCCCCTCAGGACTGAGAGGACGTTTATCAGAGCTGCGTAGCTGGCTAACTGCTACAATTTGCCCTCTGCAGAAAAGCTCAATTGACTTCAAATGCCTTCTATTGAGTTAGTGGCCATCTCTGGTTTCTCTCCCTCCCTCTGTCTCTGTCTCACTGGGAGTGTCTTTGGTGAGACTGAGGAACAGTTGTTAATGTCAAAGACTTTCAGCTAGGATGCTGGGTCCATTTGTTGAAAACTGTTATTGTCAGAACTGCCATGTTCTGTAAACTGAATTGTTAATTATTGTGTGCTGTCCCTGTCATTGAGTCATTCTGCAAGCCCAAAGATAGAAGACACATGAGCCAAATCTGGTTCTTCTCACCTGGCTAGAGACACTTTTATCTGGACCAAACTAGTCTTATTAGAACACTATAATAGAAAATGTAGCCTGCAGCAAGGACAGCCACCAAAATGTTGGTCAGTCACAACTTAAGTCAGACACAAACTCTGTGGAGGTTTCAGCCTCATAACAGCAGTGTAATGAGATCTATAAAAAACACCTTTAACATCTCAGTAGTTTCAACACAACCCTTTCCAAAACTTCTCTAGTTACTGCACTCTAAGAAAACAAAGGTGCTAAGTAGAACCATATATGGTTCTTCCGTTTGTCCCCATAGCAGGGGAACCCTTTTTGGTGCTTCATAGAACCCCCTGTAAAACTAATAACCCTTTTATCTTTGAAGGGTTCTTCCTAGAACCCTCTATGAGTGGTTCCACCTGCCTTATTAGCATTTACAATTATTTATGACAATACATAACCTATATCATAAGGCCTTTTTTTGAGGGCCTAGTTATACTCTAACACAGTGGTGTTAGGAAACTCCGGGTTTACAGGCCACATCGGGTCTGTAAGTAACATTATGCTGGCTTGCAAAGTGATGTGTAATTCCTATTGCAATCCAGCCGGAGTTAGGATATCCAAGAATTATAACTTTTAATCCCTGCATCCTGCATTCAGAATGAATGCCAGGGTAGGGAAGATAGACTGAGAAGATTGTCTAAGTCATCTAAACTGGAGAAACCATCTCAGTAACAGGTGCAATAAATCTAACTACTAACAGATTGAATTAGTTGTAATGTAATCAACCAATGTACATGCAAAAACACAGATATTGAAACAAACAATTTTGAAAATCAACCTGCAATAGAGCATGCTGGGAAATGAGTAAAAAGGACACAATCACACTAAACTCTGGTTATTAGAACCAACACTGGGGTTATTTTACACCACTGAGTGATAAGTTAATTGAATGTTATATTGAGAAAAAGTAACACTAGGTAAAACTGGCCAATTTGCTCTTTTTAAAATAAGCAGATTACTCAAACTCCTGATGTTAAAGTTTAAACACTGAGGTAAACACTAATGATCAGGCACTATTTAAAATATTTTTTATTTATTTTTATACAATAAAAAAGCGTATTCAGATTCAGAAGGGTTCTATGTAGAACAAAAAATAATTATTGCCTTCCAAAGAATCATCAAAAGAAACCTTTCTTCCAAAAATGGTTCTTAGGATGATAAAGGTTTTAGGAATACCTTTACCCTTTACCTTGGATGAGTAGCTGCTGCTTCTGCAAAAGCTAATGGGGATCCAAATGAACAAATAATGAACCCTCGTCTTCCAAAAAGGTTCTCCAAATGAAAACGGTTCTTGGTAGAACCCTATCCCTCAGCAAATAACCTTTTTGGAACCTTTTTTCTAAGAGTGTACATGACCATCCAAAAGTCCCTACAACCTCAATGCCTCTAAAAGAAACAGCACCTACAGCTTTGGATTTTGTTCGTCGTTGTGTTTGAGTGGCAACAGCAAAGCTCAAATTCCTTAAAGCCGGAGAGAAGTGGAGGCTGCAGAGCACTGAGCTGTGGCCTTACTGCAGTGAGGAGCGAGATAGAGAGGCCCACGGGACTAGACATGAACCACCAGCCTGGCAGTAAGACTATGGCTGCTCCATAAATTGCAACCTATTCCCTACATAGTGCACTACTTTTGACCAGATTTCTATATAAGGAATAGGGTGCCATTTGGGACTCAGACTACGAGGCCAGACACACTGGGGAGACTGCTACTGACTGACTGGCTCTGGCTGGAAAACCAGTTCGACGCCAGATGCTTCGACTGGATGACAATACATATCTGACCGCAAGCAGCTGTCTCCTCAGGGAGGTAGGACCGGCATTGAGAGGGAGATAGACATGAACATACCATCACACACATGCCCACTATACATTATGTACAGGTTATGTGCTGCAAAACATTTTTTATATAGCCTACATATTCAAATGTAGACAGTCACATAAAGAACCATCAAACATGTACCACTGATAAGAAACAGCTACTGTACGGATTTGAGCACACACACATCGCTGTAACCCTTATTCAGGGAGCTGTAGGAACCACATTGTACATCTTCCCATTATAGGCCAATTGTCTCGGTCCAGCAGGCTTCAGGTGACCATGGCTGGATATAATGATGTCACTGATAGCCGCTGCATTTATACGACCTATCCATCCATCACTTCAAGTGGAACAAGTGGAAATAGGACAGTGTCTCTCTCCTGAGTCCTGAGTTGAGAAAAAACGCATCCTTTGTAGTTTCTACTGTAGCCTATGTTGCCACGCCCAACATCTTGAATGAATCTCTGATGGTGAAGTTATTAAGCGTTGCTGTAAGCCTCATCTTGATTGAACAACCCATTTCCGTTCTCTTTGTTTTTGGTAAGACATATACTGTGCCCTCGGAAAGTATTCAGACCCCTTGACTTTTTCCACATTTTATTATGTTACAGCCTTATTCTAAAATGGATTAAATAAATAAAAAATCCTCAGCAATCTACACACAATACCCTATAATGACAAAGCAAAAACTGTTTTTTAGAAATGTTTGCTAATGTAAATAAATTCAAATAAAAAATAAATGTTCCTGTTTCCATTTATAATTCTTGAGATGTTTCTACAACTTGATTGGAGTCCACCTGTGGTAAATTCAATTGACTGGACATGATTTGGAAGGGCACACTCCTGTCTATATAAGGTCCCACAGTTGACAGTGCATGTCAGAGCAAAAACCAAGCCATGAGGTTGAAGGTATTATCCGTAGCGCTCCGAGACAGGATTGTGTCGATGCACAGATCTGGGGAAGGGTACCAAAAATGTTCACCAGCATTGAAGGTCCCCAAGAACACAGTGGCCTCCATCATTCTTACATGGAATAAGTTTGGAACCACCAAGACTCTTCCTAGAGCTGGCCTCCCAGCCAAACTGAGCAATCGGGGGAGAAGGGCCTTGGTCATGGTCACTCTGACAGAGCTCCAGAGTTCCTCTGTGGAGATGGTAGAACCGTCCAGAAGGACAACCATCTCTGCAGTACTCCACCAATCAGGCCTTTATGGTAGAGTGGCCAGACAGAAGCCACTCCTCAGTAAAAGGCACATGACAGCCCACTTGGAGTTTGCCAAAAGGCACCTAAAGACTCTCAGACCATGAGAAACAAGATTGTCTGGTCTGATGAAACCAAGATTGAACTCTTTGGCCTGAATGCCAAGCGTCACGTCTGGAGGAAACCTGGCACCATCCCTACGGTGAAGCATGGTGGTGGCAGCATCATGCTGTGGGGATGTTTTTCAGCGGCAGGGACTGGGAGACTAGTCAGGATCGAGGGAAAGATGAACGGATCAAAGTATAGAGAGATCATTCATGAAAACCTGCTCCAGAGCGC
The DNA here is from genome assembly GCF_964263955.1 of Coregonus lavaretus. NCBI lineage: Eukaryota > Metazoa > Chordata > Actinopteri > Salmoniformes > Salmonidae > Coregonus > Coregonus lavaretus. The sequence goes on from NC_140017.1 coordinate 21,944,271, forward strand.
TCAGGACCTCAGACTGGGGTGAAGGTTCACCTTCCAACAATACAACGACCCTAAGCACACAGCCAAGACAACGCAGGAGTGGCTTTGGGACATTTGTCTCTGAATGTCCTTGAGTGGCCCAGCCAGAGCCCAGACTTGAAACCGATCGAACATCTCTGGAGAGACCTGAAAATAGATGTGCAGCAATGCTCCCCATCCAACCTGACAGAGCTTGAGAGGATCTGCAGAGAATAATGGGAGAAACTCCCCAAATACAGGTGTGCCAAGTTTGTAGCGTCATACCCAAGAAGACTCGATGCTTTAATCACTGCTAAAGGTGCTTCAACAAAGTACTGAGTAAAGGGTCTGAATACTTATTTAAATGCAATATTTCATTTTATTTTTATTTATTTTTATTCCATAAATTAGCAAACATTTCTAAAATCCTGTTTTTGCTTTGTCATTATGGGGTATTGTGTGTAGATTTATGAGGGAAAAAAACGATGTAATCAATTTTAGAATAAAGCTGTAGCGTAACAAAATGTGAAAAAAGTCAAGGGGTCTGAATACTTTCCGAAGGCACTGTTTACTGTATATATATATACAAAAATACAACACAAAACACATACAAACGACAGCATACAGACTCACACAAACATCAACAACATCACCCCTGCCCAGGCCTACCTGCCCACACCCCCATCTCCAGCGCCCTCATTACTCTCCGCCACATGGCCTCAAACTGCACCATTTTGTTTCTCTCCGTCGCACACGCACTTTCAACATTTAGATAATAAAGCATTTGACCTTTCCATTGTGTTAACGATGGAGGATTGGTTGATTTCCAGTTTTTAAGTACATGTTTTTTCAAGATGATTGATGAGGCAAGTATCATCCAACCCATCGGGTATCTCACTGCACCCTCATATGACATGTCTTGAAATATGCAGACAGACGGATTAAAAGTACATTTACATTTTAATGCTTCTGACAACCAACTTTCTAACTCCGCCCATAACTTTTGGACTTTATAGCATTCCCAGAAGTTATGGATTAATAAGTCATTGTTAGTTTTACACTTAAGACATGACTCTGCTGTTGTGCTGTAGAACTTGTGAATTGTGTCTCTTGTATAATACATTCTATACATTAGTTTATACTGGATTTAGTGTACATTTTAGTTAACTGTAATTTCGTTGGTTATGTTCCCATATTCCCTCCATCTTGTGCCAATATCAGTTATTTTGATTTTTTTCTAAGAGATTGACAGTTGGATAGGCTCTCTGCAATGTTTTGTATATCTTACCTATCATATGAATATTATTTTCTGACTCAAATAGGATTCCCTCAAGATTGCTCTGATATCCAAAATATTTCAAATCGAAATTTAATGTACTTGAAAATATCTACATTGGTCAGTCCAAAATGGCTTTTTAATTCTGTCATGGAAATAAATACATGTCCTATTACCAAGTCATTTACGCTTTCTATGCCTTTAGTTTTCCATGTGGACCAATTTATCCGTGAATTCTGAAAAGCTATCCAAGGAAGGTTCCATAGGGTTGTGTTTTTAGGGTGTGATCTTGGTTCTTGTAGAATACGTTACATTGTCTTCCATATTGTAATAGTGCTCTTAACTATGAAGTTTTTAATGTTCTTAGCTTTATCCTTTGAAAATAGACATGTGAAAAGATTCTGGGGATGAGCATGCGTCTCTTCAATATGTACCCATTGTTCCTCTTTAGTGCATGTAGCCCTTTCCTGCAATCAATGATCAAAAGTGCCCTCTTTGGCCTCATGGGTGGAATGTTATTAATATTTTTCATAATTTCATCATTAACAAAGACTATTTCAAAAAAACAGAAGAAAATCCGGTGTTTCTATTTCAAACAGTTTTGTTATATTTCATTCTTCTGTGATGTATATCAAGTGTAATATTGGGATGCAAACTCAAAATTGAATACATTTTGACTCTATATCTGACATGGTACAGGTATCTTCTTTGTTTTAAGCTCATAACTATGAATGTGACGTTTATACTTTTGTTACAAAGTAGATTTGTTTAAGACTACCAATAATCACTCTGTGTGACCCTGAATAAGCCCACTGCAGTGAAAGGTTATAACTATATGTCACAAGTAAAAGCCTTGGGTCGCGAGTTGATACAATTCCAAGTCCGGAAGATTAAAACCACCCTCAGACTTAGGAAGATGTAATACCTTCCTTTTTATTCTATGAGTTTTATTTGCCCATATAAAGTATTTTATGACGAGTATACTTTTTAAAATAATGTCTTTGGTGGGGTAATTGGTATTACCGAGAATAAATATAAAGACTTTGGGAGTCATGCCATTCTGAAGAGGTTTATTCTACCTGTAAGATGTATGGGAATATTGTTCCATTTAATTAGATCTGCTTTCATATTGTTCAGTAATGGGATAAAGTTATCTTTACATATGTTTTGTTTGATGTCACTTATTAAACATCTTAAGTACTTGATATTTTTTGTGGTCCACTTAAAGGATTTCTCTAGATCTTGAGTTACTTTTTTTATTTTGCCTATTGCCATTATTTAGTTTTTTTCCACATACATTTTATATCCTGAGGTTTTAGAGTATTCTGAAAATATTTTTTGCAAGGGGGGCATTGAGTTTTCAATATTGGTCAGGTACATCAGGTGACCATCTGCAAATAAATGTAGTTTATGTTATTGTTTACTAATACGGATACCTGTTAGGTTTGGGCCCTGACTAATTATTTCTGCAAGCAGTTCAATTGCCAGTGCAAACAGGAGGGGGGGAGAGAAGACATCCATGTCTAAAGCAATTTCATTAGATAATGTATTATTTGTGTATATTTTAGATTGAGGACATTTATGTAATATTTGTATTAAATGTATTATTTCAGCTGGAAGGTTGAAAGCTTCCAATGTTTTGAATAGAAAAGGCCATTCAAAACGGTCAAAAGCCTCTTTGGCATCAACAGCCATTATTGATAAATCTATATCTTGTTTTTTATTGTATTGTATTAAACTGAAACATGTTCTTGTATTTGTTTGGAAGTGTCTATTTTTAATAAAACCCTGTTTGATTGATATGTATAAAGTCTGGTAAGACTTTTGTCATTCTGTTGCTTATGAGATTTGTTATTATTTCCGTTCTCAGCGGTCTCTATGAACTCTATAAGTATAGATTTTAAATGCTTTGAATTTTTACGACACGACCACAGCATTGATTGTGTCCAGCACAAGAGATTGGCCACCATAAAGCCGCGTGCACACAGGTTGCATCATTACATTGCTGTCTGGTACATTTTACGTAGTCTTCGCAATCCATGCGCTGCATCACAACAAAAAGAATCACGCTACACATTAGCAACTTCTTCTGTGGTTTATCTACTTCCGTGTCTGATACCGCACGGCAAAGCAACGCACACAAGATGGAAAATTCCAATGCATGCGACACACTGCCTGCAGTGCCACACACCGTAACTCCGGCAGATGAGTCACAGCACTGCCTCCCATTGAAATTAATGGACTTCCACCAGAACGCATACAATGTACACAACCAGTGTGCGTGAGGCTTAACACCTTAGCCTACCTACACTGTGCCTCTCTTGGGGCTATGGAAGTCATGATATTTTGTCAGACGGTTATTGTCATGCAGAAGTTTTCCGGTCTCACGGTAAAGTACCGTTAATTAACATAAACACGTTTAGCATCTCCAGGACACCACACATACAAGCCGCTGATGCGTGCCTTTGTAACATCTACATTAAAAAAATTATATTCCATAAATTTAATATACACCATAACAATAAATCCATTATTTATTTTAGGCAGGTCTAAAGAAACATTATGATATGAAGAACATTTATTTCAGAAGAACGAATATGAGTTGGCCTACTGTATGTTATCTGGCTATGCCATAGGCTGTAGGCTTGTTCATTTAGCAGACAAGATATGCTTATAAGTCCTGTGCCATTATTTTATATTATACCACAGCGTTGTTGAATACTCGTTTCTGATTGGCTAGAAGGGCATTCTAGAATGGACATTAAAACCAGATAACGGGTCAGTTGGAAAAGATGTCGGGACAGTTGGAAAAGATATTGGGACATCTTGCAATCATGACGCAATAAGCGCCTACACATGCAGACCATACTTGCTACAAAGTTACAGAAAGCTAAACCAACAACCACACAAACCGAAATTGGATACATTGTAAACGCAGGTCCAACAAGGAAAAACTTGTTTTTGCAGAGACATATTTATTTTGAGCATCTGATGACGTAACGTGGTGAGTGATGAACATTAATTTCTCTGGTCCTTACTGCAGTGTTGCAGTCATGATGCAAGTGGCGCTATGCTGTCAAATCCTCCCACGTTTCTGGAAGGACCAGCTGTTTTCAGCAACTGATTTTTTTGGGGGGGGTTTATTTGGTCATATTGGCAGGTTTGCTAGCAACAAACTATTTAGCTAGCTTCTAGCCTAATTGTGAATTTGCAGTGCGATCTCCTCGTAATTAACAGTGTCGAGTGTCCTGACGAGAAGGCAAACTTTTCTAGCTATGCCAGACAAAATCGGGAATTATCAGCTCATTGTTATGGATGTATCCAAATGAATGTCAATAGAAAACAGCTACTTGGCTAGCTAGCAGCAAGCAAGGGATAAGAACGTTGCCACTGAGCATGGCAACGGCACATAAAGAACGAACGACGGGGTCGCGTCCATAAATATTGAACTAATCGAACGAACTACTTTTTACTGCTCTAATTACGTTGGTAACCCGTTTATAATAGCAATAAGGCACCTCGGGGTTTGTGGTATATGGCAAATATACCAGGGCTAAGGGCTGTATCCAGGCACTCTGCGTTGTGTTGTGCAAAAGAACAGCACTTAGCCATGGTATATTGGCCATATACTACACCCCCTCGGGCCTTATTGCTTACTTATAGCCATGGTATAAAAGTGATAATCAACTCGGGGCTCTATGTAATCTCTGGAAAATAATGCAACTCTGTGGAAGATCAGTTCCACTGTCACGCCCTGACCTTGAGAGGCCTGTTGTCTTTAGTTGGTTTGGTCAGGGCGTGAGATTCTATGTTTTTGTTCTAGGTATTGTATGTCTATGTTTGGCCGGGTGTGATTCCCAATCAGAGACAGCTGTCGCTCGTTGTCTCTGATTGGGGATCATACTTAAGTAGCCTGTTTGCCTACCTTAGTTGTGGGATCTTGTTCCGTGTGTAGGCTTGTATTTGTATAGCCTGAGGACTTCACGTTAAGTTGTTTCTTGTTTTGTTTATGTTTATGAAGTTTAATAAACATGTTCGCATACCACGCTGCACCTTGGTCTGACCCGTCTCTCAATGACCGTGACAGAAGATCCCACCACCAACGGACCAAGCAGCGTGCCCAGGAGGAGCAAACACCCTGGACACAGGTGGGGAAGATGTGGTCTTGGGAGGCCAGGCAGGAGAGGAGAAACGGCGACCCAAAAGGACTCGGCCGAGGAGGAAGTCCGAGAGACAGCCCCAATAAAAAAATGTGGGGGGGCTACAGGGGTGGTCAGGGAGCGAGCGAGAAGAGCCGCGACCACTGCACCCGGTGGGTTTCCAGTTTGAGTCCCTACGACCATGGGAACAGGAATGGGAACAGTTTTATACTGAGGAGTCGGAGGATGACGACGACGATGAGTTTCTGTTCCCTAACTCGTGGGGGCTCCCGGAGGAGTCCTCACTGGAGGAGGATTGGGCGCGGAGAGTAAAGGACTGGTACAGTCGTAGACCTCCAGCGCCGGTTCCCAGTCCGGAACGCCTCGTGCCTGCTTCTCGCACCAAGCCAGTGGTGCGTGCTCCCAGTCCGGTAAGATCCGTGTCTGCTCCTCGCACCAAGCCAGTGGTGCGTGTCCCCAGTCTGGCTCGGCCCGTTCCTGCACCTCGCACCAGACCTGTGGTGCGTGTCCCCAGTCCGGTACGGCCCGTCCCTGCTCCTCGCACCAAACCAGTGGTGCGTGTCGTCAGCCCAGTACGGCCCGTACCTGCTCCCCGCACCAAGCCAGTGGTGCGTGTTCCCAGTCCAGTACGGCCCGTCCCTGCTTCTCGCACCAAACCAGTGGTGCGTGTCGCCAGCCCGGTACGCCCCATACCTGCTCCCCGCACCAGGCCAGTGGTGCGTGTCTCCAGTCCGGCCCGGCCCGTGCCTGCACCTCGCACCAAGGCAGTGGTGCGTGTTCACAGTCCGGTACGGCCCGTGCCTGCTCCTCGCACCAGACCAGTGGTGCGTGTCCCCAGTCCGGCCCGGCCTGCTCCACCGGTGCCTGATCCGGCTCCGGTCGGTTGCCCCATTCCGGAGTCAGAGCAGTCCGCTCCACCGGGGTCCAGTTCAGCTCCGGTCAGCGGCTCCATTCCGGAGTCAGAGCAGTCCGCTCCACCGGGGTCCAGTTCAGCTCCGGTCAGCGGCTCCACTCCGGAGCCAGAGCAATCCGCTCCACCGGGGTCCAGTTCAGCTCCGGTCAGCGACTCTACTTCAGACCCAGAAGTCAGCCCCTCTCCAGGGTCGGGGCCTCCCACACCAGGGTCCAGACAGGGCTTGGTGCATCGTGGGGGGATTGCCGATCCAGGCCCAGATGTCAGCCCCTCTCCAGGTTCGGGGTCTCCCACACCAGGGTCCAGACAGGGCTTGGTGCATCGTGGGGGGATTGCCGATCCAGGCCCAGACGTCAGCCCCTCTCCAGGTTCGGGGTCTCCCACACCAGGGTCCAGACAGGGCTTGGTGCATCGTGGGAGGAAGGAGAGGGGAAGCATCACGCCAAGGTCCAGACCAGACATGGGGCGCAACGGAGAGGCAGAGAGGAAGAGGTCGTCACGCCCGGAGCTGGATCCGACTCCGAGGCTGAAAGCCCACCCGGACCCTCCCCTAATGAGTCAGGTTGGTGCGGCCGGAGTACGCACCTTTGGGGGGGGGGGGGTACTGTCACGCCCTGACCTTGAGAGGCCTGTTGTCTTTAGTTGGTTTGGTCAGGGCGTGAGATTCTATGCTAGAAATTCTATGTTTTTGTTCTAGGTATGGTATGTCTATATTTGGCCGGGTGTGATTCCCAATCAGAGACAGCTGTCGCTCGTTGTCTCTGATTGGGGATCATACTTATGTAGCCTGTTTGCCTACCTTAGATGTGGGATCTTGTTCCATGTGTAGGCTTGTATTTGTATAGCCTGAGGACTTCACGTTACGTTGTTTCTTGTTTTGTTTATGTTTATGAAGTTTAATAAACATGTTCACATACCACGCTGCACCTTGGTCTGACCCGTCTCTCAACGAACGTGACATCCACTCCGCTAGCGTGGTGAGATATTCTGTAGCTAAAGGTAATGTGTCAGCCTGTTAATTATGAAAATATTTTATAAAAAATGCCCTATTACTAGGCTATTCAAAATCAAATACAAATTCACTATAATTGTAGGCTAACTCTGAATTTGTTTAATTTAGGCTAGACCAATTATGTACCAAAGGTATCTTAAATCAGTATTTTTCGGGTTTGGGCTCATATATAGGCCTATGCATTTGCATAAGCTATAATATGCATATGGGTGTTTTGAATTAATCATCACCTTAGAAAGCACTGTCCATTTCGTTGTGTTAGGCTTTGAAACAACATCCACATCGACCATGTTTTCCACTCAGTTTCAACCTGTTGTTGAACTTGTTGAACTTCTTTCTTCAAATTGATCAATCCAACACATTATTACACACATTTCATTGATTTTCTTTCTTTATAACGCATTTGTGTACACAAATTCCACTTTGTTGTGGCTAACATTAGCTAGGCTATCTAGATGGCTAATGTTAGTTGGTTACTACTAACACATGTCCAGAGTGCATAAGAGGAGATTACCATGACTCAACAGTCACATCGAATTTTACTGCGGTCATGACTGGTGTGGCGGTAATACAGTCACCGCAACAGCCCTAGCCTCTCTCCATGTGCTATTTAATTAATTGTAAAATAAAAGACAAATTGGAGGGTGATGGATATGTCATGTGATCCCAGTTTTCGCGATCCCTCCGGATTTAAGCAGACTGGATGCACTTAATGTTGTGCTTGCATTACAACACCAAATGATGTTGTTGTCCATGTATGTTTCTACAGAATACATTGTACTTGGATATCAATTGAGGTAAGAATATTGCTATTTTTTGTTTACGACCGTTTTTTCAGTGAGGTCATTTTTATCCTTCCAATATTTGCCAAGTCAGGGCTTAACCGGCCATGTACACTATACAAGCAGCACTCACCTACTCATGCTAGCCTCGCCCTCATGTGGGTGCTAACAAGCTAGCAAGAAAGCTAGGTTGTGCTACGTATCAACCACCATTGTCAGCCAATCCAGTAGGGGTTGGAAGCTATGGTGAGCTTCGATTAGTCACTCAGGTCACGTTATCTCGCTTTGCTTCTGTTGAAAGCAAATGGCTTCCGATGTTTCACCGCACTATGTCTCTTCCTAGTGTAAGTGGCCTCTAAATTGCCCCCATTTTTTGGCACCAGAAACACTGTTGTTTAAAAACAATATAATTCTGGTCAACATCCTCATTAATAAATCTGCTGCAACAAAGCCTACATCAATGTGCCAACACCTGCCATATTAGTGTCTAGCTGGGACATCATGGAAGATGCATGGCACCCGGTACAGGAAGTGCAGGTATGCTGCAGATCTTTTCTTAATGAAGCAGCAGGAGTGTAATTGAGTGGGCCCTCACCCCCCTCCCTTCCCACAAGGTAGGCTAAAGACAGTTGAAAAAATACTGGGAACGGAAATGTGATCGATATACTGTCCTTTTCCCTTTATCATAAAATGATTTGTTGAACAGTTGTAGATTTAGGGCTCTATTCAATCCATATCGCGGAAATTCAGCGTTACAGCATGATTGAAATGTTAAGATAATGTTCCCGTGTTAGCAGAGATCGCATTCAAGGTAAACACTGCATATGTTGGCAAAATCGGAAATTACCTTTACAGTTCTAGCGTGGAATCTTTAACGCTTCAGCGATACAGCTTGTATAGAGCCCTTAGGCCTACACTCGATCATGAATGGGTAAAAAGGGGCTTTCGAATTCAACTGGGCTATAGGGCTACGATTTAGTGGCAAAAGGTCGTAGACCTTACGCTGTTTGAGGTTATTACTAGTGTTAATATCCTAGGTCTATTTTAAATATTAATTGCAAATAATGATTCCCTTATCCCGCAATGTTTTCTATATCAATACAGCATGGACAGTGATGAACAGTGAATTGACAAGAAACGACAGGCGTTTTTAGACCCCACTTTCCTAGACAGACAATAGATATCCACTTACCATAATTGAAAATACCAAAGCAACAATGCTGACGGGCCAGACAGGGCAGAAGCAGGACAATATGACCAGTATGAGATAGTCTTTGGGCTTTTGCGCCTCTTGGACCGCGGCATTCCCGATGGAAGAGGTGCAACTGCGACTCAAACTGACCCGGGACGGGGAAAGGGGGGCAGCGGCCAGGTGCCCTGCAGAGCCCGACCTAAAGGGCACACTGTGGCCGTTCTGGTCTACATCCAGGTTCTTGTCGCTCCCCACGTTGACCGTGAAGGAGGAGGACATTTTCATACCGTTGCCCCCAGCGGGCTTGGTGGTCACGGTGCTGAGAAGTTTCTCCGTCTCCTGAGACTCGTTGGCGGGCGCGCCGCGGCTCTCTCCCAGGGTAGATTTCTCGAATTCAGTGTCTATGTTGATTGCCATTTCTTCAAAATCCAAAATATTAAAATTAGTTTCCAATAGAGGAAAATAATGCCTACTTGTGTAAAGTAATAAGACTGGTTATAGTGGTGCTAAATTCCAATTCTTTGACCTGATAAAAAAAAAAAATTTAATCGTGCCAAGATTAATTATCCAATTTATTTCGATTTTACAATAAACTCTAAGACTATGACTATCCAATGTAACCAATTACGTGGCAAGTTGATATGTATACTAATGCAACACTTAGGTGGGCTATGTCATTATAAATCAACCCCTTTCAATTAGAGATAAAACATTTAGTGGTATTTTCCCGTTGGATTTTCGCATCATTCTTCCTCTAGAATCAAGAATGCCTTCCGTCTCAATTCCGCAGTTCCATTCAATCCACACGCGCTATCGGAAAGCGATCTCCTCTGAAATGTGCACACCCTCTCTCCATCTATAACGCCTGAGCCAAATAACAAATCACTCAGTGAAGCGCCTGTCGCCTGCCTTTTCAATCCCACCGCGACGCACAATTATTACTACCTTTATATCTCACTTAAATAAACGTTTTCTTTTCTCATTCAAAGTAATAAAGAAGGACGGAATACAGATGAGTTTATCTCAAATATACCCCCAGAAACAGAGAAAGTGAGTTTTGTGTCCTGTGTGTTGTTCCGCAACCGGCCGTGTGTCAAGGCTGTTTCTCACGCTGCAGCAACAGAGCCACTGGGTTGAACTTGTAGCAGAGCAGTGCGGCGCCCCCTCCCCACCCCCTTCCTCTCCTCCCCCTTATTTCTCTCCTTCCATCCTTCCCAACATCAGCACCACTATGGAAGCGCGCCAGGAGCAGGAGAGGCAGGGCGGAATCTCTCTGGCGCTTTGATCCCCGCGTGGGACGCCTCAAAACCCCTTCTAATATAGGCTAATATAGGCCACTTATACTATTCTAATTTGTCTAATTTGTGGAAATAGCATTGATGATCTTAGGTTTGTTTGTGTAGATTTGCTCAATGTCCTGAGGACACGCTTGATTGAACACGTGTACACCGTATGGTAGGAATGTTAATTGTCTTCCACTAGGCTCCCTTTACGCAGCAGGTCAGGAACCTGATATAGCCTACTGGTAAATTAATACCAAATCAATAACCTACCACGGGGGTTGGTTTTATTTGTGGATACTGACATAGAAACTTTGTAGTTCAACCTTGAATTTAGGCTTCCATCCACATTCTGTATCAACTAATTATAAACAGTGGGTAAATGTTTTCAGATACAGCATTTAAAGCTGTAACTAGATTGATACTATGTATAGCCCTAAAGTGCTAAATGTTATGATAGCTGATAGCACTATGTTTTCTGCTGCTATGGTCCAAAATGAGGACCTATGACAAGTGAGGGCAGTTGGGTGTTGTCTGTTTTTGTGTCCTACACTCTTAGAAAAAAAGGTTCCTTATAGAACCCAAAAGGGTTATATTGCTTGCTTTATATATGGATCAGAACCCTAGATGTTCTTCTTCACTGAACCAAAATGGTTCCATACAGAACCCAGTATGGTGCCATTTATGAATAATGGCTACTACTATTAAATAGTAATATTTTTAGCTAAAAATATAATTAAATGAATAATTGAATAATGGACAATATAATACCAGCATAGTTTTTAGAATGTATTGTCATTAAATGCAAAAATAGTTTGGAAATATGCACTGGTGGGCAGGAAATTTAGAGTATCATGTAGTAGCTTAAACCTATTGATGTTACATTGAGCTAGGTGAATGGAATATGAATGACAGTCATCCAATATGCTATAATAGAAAGAAGGCCATGCTCCAAAAAATAATCGTCCTCCCTCATCTTAAACAGCACCGACCGCCACTGGCAGACATACAGTATATAATTATTATGATGTAGAAGAACAATGCAGTGCTTTGCAAAAGTATTCATCCCCCTTGGCGTTTTTCCTATTTTGTTGCATTACAACCTGTAATATACATTGATTTTTATTTGGATTTCATGTAATGGACATACACAAAATAGTCCAAATTGGTGAAGTGAAATTAAAAAAATAACTTGTTTAAAAAAAATCAAAAAAATAAATAATGGAAAAGTGGTGTGTGCATATGTATTCACCCCCTTTGCTATGAAGCCCCTAAATAAGATCGGTTGCAACCAATTACCTTCAGAAGTCACATAATTAGTTAAACAAAGTCCACTTGTGTGCAATCTAAGTGTCACATGATCTGTCACATGATCTCAGTATATATACACCTGTTCTGAAAGGCCCCAGAGTCTGCAACACCACTAAGCAAGGGGCACCACCAAGCAAGCGGCACCATGAAGACCAAGGAGCTCTCCAAACAGGTCAAGGACAAAGTTGTGGAGAAGTACAGATCAGGGTTAGGTTATAAAAAAATATCTGAAATTTTGAACATCCCACGGAGCACCATTAAATCCATTATGAAAAAATGGAAAGAATATGGCACCACAACAAACCTGCCAAGAGAGGGCCGCCCACCAAAACTCACGGACCAGGCAAGGAGGGCATTAATCAGAGAGGCAACAAAGAGACCAAAGATAACCCTGAAGGAGCTACAAAGCTCCACAGTGGAGATTGGAGTATCTGTCCATAGGACCACTTTAAGCCGTACACTCCACAGAGATGGGCTTTACGGAAGAGTGTCCAGAAAAAAGCCATTGCTTAAAGAAAAAAATAAGCAGTCTTCCAGAGATTTGAGACTGGGACGGAGGTTCACCTTCCAGCAGGACAATGACCCTAAGCATACTGCTAAAGCAACACTTGAGTGGCTTAAGGGGAAATATTTAAATGTCTTGGAATGGCCTAGTCAAAGCCCAGACCTCAATCCAATTGAGAATCTGTGGTATAACTTAAAGATTCCAACTTGAAGGAGCTGGATAAGTTTTGCCTTGAATAACGGGGGGGGGGGGGGGGGGGGGGGGGGGGGGGGGTGTCAATAGTTATGCACGCTCAAGTTTTCTGTTTTATTTGTCTTATTTCTTGTTTGTTTTTCGAAAAAAAAAAATATTTTGCATCTTCAAAGTGGTAGGCATGTTGTGTAAATCAAATGATACAAACCCATAAAAAATCTATTTTAATTCCAGGTTGTAAGGCAACAAAATAGGAAAAATGCCAAGGGGGGTGAATACTTTCACAAGCCACTGTACATGCAGTTGTTGTCAGCAGCAGCCGAAAGAGAGATCCTCTGCCTCTGATGGTTCTGGGTTACTGCCAGACGGAGCAAAACATAGATAGTGTGTTAAAAGTTATGTAATGATTAACTAGGCTATTGAATCACCAAGACTTATTATACATAATATAAAATAAATAATTTATACATACCTCTCAGTGAGCAACAGTCTTCAAATGGCTTCATGAAACATAGTCCCCTCAATTGACTCCATACTGAAATACTGAAATAAAAGTAACTATTAGCTAATTGTCAATGTCAGGCTGGCTCTGTAGCTCTATTTGGCATGTCCCATAATAAAAAATCATGTTTATTTAAAAGAGTTAGCTGGCTAACTTATAAAGTGGCGAATTAAATTAGCCTAGCTATATTTTTCTGTTTAGCTAGCTAAGTTAGCTAGCTAGCTAGCTTGCAAACATGCTCAAATTCTAATAGAGTTGTAACTTTTTTTATCTAGCTTATCATATTACTTTGGCTTCATATATTTGAATTAAAAAATTAACTTTGCTTATCTTAATACATTGAAAAATAACGTGCTTATTGGTAGGCTAGGCCAGTGTTTACCAACCCTGGTCCTCGAGTACCCCCAACAGTATCTTGGACAAGCACACCTGATTCAACTCGTCAACTAATCATCAAGTCCTCAATGAGTTGAATGAGGTGTGTTTGTCAAGGGCCACAACGAAACTGTGTACTGTTGGGTGTACTCGAGGACCAGAGTTGGATAAGAGCGTCTGCTAAATGACTTAAATGTAAACACTGGGCTAGGCTACTTGCAAGTTGGTTCAACCACCGTCCTCTTGCGTCGTCATGCTGGAATGGAAGTTGATTTTTGAATGGGAATGGCAGTTACATTTTGAATTGATCAAAAGGTTCTATATAGAACCACTTTTTTATCTAAGAGTGTATAGTCCAAGTTGATATTCAGGTAATAATAAGGATTTACCCTCGACCTTGCCCACAAATTGGGGGAAACAAACATGATTTCCCATTGACCCCCAGTGTAAAAGAGCAAACTTCATCATCGATTTTTTGTTATACAAAAATAACAAAACATGCCGAAAAGCTGTGGTTGTCCAATGTACATGTAACAAGGTCAAAAATCCCAAACTATGGTTTGCAATGCTCCCATGTAGGGAAATAGAGCCTGCGAGAAGAGCCCTATGGCATCAGGCTATTCTGCGTGGGAGAGTGGGAAATGTGGGGCCCCGGTGTCCACACATAGCTACAGTGGGGAAAAAAAGTATTTAGTCAGCCACCAATTGTGCAAGTTCTCCCACTTAAAAAGATGAGAGGGGCCTGTAATTTTCATCATAGGTACACATCAACTATGACAGACAAATTGAGGAAAAAAATTCCAGAAAATCACATTGTAGGATTTTTAATGAATTTATTTGCAAATTATGGTGGAAAATAAGTATTTGGTCACCTACAAACAAGCAAGATTTCTGGCTCTCACAGACCTGTAACTTCTTCTTTAAGAGGCTCCTCTGTCCTCCACTCGTTACCTGTATTAATGGCACCTGTTTGAACTTGTTATCAGTATAAAAGACACCTGTCCACAACCTCAAACAGTCACACTCCAAACTCCACTATGGCCAAGACCAAAGAGCTGTCAAAGGACACTAGAAACAAAATTGTAGACCTGCACCAGGCTGGGAAGACTGAATCCGCAATAGGTAAGCAGCTTGGTTTGAAGAAATCAACTGTGGGAGCAATTATTAGGAAATGGAAGACCACTGATAATCTCCCTCGATCTGGGGCTCCACGCAAGATCTCACCCCGTGGGGTCAAAATGATCACAAGAACGGTGAGAAAAAATCCCAGAACCACACGGGGGGACCTAGTGAATGACCTGCAGAGAGCTGGGACCAAAGTAACAAAGCCTACCATCAGTAACACACTACGCCGCCAGGGACTCAAATCCTGTAGTGCCAGACGTGTCCCCCTGCTTAAGCCAGTACATGTCCAGGCCCGTCTGAAGTTTGCTAGAGTGCATTTGGATGATCCAGAAGAGGATTGGAAGAATGTCATGTGGTCAGATGAAACCAAAATATAACTTTTTGGTAAAAACTCAACTCGTCGTGTTTGGAGGACAAAGAATGCTGAGTTGCATCCAAAGAACACCATACCTACTGTGAAGCATGGGGGTGGAAACATCATGCTTTGGGGCTGTTTTTCTGCAAAGGGACCAGGACGACTGATCCGTGTAAAGGAAAGAATGAATGGGGCCATGTATCGTGAGATTTTGAGTGAAAACCTCCTTCCATCAGCAAGGGCATTGAAGATGAAACGTGGCTGGGTCTTTCAGCATGACAATGATCCCAAACACACCGCCCGGGCAACGAAGGAGTGGCTTCGTAAGAAGCATTTCAAGGTCCTGGAGTGGCCTAGCCAGTCTCCAGATCTCAACCCCATAGAAACTCTTTGGAGGGAGTTGAAAGTCCGTGTTGCCCAGCGACAGCCCCAAAACATCACTGCTCTAGAGGAGATCTGCATGGAGGAATGGGCCAAAATACCAGCAACAGTGTGTGAAAACCTTGTGAAGACTTACAGAAAACGTTTGACCTGTGTCATTGCCAACAAAGGGTATATAATAAAGTATTGAGAAACTTTTGTTATTGACCAAATACTTATTTTCCACAATAATTTGCAAATAAATTCATTAAAAATCCTACAATGTGATTTTCTGGAGAAAAAAATTCTCATTTTGTCTGTCATAGTTGACGTGTTCCTATGATGAAAATTACAGGCCTCTCTCATCTTTTTAAGTGGGAGAACTTGCACAATTGGTGGCTGACTAAATACTTTTTTCCCCCACTGTATGTGTGTGGAAAACACTTAATCACTGGTAAGACATTTCACTTGTTTAGTATAGTCTGTTTGTAACTCCACTCACTACTTGTAGCTGTATAGTCCATTTGTTTGTGTTGTTGGTCTTGGCTAGCTTAATGTTCTGATCGGTAGCCGGTCGGTAGCCGGTCGGTAGCACTCACTCACTCACGTGGCTGCAAGCGTCGTCATGAAAAGGGGCATGAGGGAAGCCCTACAATAGTATGTTTTTCTAAGTAGTGAGAATGCTCAGGAGCAGGCAATATTGAAATGTAATCTTTAGACATGTTGTACTTTTCTTAAATGTAGTTTTGTAATTTACTAAAACAAGCAGACAACAAGAAAATTGCGTTTGAAAAATGTGTTTTTGCTGTGAGCCAAAGGGGTAACCTAGGTAACCACAGGTTATTTTCCACAGAGGCAGGCAGGGCAGCGAATACCAATTGGGACTATGCTTTTATTAAACACATTATTTCCTCTAGCATTTAGTTTGCAACAGCACAGGTTTGTATGAACCTTTCTATTTGCCACTCAGACCTTCGCAACAATGTTGCAAAATATGAATTAGATCTCCCCTCTGCCATAGAGACCTAACGTGTCGGACGTCATATAGCCATTTTTTTTACCAGGTCGAAATCATGCAGCTGCATCATTAATGAATACTCAATGTTAACTTATTTTTCTTTTTTTTACCCATCTACCAATAGGTGCCCTTCTTTGCAAGGCATTGAAAAACCTCCCTGGTCTTTGTGGTTGAATCTGTGTTTTTATTTTTACTCCTGAACTGACTCAAGACATTTCAGCTTTTTTGGGGGGGTGAATTTGTAAAAAAAAAAAAGAATAATAGAAAAACATAATTCCACTTTAACATTATGGGGTATTGTGTATAGGCCAGTGACAAAAAAAATCTCAATTTTATCCATTGGAAAAAGTCAAGGGGTCTGAATACTTACCGAATGCACTGTATATAACCTTTACTAGTAAAGGGTTCTTTAATCTCCTCAAAAGAATCTAAAGGTTCTATAAAGAACCACAAAAAAACATTTTTTCTAAGAGTGTACAGAGAATGGGATATGACGAATAGGGGATTCCCTGAATGAAAGTGAGCTGTCTGTATGGCATCGACCTGATACTGTACACACACACACACACACACACCACAGACGTGGCTCTCAGACATTTACCCAATTATATTACGTAGCCTACTGGAGCCAGCTGTGGGTGGGTGGGTGTGCTGTCTGTCATGCTATTGTGGGAGTGTCTCCATCACTAACCTGTATGTGACCCCTATCACTCAGACACTGCAATCATTCCCTTCACAGCAAAGTCATCCACTTCCTGTTTCCAATAATCAACTAATCAGAGCCTTCAGTCTCGACCATGATGAGTGTAATCAGGTGTGTTAGTGCTGGGCTGGAACAAAAGTTAGAAGCCTCTGTTTTAGAATGTCCTCTGTTGGAGACCTCTGTTGGAGAATGTCCTGCCATTGTGCCATACTGGTGAATTAATTATCCTAGCCCCCCCTAAAAGAGTTAAAACTTCCTCTTTGTTATTGGAGTAGTTGTTGATATATCAACTTTTATAGGACAGTATTTAGCCCTGAGGTCTATGCTATAGAAATATCGCCATCTAGTGGAATGTAATAGTGGCAACAAGATACAGAGACTTGACTAAGCTTATTGAGGGTAGAAACTTTGTCAGTGTGTGAAAATCCCTTTAAAACAATATAGTTACACTAGATATACAAAAGTATGTGGACACCCCTTCAAATTAGTGGATTCAGCTATTTCAGCCACACCCGTTGCTGACAGGTGTATAAAATCGAGCACAGAGCCATGCAATCTCCATAGACAAACATTGGCAGTAGAATGGCCTTACCGAAGAGCTCAGACTTTCAACGTGACACCGTCATAAGATGCCACCTTTTCAACAAGTCAGTTCATCAAATTTCAACTGTAACTGCTGTTATTGTGAAGTGGAAACATCTAGACGCAACAACGGCTCAGCAGCGAAGTGGTAGGCCACACAAGCTCACAGAACGGGACCGCCGAGTGCTGAAGCGCATAGCACGTAAAAATCACCTGTCCTCGGTTGCAACACTCACTACCGAGTTCCAAACTGCCTCTGGAAGCAATGTCAGCACAATAACTGTTCGTTGGGAGCTTCATGAAATGGGTTTCCATGGCCGCGCAGCCGCACACAAGCCTAAGATCACCATGCGCAATGCCAAGCGTCGGCTGGAGTGGTGTAAAGCTCGCCACCATTGGACTCTGGAGCAGTGGAAACGTGTTCTCTGGAGTGATGTATCACGCTACACCATCTTGCAGTCCGACGGACGAGTCTGGGTTTGGCAGATGCCAGGAGAACGCTACCTGCCCGAATGCATAGTGCCAACTGTAAAGTTTGGTGGAGGAGGAATAATGGTCTGGAGCTGTTTTTCATGGTTCAGGCTAGACCCCTTAGTTCCAGTGAAGGGAAATCTTAACGCTAAAGCATGCAATGACATTAGACGATTCTGTGCTTCCAACTTTGTGGCAACAGTTTGGGGACAATGCCCCCATGCACAAAGCGAGGTCCATACAGAAATGGTTTGTCAAGACCAGTGTTAAAGAACTTGACTGGCCTGCACAGAGCCCTGACCTCAGCCCCATCGAACACCTTTGGGATGAATTGGAAAACCAACTGCGAGCCAGGCCTAATCGCCCAACATCGGTGCCCGACCTCACTAATGCTCATGTGGCTGAATGGAAGCAAGTCCCCGCAGCAATGTTCCAACACCTACGGTAGCTTTGTGGTTAAGAGCGTTGTGCCAGTAACCGAAAGGTCGCTGGTTCTAATCCCCGAGCCGACTAGGTGAAAAATATGTCGATGTGCCCTTGAGCAAGGCACTTAACCCTAATTGCTCATGTAAGTTGCTCTGGATAAGAGCATCTGCTAAATGACTAAAATGTCAATGTAATCTAGTGGAAAGCCTTCCCAGAAGAGTGGAGGCTGTTATAACAGCAAAGGGGGGACCAACTTCATATTAATGCCCATGATTTTGGAATGAGATGGAGGAGCAGTTGTCCACATACTTTTGGTCATGTAGTGTGCCATGGATTAAAGGAAAGAATAAAAGGCCACATTCATTCAAAATCTGATGAGTACATAATCTACACCAAGTTTTATTAGCCTTTTATGACTAGATTCAGTACTTGTTGGGCTTCAACCATTCAAGTCAGAAATAATAGATACCCAAATGGATTGACCACCAAACAATGTTATGGGAAAAACATAAATAAATAAGTAGGGATTTGTTCTCTCTCTCTCTCTCTCTCTCTCTCTCTCTCTCTCTCTCTCTCTCTCTCTCTCTCTCTCTCTCTCTCTCTCTCTCTCTCTCTCTCTCTCTCTCTCTCTCTCTCTCTCTCTCTCTCTCTCTCTCTATTCAATTCAATTCAATTCAAGGGGCTATATTGGCATGAGAAACCCTCCATGACACATACAGCACCCGATGTCACAGGAAGGCCAAAAAGATCATCAAGGACATCAACCACCCGAGCCACTGCCTGTTCACCCCCCTATCATACAGAAGGCGAGGTCAGTAAAGGTGCATCAAAGCTGGGACCGAGAGAATGAAAAACAGCTTCTATCTCAAGGCCATCAGACTGTTAAATACCCATCATTAGCACATTAGAGAATGCTGCTGCCTATTGAAATCACTGGCCACTTTAAGAAATGGAACTCTAGTCACTTTAATAATGTTTACATATCTTGCACTACTCATCTCATATGTATATACTGCATTCTGTTCTATAATATTCTACTGTATCTTAGTCCATGCCGCTCTGTCATTGCTTGTCCATATATGTATATATTCTTAAATTCCATTCCTTACTAGTTTTGTCTGTATTGGTCATATGTTGTGAAATTGTTAGATATTACTTGTTAGATATTACTGCACTGTTGGAGCTAGATGCACAAGCATTTCGCTACACCCACAATAACATCTGCTATCTGTGTATGTGACAAATAAAATTTGATTTGATTTGATGTCTCTCTCTCTCTCTCTCTCTCTCTCTCACCCCTTCTTTGCCCATCTCTCCCCTCGCACCATCTGTGCTGTCCACTTTGACATTGACCCTCCCCCTCCATATCTGCATATCTCCTGGGCCATGTCAGAACATGCCCTTATACTTGACTTTATCCTCCTCATTCTTCTCCTCCATCCTCATGTTGAGTACACCCAGGTCTTTCTTAACAGCCTTCTTCATGCCAGGGTCCAGATCTAGAACCCTCTCAAAGTCAGCCCGCGCCTCAGCTTCGTTCCAAACCTCGATGTGGGCCTTCCCTCGTACGTAGAACGCCTTCATTTCACCTAGGATGAACACGCAGATACACAGTTCATGTTAAAACAATCGGTTTGCTTTGGGCTAGAAACCTAATTTACATTTCTTTACACTTTGACCATCGACTATTTGTTGTTGTCTGAAGTGCTTTTCCTGTCAGATGTCATAATATATTTTGTGTGCCTGAGGTACCTGGGTGCTGATTTATGATGTCACTGGTGTGCTCTATGACCTCATAATACTCCTCCATACGGAGCAGACACTGGCAGTAGTTGAGAGTCAGCATGTTCCCCATCTTCTCTAGCTTCAGCCAGGGAGCTTCCCATGCTTTCTCCTGGGGGAGTGAGGATACACACTGTTACACACCATGGATAAATACAGTGGCTTGCGAAAGTATTCACCCACCTTGGCATTTTTCCTATTTTGTTGCCTTCCAACCTGGAATTAAAATGTATTTTTGGGGGGTTTGTATCATTTGATTTACACAACATGCCTACCACTTTGAAGATGCAAAATATTTTTTATTGTGAAACAAACTTGAGCGTGCATAACTATTCACCACCCCCCAAAGTCAATACTTTGAAGATCCACCCTTTGCAGCAATTACAGCTGCAAGTCTCATGGGGTATGTCTCTATAAGCTTGGCAAATCTAGCCACTGGGATTTTTGTCCATTCTTCAAGGCAAAACTGCTCCAGCTCCTTCAAATTGGATGGGTTCCGCTGTTGTACAGCAATCTTTAAATCATACCACAGATTCTCAATTGGATTGAGGTCTGGGCTTTGACTAGGCCATTCCAAGACATTTAAATATTTCCCCTTAAACCACTTGAGTGTTGCTTTAGCCGTATGCTTAGGGTCATTGTCCTGCTGGAAGGTGAACCTCCGTCCCAGTCTCAAATCTCTGGAAGACTGAAACAGGTTTCCCTCAAGAATTTCCCTGTATTTAGCACCATCCATCATTCCTTCAATTCTGACCAGTTTCCCAGTCCCTGTCGATGGAAAAACATCCCCACAGCATGATGCTGCCACCACCATGCTTCACTGTGGGGATGGTGTTCTCGGGGTGATGAGAGGTGTTGGGTTTGCGCCAGACATAGCATTTTCCTTGATGAACAAAAAGCTCAATTGTAGTCTCATCTGACCAGAGTACCTTCTTCCATATGTTTGGGGAGTCTCCCACATGGCTTTTGGCGAACGCCAAACGTGTTCGCTTATGTTTTTCTTTAAGCAATGGCTTTTTTTTGTCCACTCTTCCGTAAAGCCCAGCTCTATGGAGTGTACGGCTTAAAGTGGTCCTATGGACAGATACTCCAATCTCCGCTGTGGAGCTTTGCAGCTCCTTCAGGGTTATCTTTGGTCTCTTTGTTGCCTCTCTGATTAATGCCCTCCTTTCCTGGTCTGTGAGTTTTGGTGGGCGGCCCTCTCTTGGCAGGTTTGTTGTGGTGCCATATTCTTTCCATTTTTTTATTATGGATTTAATGGTGCTCTGTGGGATGTTCAAAGTTTCAGATATTTTTTTATAACCCAACCCTTATCTGTATTTCTCCACAACTTTGTCCCTGACCTGTTTGGAGAGCTCCTTGGTCTTCATGGTGCCGCTTGCTTGGTGGTGCCCCTTGCTTAGTGGTGTTGCAGACTCTGGAGCCTTTCAGAACAGGTGTATATATACTGAGATCATGTGACAGATCATGTGACACTTAGATTGCACACAGGTGGACTTTATTTAACTAATTATGTGACTTCTGACGGTAATTGGTTGCACCGGATCTTATTTAGGGGCTTCATAGCAAAGGGGTGAATACGCACCACTTTTCCATTATTTTATTTTTTTAAATTTCTTTAAACAAGTTATTTTTTTCATTTCACTTCACCAATTTGGACTATTTTGTGTATGTCCATTACATGAAATCCAAATAAAAATCCATTTATATTACAGGTTGTAATGCAACAAAATAGGAAAAACGCCAAGGAGGATGAATACTTTTGCAAAGCACTGTATGCTCATATATGCATGCATGCATGCACACACACACACACACACACACACACACACACACACACACACACACACACACACACACACACTGACACACAGGTACAGTGTCTTCGGAAAGTGTCTTTTTTTTATCCTCATAAATCTACACACAATACCCCATAATGACAAAGCGAAAACAGGTTTGTAGAAATGTTTGCAAATGTATATATATATAAAAAAAAAACTGAAATACCTTATTTACATAAGTATTCAGACCCTTTGCTATTAGACTCTAAATTGAGCTCAGGTGCATCCTGTTTCCATTGATCATCCTTGAGATGTTTCTACAACTCAATTGGAGTCCACTTGTGGTAAATTCAATTGATTGGACATGATTTGGAAGGGCACACTCCTGTCTATATAAGGTCCCAGAGTTGACAGTGCATGTCAAAGCAAAAACCAAGCCATGAGGTCAAAGGAATTGTCCGTAGAGCTCCGAGACAGGATTATGTCGAGGCAAAGATCTGGGGAAGGGTACCAAAAAATGTCTGCAGCATTGAAGGTCCCCTAGAACACAGTGGCCTCCATCATTTTTAAATGGAAGAAGTTTGGAACCACCAAGACTCTTCCTAGAGCTGGCCGCCTGGCCAAACTGAGCAATCGGGGGAGAAGGGCCTTGGTCAGGGAGGTGACCAAGAACCCGATGGTCACACTGACAGAGCTCCAGAGTTCCTCTATGGAGATGGTAGAACCTTCCAGAAGGACAACCATCTCTGCAGCATTCCACCAATCAGGCCTGTATGGTAGAGTGGCCAGACGAAAGCTACTCCTCAGTAAAAGGCACATGACAGTCCGCTTGTAGTTTGCCAAAAGGCACCTAAAGACTCTCAGACCATGAGAAACAAGATTGTCTGGTCTGATGAAACCAAGATTGAACTCTTTGGCCTGAATGCCAAGCGTCACATCTGGAGGAAACCTGGCACCATCCCTACGGTGAAGCATGTTGGTGGCGGCATCATGCTGTGGGGATGTTTTTCAGCGGCAGGAACTGGGAGACTAGTCAGGATCGAGGGAATGATGAACAGAGGGGACATTTAATCAGTTTTAGAATAAGGCTGTAACGTAATAAAATGTGGAAAAAGTAAAGGGGTCTGAATACTTTCCGAATGCACTGTACATGTACACACGCACGCACACAAACACACAAAGCGTTGAGGCTGTCATGATTAAAATATGATTATACTCTCTCACAAAACACATTAAAAGAACTCCAAAAACTAAAGCCAAGGTCATTATTCCACACTGCCATTCCTGATCCGTTGTTACAATACCTTGTGCTGTATGTTCTTGACGCAGACTATGGCCTCTTTGTATTTGTTGGCGGCGTCCTGGTAGCGCCCCAGTTTGTAGAGCTTGTTCCCCTGGCCATGGAGCAAGGGCACAGCCTTCAGCCTCTCCTCATCATTCAGTGCCCATGACTCCCTGTCATACTCACTGGGCTGCTGCACCTGGGATATACAGACACACAGGCACGTACACACACACACATACACACACACACACACACGTTTGTTTTACTATCCTTGTGGGGACCAAACAATTGATTCCTATTCAAAATCCTATTTTCCCTAACCCCTAAACCTAACCCTAACCCTTAACCTAACCCTAACACTAACCTAACCTTAACCCTTACCCCAAACCCCTAACCCCTAACCCCTAACCCTAAACCTAACCCCTAACCCTAATTGTAACCCTAAACCTAACCACTAAGCCTTTAATAGCTTTTTTCCTTTTGGGGACCAGCGAATTGTCCCCACTTGTCCAAATTTTCATTGATTTTAAAAACAAACACACACACACACACACAAAGAGAATACGAGCAAGATCAGTGTTTCTTTGTGTGCGCAATATTTGTGTGTGTTTCTGTGTGACTCCATTCCAGTGTTTTCCTCTAACCTTGACCAGTTCCAGTACAAAGTAGAGAGGCTGAGGCTCCTTCTGTAGCTGGTCCAGGTCATCATAGCCCAGGGTGTGGTAGGCAAACATGTTGGCCATGCCACACGAATGGATGTGCCAGTCCACAGGGTCCTTGCCCTCCGCGATGCGCCGCAGGCTCTTGGCCACCAGGGGGTAGAGGCCAGTGTGCTGGGGAGAGAAAGAGAGACAGAGACAGAGACAGAGAGACAGGGCAAGCAAAGTTAACCAGAGCTATATGATATAAGACATGTCATTGAATTTGTCTTTTCCTGAAACAGGCTTTCCCCCTTTTCACTGATTTGATTGGATTGGAATGGGTGAAGTAAGACATTGCTCTTTGTCTGTCATAATTAGTCTGTCAATCAAACCAGAAAGGACCCTGGATACATATTTTTGTATATGCTAATACACAAATATTTGTGAAACCGAGTCTATTCTCCTCCTCAACTGAACTATGTATCCAACGTAACAATATCGCCCTCTGCTGGTTGGAATGAGTAAACACTTCATTTTACCCTCAACACTAGTAGCACAGATAGAACAATGAGACAGATATTTCACTGGATGTATAAATGTGAAGCATCAGCTTGGCGTTTCCATTCACTACCAAATATGGTAGTGAGAGGAAGCCCAGTGGCCGGCAGTGGGAGAAGATGGAACGAGACGGATTTTGGCCGACAATCTGCTAATTTTCTCATCGATAAAACATTTGATTTCAATGCAGTTTTCTATTCCCAAAACTAAAATTTGTTACGAACAGAGTTTTGTAGACTTTACCCTTTGCCAAAGTTTGTTGTTTAGAAGGAGTGCAAAGGCGAATTTAGTTATTGCACACGCGCACTTCACAGAGTAGGCGTTCCCTAACGGACACATGCAAATGTAGTGCTAGAACGCGCCAATAGGATCTCGCTAGCTCGTGCTTGGCTATTCCCACCTCCTTGCTTGTTCTGCCCACTACGACTCATTTGTTCCCATTTGAAACGACTGGCAGTGGTCTATCTTGGTTTACTTATAAAAAAATCTTTGCTAGTAGGGTCACAGTATGTAACCTACTGTATAGATAGAATGTAGCCTACTGTATAAAGCACCCAGGTTGTAGTTACTAAATAATGAATGAATGGCTGTGCCCCAGCTGGTTTAAAGCCCGTCCCAGGTTGTCTTCATGGTCAGCAGTAATCACAGGCGATTAGGGAAAGGTGAAGCTGCTGTGGATTAATCACACTCTCTAAACTCTCCATCTGTTTGTCTCCTCCACCAACATACACATACAAATGCACGTACACACACACACACACACACACAGCCATACTCTAGCAGACACAAATAACTGGGGGCAAAATAAGGGGGGGGGGGGGTGCAACTCAATATTAGGAAGGTGTTCTTAATGTTTTGTACACTCAGTGTAAGGTCACACTTTATTTGGATAGTTCGGATTTTCCATCTGTGCTCTAGAAATGGTCAGACTATCAACAAACTATCTGTTGATAAGCAACTGCTTGCTAAGGTTACAGTTAGGGTCAGGGTTAGTTTTAGAATAAGAGTTAGGGTAGGGTTAGGGTAAGTAAGGGTTAAGTTTAGGGTTAGGATAAGGGCTAAGGTCAGGGTTAGAGCTAGGGTTAGTAGATAGTTAGTTGAAATGTTACTGATAGTCTGTAGATAGTCTGTAGAGCATCTACAGATGGACTATCAAAATAAAGTGTTACCAAATATAAATATATAACCAAACCCCTGGAAAGCCTACAATTGCAGACACAATACGTTGAAGAGCACATATAACACAGACAACTGAAAGTAGGGCCTACATTTTCAACAAATGTGTGCTTTTCAAAGCTTACTAGAGATGTGTTGAATTGTGAGAAGGGACAAATACCAAAAAGGGGAACTGACAGAAACGTCTGCATCCTCTTCAATAGTTGGTTGAGGTTAGGTTGTTTCTAATTATCATCATTATGACACACAACACTGGCAATGCACACACATGGGACAACAAAGCACCTGTATTAGCTGTATGATATTAGGTGTATGATATTCCAGTGTGTTTGTATTGTGTCTCATGCTACTGAGATATTTAAGTGTTTACTCAGTATGCTCTGAATAGAAGTAGCTTTTGTGTTTTTGACATTACTGTAATAATGGGTGGTGTCTCTTTTAGTTCCTTGTAAAATGCAGGCCGACTGTCATGAGAGACTTTTAATCTGATGTGATTGATACCTTTAGCTTTAATTAAATGTCTCCCTAGGAAAAATCATTAGGAATTGTTAGATTTTTCTTAAAGTTCACTTAGGACAGA